>NC_073344.2:6781500-7109500 GCF_027580225.2 Misgurnus anguillicaudatus
CAAAATGAGTTTAAACGAACACTTATTTTACCTAATGTTTACTAACAATTCACTGAAAGTGAAAAATGGCAAATGCAAATAACCTCCAAAAACCCACACATTGGCTTAATGATCAGCATTGGTCACAATGTATTTCATGCCCACACTGAATTTAACACATCAACAGGGGTAAATTTCTAGACATACTGTAAAACAATTATACAGTCACACGTCTGTAACTTAAAAAATCTGATATATCAATGATGTAGGCCAGGGCTAGTCAACTGGCGGCCCGCGGGCCAAGTGCGGCCCGCCAATCATCTTTATCCGGCCCGCCGGTCACCTTTGGCCGTTTCTCGGTCGGAGGGCTGCAGCCTCCGGAGGTCGCGTGTGCGGATTGCATTCGTCATCAAGATTAAGTTAACTGAGCATTACATTCACAAATCATAAGCATATTACAACAATTTACGATTAACTGAAAATAACAGTCAATTTTATAATTGTTAAAATTCTGAAATAAGACTTAATGACGTATGCAGCCTGGAGGTGCGACCTCCGGAGGGTGCAGCCTTATTGAGAAACGACCATAGTCTGATTTAAATTCAGCGTGGTTACTTTTACCTTTCCACTGTACAAGACAACACAGAAAGGGGGCTGTGTGGGGTGCCAACCATCTGCGGGTGCGTAATTATCTGATCCAATTCGAGCTTTGGATGCATTAAAGAAAATAAACTTATGCGACAGCATGTGACACGCGACCGGAAGTGATGTATTTCAGTGTGTTCCAATCAAAACTGTGTGCAAAGTTAAAATTATTAATTATTGTTTGTTTTACTTTATAAGTAACACTTGAATACTTTAATTACTGGTAAGTAAATTATTAACTATGCATATTTTCGTAGATTAAAGGTTTTCTCCCATGACAGATTTACGATTAAACTACATTTTCATTATGCCACTAGGGGGCGAACTCCCGACAGTTGTATGTAATGTACAATGGAAAGGCTGTTTAGCTATATATCTATAAAATATTAAAAAATAAAACATGTAGTGCAATTTTAGTCATTAGGAGAAGACTGGCTATATGTTGTGAGTACTTGACATGTAACAATTAATGAAAGTAAACAGTTATAAACAAAATATGTTTAGGAGTGTTGATCTCTTACACTTTTACTATTAACATTTGGCTCTTACATGTTAAACTGCAATTGTTTTTAAATATTAATAAAGAAAATATGAGTTTTCAGTAATTAAAAGGCTTTTAAATTTCAATTTTTTTTGAAAATGCATATTTTTAATATGTTTTTTTGAAATATACTACAACAAAAGTAACAAAAACGACAACAACACACACACATATATGGTAAAAGTAAAAAATATTTCAAAAGTAAAAATAGGGGTAAAAGTTTGGCCCGCGTCATATTTACAATTTTAAAATATGGCCCCCGAAGAAAAGTAGTTGAAGAACCCTGATGTAGGCTTATATTGTTGTGTTTGTCTGATTGCCATAATTAGGATCTCCTGTTGTGTGGTTTGATAAGACCCCATATAATGATACAGAAAAAATTCAGCAATTCTTTCTCAGTGGATAGATTAACAGTGCTTATATTCAATAATTTCTTTGTTGAAGGGTAATTGCAACATATAACTATTCTGCTACAAGTAATACACTTAAGATATGTTATTCTATACACATGACAGTGTTGTTGGCTTTTCTGGACAGGATGCAGAAAGATACAATGCTAGTATCAGATAGTACTGTGGTATATATATTCATATATAAAAACATGCTTCCTATACAATGATACTACATGGTATTACCATGTTAAATGTAAAAAACACTACTGCATTCTTAGTTCACATGGATAAAACTCTTAAGCTTTGAATTGAAATCCTGACATACCATAATTTAACTAAACCCACTGGCAGAGGAGATTATAGTCTTTGTAAAGAAACAAACCTCAAAGTGGGCCCACATTCTACATAAGCAAACCTTATGACATGGCTTATGTCCAGTTACTTTAAGCACAACACAACATCAATCAGTGGCAATAAAAATAATAGCTGTAATAATAAAAGAAATGACAGCACTAACAGTCCAGGGAAACCACTTAAAAAACAGGAAAAGATTAAGAAATTTGTTCAAATAATGATAGATGGTATGTAGGGGTTTAGAGACCAAAAAGTGAAATGTTGGTGAGACAGTCATGTAATCAGCTGTAAAATGGAGAATCTATTTTATAAACAAATGCTCATAATGCTACATTAGCAAGCATAAGCAGATGATTTTGTGTACTGTAAAATAGACTATAAAAAAATTGTTGCTTAAAAAACTAAGGAAAAAATATACAATAAAATATGAAGCATTTACATTTTCTCAATGACTATCAACAGTAATCCTACTTTTTGTAGCAAACTATACTGAATTCAAATGCAAAATGTCTGTCAGCCAAAAATCTTATTAAGTCAACTAGCGATTTCCTGTTCTACAAATTAGTTTAGTCTGTTCCATTCTATTACATGCCTTAATGACATGGCTTTGCGTCCTGGTCCTCATCATGTCATTGTTTATTTTGCGATAACAACTGGCTGGATCCCTTACATACATCCCTAACATGAAGTAAATTCTATGGAGGGAACATCTTGCAATTATGTATGTTTAATTTAGACAAATGTAGATCGCAACACTTAATAAACTAACCTCCACAAACATCATTAAGTAAAAAGATGAGCGTTAAACAACCACATTAAAGATAACAAGATAACTGCTGACTAGCAAAGAAATCATCAACTGCAAAAACCAAAACAATAAGCCAGAATAAAAAAACATAATTTATCCATTACAATGCATGCAGGGAGCTTGTAAAGTATTAACAAATCAAGCTAATTTTATGTATGAATATTGTTGGTCTATATGTTTCTATTTACTGTAGACTCTATAAATCTCATATGCTGAATAAATTAATAAATTTTTGCATGTTTGCATTTCTGCTCAAAAATACCTCAATTACTCACTGCCTACTGTTCTGTGTGCTATTGTTTAGTTGAATAACTTGCCTCTCCAGATGAAATATGTGTTCTTTGGCGCGGATTTTGTGAAATAATTTTATAAATAAATGTCATGTATAGTCCACTGCAACTTATATATGTTATTTTGTGTGACTGACACATTTTTGATTGGTGCGACTTATACTCCGAAGTGACTTATAGTCCGGAAAATTCGGTACGCTTTTTCAACTTAAATTTTTCACTTAAAATGAGACACGGATTGTAGGCAACAGTTTACTTCCTGGAATTGGTGATGTAGAGAAGACTGACATTATTATAATTCCTCCAGCTTGGACTCACAGCCTGTAAATTAACTCCTGTTAGCAACCGAATCTTTCAAACATGGTACGGAGCGTCACATTTTCGTCTGACGTAAGAGGTATTCGGACCAATCACAACATACAGATTAGCTGGCCAATCAGGGACAGTTTTGAACAAAATCTGTGCATTTCAAAAAGTAATTGAAATCTGGAGCTAAAAAGCAAGTCCGACCTACAGCCTACAGCACAGGCACTACACATCTACATAATGGTAACCACAAAACTAAAAAATGGCAAACCTTTCTAAATCTCCAACATAAATGAATGTTTAACACTATTAAGTCTTTCTCTTTACTGAAAACTACATAAAATATCACTTAATTTCCTAAAATGCTCTCGTAATGCAGGTTCATGCAAAGCATGCTGGGAAATCCTCCGCAACCAATCAGGTTGATTTAACGTTAAACTAACGTAAATTTGCAGTGCCAGACTCTTTCTTAGCTTAACTAGAAGACTGAATGCCATAAACCTCATCACAACCACCAAAAGTTTGTAATTATCTGCATTGTTTGTTAAATGAAGCTGTTGTATTGAAATTATTCTGTTTGGAAGCTATAGACGGTTTCATCAGACGCATGTGATACACGTCTGGATCCGAACTTTACTCATGGTTTCGTTTTTTTAATGGTCTTGCTAAACTGATCTCTTGAACAAATGCCTCATCGAAAATAGCAAATGTTTTGGTTTCCTAGGTAATATATGTGTTGTTTTTTGCTTGTTATATAAATAAACTACGTTTAAAGTACTTTGTTGTTATTTATTATTAGCGTAGTTTACCGGAAGTTACATGCGGACGGCGACAGCCGCTTGTTTATGTTGTTACTGCTGAAACCGTCTATAAATAAAATGTTTGAGTCATTTTATTTTAGTTTGTGGAACTCAAAGCAGTAAAATCATTGAACACACAAAAAACATTTAAGTTGAATAAACTTTTTTTACTGGTTTGAGAAGAGTTCACTCATTTTAAATGAGTACATAGTACTGTTGGGGTTTACAATGTACAGAATGTGGACCGAAATATCCTACATTACAGTCAGCTCTCTCTCACGCACGCACGCACACACACACACACACACACACACACACACACACACACACACACACACACACACACACACGCACGCACACACACGCACACATGCACACACGCACTCTCCCACACAGATCAAACTGAATGACTGCACATACTCAAAAGACGTAATGTCACACTCTTAAATCCCCACCCACCCAGAGAAAAACATTGGGCAAACTGGGTCAGGTGAAGAACGTCCCGCACGTATCGCTAAGGCAAACACAAAGCTAGCAATGCAAACACAGGATTGCTTTAGATTAGAAAAACAAACATGACAATACCGAAACTATGAGCGATAAGACTTCTGTAATTCAGTTGTTAGCAGTGCAAAGTTCATGGGTTCAAACCCCACGAAAACCGTACGTGGAATGCAATGCAAGTTGCTTTGGAGAAAAGCATCTGTCAATTCATAAATGTAAATAAAACGTTATATTTACATGCTATCAATTAACATTGGCATCATACTTGGCATTATGTGGTCTCAGGTCACTGTTTCTTGTTTATGTACTAAAGAATAAATCAAGAGTAGATCTATCAGGTCCTCTTCCACCTTATGGTGGAAAAGGTGTGGGAGGTCATCTGCAGGATATGCTTTACTGCTCCTATTATTAATTATTCATTACTTCAGTTAACAGGTTCCATTGAGTTTGTTCCATCTATGACCCACATAGGAAAATTGCAATGGAAAGTAATAGTTCGACCTTTATACATAATGGACATAAAGAAGCCGGTTTAAATATAACTGAAAATGCATAATTTTAAAATACCTTAGTGTGATATATGTAAAGTAATGGATGATGCACCAAATGTCCATTATACAATAAAATATCAAATTATGTCAATAAAGATAACAGCAATTTTTTTAAGCAAAATATTAAAAAGTACTTAAAATATCAAAAATTGATTGGAAAAGTGAAGAAGTAAAGATCTAGTTTTTTCGTGTTTGTTTACAGATGCCAGTTGGTTCCTCTTTTACAGTAAATGACAATAACATATTAGCACAGTAAAATAACTGATAAAAGGGTAAAGAGCAAAAATCATCTTCCTATCACAGCAACTATCACAAACAAGAGCAAATCATAAACATAACTTATCGACTCATAAACATGTGCAAGTTCAAAGGAAAAACCATTAAACAAGGCAAGGCCCAGTTCCTCCTGGTTTTCAGGGGATAAAGAGAATAAAAACAAGAGACACAGATATAAATCCATCTGGTTGTTTAATTCTAATATATCACTGCTTAAGCAGGGATTAATGCTAAACAATCAGTTCATCAAGAGAGAGTCAAGCCATCACACCAGGAAAAGAGATCAGGGAACAGACATTAATCTGTCTCTATATAAAGATCCACAGATGACCCCCAAAATGCATGATGTTAAGCTATGAAAATTCATTGAACAATAATTACATTGCAAGATGAAGACAGATGAGCATACTGTAGCATGAGGTCCCTGGAAAAAACATTATTGAACACCTTAACTAAATGGAAATAACATTATGAGCATAGGCATCACTAGAAATGCATTTACAGTATAAGTATATATGTTTAAAGCAACACTATGTAGTTTCCATGTAAAAATGACTTACAGCTTCCCCATGTGGTTGAAAAGCGCAACAGTGTCTGCTATCAGACACTCTTCTGCAGGCAGGGGGAGGGGCGGGGCTGTGTGCTCTACCCTCCACCGCCACTTTCAGAGTGTGCTTGTAGCAGCTAGGAGGCTGCTCAGTTGCAGCAACAGTACAATTTGTCCAGTTAAAAGTTATTCTATCACTGAAATAATTTTAGAGACATTATTTAAAGGTAAAAAAACTACATAGTGTTGCTTTAAAGCAGCAAAGTTATATAATAAAAAACTGACTTTCCTATTCCTATTTCCTACAACCTCAAAATATCACAAACTCTATTAATCATTATCCTTGTGCATAGTAGTGTCTAAACAAACTGTTATGACGTATGACATTTCGACAACACAAGTCCTGTATCTAACTGGAACTGTTGACTAACATTTTATGCTTATAGCAAACCAAGCTTGGCGAGTGCTGGGTAACAGACAGAATCATTACCCAAAGGCTCTCACCATTAAGCTGTTTAACAAGCTTAAATATGGTTGCCAGGCTTGGCTCTAGCTTACATGTGCATTATGCATATATGCATTTTTCCACCACACAAACATGATGATCATTGTTTGGGTCTGTACTTAGCTTTAGGCAAATGATAAAAGATTTCTTTCCTAACAAAAACTAAAAATGCAAATAACAAATCAATAGCCTCTTTCACACAGTAATTCTGGTAAATTACCATGAATTTACCAGAATGAATTTACCAGTAAAAATAAAAATGTGCTGTTCACACACGCAGTGACGTTCCGTCTTTTTACCAGTAAGACATCATTCACACATCAGTATCAAAATACCGGTGAACTCGGAGAGAAAGCGGAAGTTACCTGTGGTGCGCGGCCGGCGAGCTCCGTGTCGTATTTGTAAACAATGGCGGGTTATGACTTACAAACATTTGTATGACCAAACAAATTGCGTTAGACGGCGTCAAACGGAACCTGCGCTTGCACATTAGGCTGCACAGATGGTGTGATAAGGACATCGGCAATATGGCAAATCAACACATCCTCACCCCATGTCGTCAATATTTGACGACACTTGACCATTCGTCAATATGTGACGGGGAGGGTATACCTTTCGCGTCATTTTTTGACGAACTGGGGACTTCAATACTATTACGTCCGTTGCATTCTCTTTCCTATTTTCTTACCATTTTCGCGTCGGTTAAGTAGGAAAGAGAATGCAACGGACGTAATAGTATTGAAGTCCCCAGTTCGTCAAAAAATGACGCGAAAGGTATACCCTCCCCGTCACATATTGACGAATGGTCAAGTGTCGTCAAATATTGACGACATGGGGTGAGGATGGGTTGAGCAAATAGATGGTAAGCTGTTTTAAACAACTTTGGTGAAGAAATGTGGATGTTAACTTCAGGTGTGCTCGACTTTTAAGCAGCATGTGTGTGGGAACGTCCGTAAACAGTTCGGGGTAAACGCGTCACCTGTATAAAAAACTTTCTGGTTGGCCCGATCTGTCAGTGCGGTCTGACGTCGTCCGCTCTAAATGCCGGTAATCCAATATTTTTCGTTCACACATAGCGCTTACCGGTAAATTACTGGTAATCTTACAACCTGTCTTACTGGTAAATTGGGAGCACTGATTTACCCGAAAGGTTCTGTTCACACATGACATGTTAACTGCAATTTACCAGTAAATTACCAGTAAACACTGTATGTGTGAAAGGGACTATTGTTTGGTTCGGGTCATATTCATTCTTTCATTTTTCTTTTATTACACATGGCACTCTGGAATGCTTGATTCTGATTGGCCAATGTTGACATTCCACTTTGTTTTCCCAGATTTGTTAATTCCAGATAACTACTAATAACACAGCCTCATCCGTGTACTGTAAGTCATCTTGACATGTGCAGTTTAATACTTACAAATACATAAAATATAAATGTGAATCATTTTTATCATGTGAGATTTTATTTACAAATGATTAAACCAAATGCATGTTTTCTAGTTTGAACGCATTTAACTTTTTTAAATGCGCCTTGGCTTAATGTTTCACCAGAGTTAAACATTTGATTTTTACCATTTTGGAATCCATTCAGCCAATCTCCGGGTCTGGCGGTACCACTTTTAGCATAATACATTGAATCTGATTAGACCATTAGCATCGTGCTTAAAAATGACCAATGAGTTTCAATATTTTTCCTATTTAAAACTTGAATCTTTTGTAGTTACATCGTGTACTAAGAACAACGGAAAATTAAAAGTTGTGAACTATACTCTCATTCCGGTGTAATAATCAATGACTTTGCTACCGTACCATGTGTGCAGCAGACGCAATGATATTACGCAGCGCCCGAAAATAGTCCCCGGGTATTGAAAGTTACCAAGGGGATAATTTTCAACTCCTGCAAATTAAGCCTGTATATTATAAGCCCTGTCTGGTACACCACCCCATAATCTTCTAGTACAGTGCGAGTTTGCCTTATGTTGTTAAATTGTTCAGTTCTTATCTATTGCTAAAAATTAGGGACATTACTAAACTTGAGAGTGGCTGAACAAATCGAATGTTTCATTTAGCTAATGTCACTTATACAACACTGTCCATCACTGAATTTAGCGTAATGCATATATAAATAAGCAACAATCAAAAAATCCAAACAAAGCAGATGAACTGAACAAGGGAAGTGAAGAAAACCAACAATCTCTCAACAGTGAAATGTAAATCTCATGCTATCTAAAAACCTCTTTATAAACCCATTTCGGTTTGGCTGTGTTGGAAAGTGGTTTACTTGAATGTCATGATAACAATGCTTTTGTTGAGTTTGCCTTTACTTGTGATCAGGCACCGTTCCCGGTCACGTTGCATAGACTCACTATGACTAATAAACACTCAAACCTGGCCAACTCATTTTGTAAAATGGATGGTGGAGGAGGCTCTATTCTATTGTTATAGACATACACCAACAGTCACACAGAATAATCGAGTGTTTACTAAACTAATGGAAAGCATTTTCTTGCACATACAAAAAATGTTTTGCAGCTACGGAACAGGATCATGATAATATGTACACAATACTTTAATCTAAGTAATACACAATATACTGCATACAATATATTGGGACAGAGTTCTACTTACTTCTAGACGTTTAATGTGTGAATCTTAAACTAAATACCGGCAGCTTTACCTCAATATGGATTATTGTCTATTACCATGTGACATCTTGAGTGGTAGAATCCAGGGTGCAGTTGTGGGGAGTAAATACATTGAATTACATACTATATCTCTAATGGACGTCTAGGCACTCTGTGTTAGACTAAGGAGGGAAGCAATGCTCTCGTGCCAGTCTATGTGTGACATGTGCAATGCCCTTGAGCTGACTGGCAGTGAAACAACAAATCAAGTGGCTTTATCCAAGTGTCTGAGTGCAGTGCTGAGGCCAATCAATCTTAAAATTGGCAATAAAATGGCAGCAGATGATATCAAACAGAAGTGCATCTTGACATATTTCTTTTGAATTGTCACTAGGATTTAATTATCCTATCAAAAACTCACTTGGATGACCTGATACTATAGACAACAAAATTCATCTGCATTAAGCATTATCCATCACAGCTCTGATACATGGGAACCCTATCACCACACTGAACAGATTCAATATACTGGCAATGAATGGAGAGTCTTTGTTAAAGATGCAGATGGGGCACCGTGAGACACAGAAGCAGATGGAAAGTTAGTCACAGCACAGTAAACATCAATGATCACCTGCCCAAACACCAACAAGCCCAATAAATCCCAAATATCAATAGCTGGATTTATATATGTAAACAATTAACTTTACTAAATGGATTGCTTTGGGAAAGTTACATTTTTTGGAACATGTCATGTTCATGTCCCTGTTTTTTTGCTTTTTTTATTTGGCAAGGCTAATGATGTAAAACTGGCATGCTTTTAAATCAAATGTTTTAAAAGAAGAAATTGGTAAACTTCCTTACTGTTGTTTGTCGATTATACTGTTCTCTCTATCACCTCTTCATCTGGAAGTGGCTTTCTCAAGGAATGTCAGTGGGTTTCTTACATTAAGCTCTATCTTTAATCTTGACTTTTCACATGGGAGTTCCCTTCATCTGGATCTGACTGCGCCAGCAACCATATTTGTGATGGGTTTGGTCCATGTGGACCCAAATTGCTCTTTTCCTCCACCACCCACTGATAGAAAGCACAGGCAATTATATTAAACTGTCTTCCCTAAACATCAACACAAATTGACAATCTACTATTATTATATTAAGTCATTATAAATCAAGTTACAATCTATCTGTCTGTTTTACACTTCTTTATTACACTTTTCTTTTTTAGACTTCTGTATAATGGGTAAGCAAAGGACATTTTAAAGAAAATGGACAGATGGACAAGTAAATAGGCCTGTTTGAAGAAATTAACTGGTAAAGGGGACGCACATTAACCAAAATGCACTATGATGGTAATATTATGTTTTTGACATTCTATCTGTTTAAAAACTTTGATGAGAAAATAAATTTGCTGAAATGTGCACACTCATGACTGTGTAAGGCAGGAGTACACAGCAGTGTGGTTTCTCAAAGGACTGATTTAGCCCTCTGGCCTCACAAGCTGACACTCTTCTACATGTCCTCAACGCAAAAGTACACTCTGGAAAAGACGGCAGTGTGCATTCGGCGCCATTAACATTAAGGAAACCCATATGAGGTAGAAAAGAATAATTTTAGCATAAAGCCCGGAGTATAGTCTGATTTTGACGTGTACGTTCGCACGGTCAAGCGCACAGCCTTGCAAATGATAGTTTATTTGACTTATATGCAGGGTCCGAAATTAACACCCGCCAAGTGCCAAATGCGGGTAGATTTTCCGTTTGGCGACTAAATTCAAAAGGCTACCCGCCACACTGGCGGGTGATTTTCATACCAAAATATTAATGCAATATAATGTGTTTGCCAGTAACTGATCTGGGAACGAGGTGAGCAAGCCACAGAACGTCTCTACGCTCCAAGTCTCGCACTAGAGACGGTCTGTTGCTAGCTAGTACTGCAGGTAACTTGCGGTCTCCAGCTATCTGCTGCATATTAGCTATCAAAATGCATCCCCGCCCTGCCCGTCGGGCTATCTTGACTTATAGGGAGGAAAACATATATTTAAATGCTTATGCATTCTTTTTACAGATTTGGATGGGTAATAATGGTGTATGAAATTCAGGCATTGGGAATTTAAATTACGTTTGAGCGCGCGCTCGAGTTTTACTTTCACTTTCGGGATCGCGCGAAAAGACGCATTACAGGAAGCAATCCGTGATTTGTCATGGATTTGTTTGGCAAATCCTCCAACTTCGTCCTGTCAGTCATTACTATCCTCACGTAAGAAAATTAAATCTCTCGCAGCAAACTTTAAAGTGATATAGATTGTACGGGCAGTGAAGAGAGTGACTCTGTGCACAATCGCTCTTAAAGCGACAGTAGCCCCTGTTTTTCTGATCGAAAAAATGATCCAATCTGTAACTGGATGATCCAAACTGTGAGATTTGTGACCCACTAAACCACTTTTAAATGGTGATTAAATCTGGTGTGTGGGGATGAGCAGGAAAAGTTGGTTTACATGGAAATCCAGTCTTTTTGTTTGTTAAAAAAACAACATAATCAAAACAACAACAAATTTGTGTTTTGATAGATGTTTTGTCTTAATATTCTACATTAAAAGTGCTGTATTTTTTATTCGGGCTACTTGCATTCATTTTGGGCTACAAAAAACTGAAAAGTGCCTGCCAAAGGGCTACCAGGGATTTTGAAATTTTGAGAGCCCTGCCATGAATGCAGCAAATTAAATTAATTTACATGTGTCAAAAAAGGCTGTTTATTATTCTGGCCGGTAAAAAATGTGTTTGGCTGGTGGATTTTTTCATCTACCAGTCCCCGTGGCAGGTGAGCCAAAAAGTTAATTTCGGACCCTGCTTATATGTGTACACAGACGTTCGATGCACGGCATTGCGACAAAATGCAATGCATCTCCTGGGCTACATGTTACATTCTAACGTGCGTGCATGTGCGAACTACACGTACAAAGCACGCAGGGTTTCAAAAATCCGGCGGTGTACGTACAATTTGCACACGCTCTTCTAATGATGAAAATTGCATCACACTGTACGTGGACGCTCACATACGCGTAAAAAATGGACTGTAGTGTGGCCATTTGACCTTGGATTAAGGTGTCTTTCAATTTTTGGCAACAGTTCGAAAAAGGCCCCTTTTTGCTCCAGGATGACAATACCCATGTTGTGCACAAATAAATACATGGTTACATAATTTGGTGTGGACCCCACTAAACACCTTCGGGATGACCTGGAATGCTGATTGTGAGCCAGACTCTCATCACCCAACAAAAGTGCCGAACATCACTGATGCTTGTGTCTAAATAAAAGCAAATCTTTACAGCTATGCTCCAACATCCAATGGGAACCTTCAGAAGAATGGAAGCGGTTCAGGAGGAATGGTTTTTACAGTAAATATGTACAGTACAACAAGTGCGTATAGGTGTGATTTTCTGGCACCGTAACCACATATATTGGACATAATTGACTAAAGACTTTATGATTCACTGTTTACTACATAATATCCTCATTCTACACGAAATATACCATTGAAGAGGTCATGAAATTTTGGAACACTTGGAAGTAACAGCGCCCTGCTATTATTGTGTAATAGGTTTGCATATGTAAAACATCTCTGCATGTGTGAAACTGCACTTTGTAATTATTTTAAAAAGTGTGGAGGCGGTCTTATGCTGCGTTTACACCAGCTGCGGTAGAGGCGTGAAGGGCGAGTGATTTTAATGTTAAGTCAATGTGAAGACGCATTGATGCGCGTCTGGAGGTCTCGCGGCGCGTATGAGGCGTTTAACGTGGCGCGGTAGACGCGATTCCGCCTCATTCGCGCGTCTAGTTGACCGTCTGGCGCGGTACGCGCGAATGGTGCTTTTTGTGCATTTTGCGTTTGGCGCGAATTTGCGGCTGACGGCGGAGTTAATTTTTTTTAACTTTGGCGCCGCGTTAACCAATCAGGAGCCTACTTGCTGCTGCCGCCCGGAGTCACTCATTCAACATGAAGGAACGCTTGATATTGTCCGTGAGCAGTCACCCGGAGGACATTGGGCAACCTGGTAGGTTGTAAATACACATTTCACTTTTGAGTCACGTGACGTTTATCCACCCGCGGCATTCCTGACATTTTTTAAACTATTTTTCCCCTATAGTAAAGTTACCAAATACAAACCGGTAGCTCTCTTGATAAATGCACAATCAACATCAGCCATCTTGCAAACAGACCACCCCATAGCACTTGCCCCTCCCACAAGAAGCGGATTTTGCCTCTGACGCGCGTCAAATGCTTGCTTTTTCAGCGTGTCTAAAGCGAAGTAGACGCACGGAAAAAGCAAGCATTTGACGTGCGTCAGAGGCATTCAAACTGTTCAAGCGGCAAACTAGGCGCGGTAGACGCGATTTTGACGCCTCAAACGCTGCTGGTGTAAAGGCAGCATTACACATTACTATAATGTCATAGTCACACACTGTTATAAAACGAGTCGTATTCTGACCTAAGCTGTTTTTGAAATAACAAGGAAGTGTTGAGTTTTTAAAACAGGATATTTTTATAGTATTATGACCTCTTAACTGTCAAAAGATCAAGTAGAATTTGAATTGTCAGTTTAAGACCCCTTTAATATATTTAATAATGTACAAAACATTATCCTAGATTCCACATACAGGGTACCATAGTGTATTGTGGTATGGTTTTAGAAATTATCATGATAAAAATGTATGTACCATGGTACTTCAAGTACATATTAAAGTACAATCTCATGCGCCACAATAGTTCATTTGTAAGGGGATACTATTTGAATTATGCCAAATGATTTTTCAGCAATATCTGACTATGGTTCTTTGCCTCCCACAGTATGTGGACAAGTCGGATTTTAGACTTTAGAAACTGCAAGGCAGTTACACAAAGCCTTCTGCTCAGATTCTGCTGATTTGAAAAGCCACTCGCCTTCCACATTCTCTCTTCTCTGGTTCTGCTGATGATAAAATCAATAGACCCTCTATTGTCTAAAGCAAAGTGTAATGAAACCTAATCAGTATGAATCATTCTTGGGACAGGGACGAAACAGGATGGGGTCCACATCTATTGTCAGTATTTAATTCATCAGCAGCCCAGTTTTATGGAAGAGTATCTATCAAATGACAGAACTACTGCAGTTGACTTCAGTTCAGTTTTAATGTCAATGTCGATGATTAGAACAATCAAAAACAAGATTAAAATCACATTATAAATTCTTAATTTCCTAAATACTTTAAGTTCAAGTAAAACCTTTCAAAAATATGGTACAGTACTGGACATACTAAAAATATACTTTTGATATAGCATTAGAGGTATCCACATTATTTTCGACGTGGAAGTAAGTGATGTAACGTAAACGTATTTCCCTTTTTTGTGCGAGACTTTAATTTCAATAGCCATCCGGTGTTGTGGGAGCACGCACAAAACAATTAAAACAGTCATGGTAAATATTTACTACACCTGCCACATATAACCCAGTGGGAGGATGAAATGAATAAGTGGCCTGATATATCTATGAAAGGTTTTACTGGATAGATGTGTGAATACTGATTATGGGTGTGTGTGCACCACATCCTTTAGCTTTTGTGCGTGGATTATGGTCAAAACAAATGTTTTGTACAGATTAACTTCTAAGTCCCGGTCTTCCTGGACTTTATAATAAATTAACAAGCCAGTTAAAACACCACAATCGTGTCCCCTGCAGTACGACTACTGGAAGTTTTACACAAAAGAGTTCAAAGATGGAAGCGCCCACATTTACGTCATAAATATGTGAATACAGTTAATCTTACACTTATACTTATATTTTTAAACTATGGTTGAGAAAAAAGGGACAAACCAAACCATTGGATTAAAAAAAACAAGAAAATGTATTTGACCAGACCATGGGTTTAACGACCGAACATTTTAAAGCGCTCTCTTAACACTGGAACCCATCGTAATGTTGAGTCTGTGTTTTTTTATTTGGAGTCGTTTGATGCCCAATGACACACAGCCCTCTAACATGCCATCATATTGCTTATGGTCTGTCACGTGTGCAGCTCGGACATTCACGTAACCCTGCTGCGTGCATTAGAAGGTTTTTAAGAAGGCATATGAAGGTGAGTGGTCACGCAGTTGACGTCTCTCCTTTTGAATCACGCTCAGGCGCGATTGCGGTCACACTATAGCTTTCCAATTGAACCAATTAAACCGCGCTCCAGCCCACCTCTGCAAGCCGGGCAAGGGCACGATTAACCAAACCACAGAGCAATCACACTAGCCAAAGAACCAGGGTTTGGGGGTCAAACATGCCCGAGGGCGGTTTGGTTTGGATAGTCTGAGTGCACCCTTAGACTTTAACAGCCCATCATGGGTTAATTTATAACCCAATAGTTAGGTTTGTCATTTTGATCAAATCATGGGTTAAGAATAACCCAGCATTTTTAGAGTGTTTGTTCAGTATTATATTTTGTTGCCTTAAATTAAAATAGCTTAAAAAGTTAACAAGGTGTATTTCAAGCAATGTTTTTAACCAAACCATATTTGAGCACCATTGACTTCAATAGTATTTGTCTTTTCTACTATGAAAGTCAATGATGCTCCTGTTTCCTGCTTGACTACAGTAAATGACAGACTTTTCAGTTTTATTCAGCTCTGAGCTCACCAGCATCATGTGTGCAGTCTGTAAGATTCACGGTGAGCAGCACAGCTCATTCAGATGACTCATCTCACAGACCCACATGCATGCTACGCTCAAACACACATGATATTACAGCCACACAGTACACAGTAGATCATTAAGATTACAAACACTTCTCAATTATTAAACGACATTGTCATACATTAAGTAGAATAGTCGAAAATAACACCTGACCGAGAAATTCATACACTCGTGTCATGTTAAAAAACACAGTAACACAATGTATGCAGAAGGTCCTTTTTGCAATGCGTCATCCACACGTCTCGATGACAGATGCTTTCCTGTTATATCACAGCTAAGGTCCATTCAGAAACTCCCTAATCTGTCCATCCTGCCACATAACTAATGCTTTCAATCATCACTCCACAATAAGAACAGAGAAATGCAATACATTGTTTTTCCCTCTGGCTTGGCTACTGTTTGCATAATGGGCTTTTTAAGGTCATAGTATGCAAAAATATATTTAAGATCAGCATAGATGCTTATAAGAACAAAATAACTAAAGCCACAAAAATCAAATTGGGCAAAATCAATAAAAAAAAACAATGCAGTCTCATCTCAGCTACTGCAAGTTGCTATTTTTTTCATCATTTGGAGTCTAAGCATATGTAATGTCATGCAAATTGTGCAAATTTAGCAATTTAATTCATACATTTATTTAATTCTAGTGAATTATTGTATGTGATATTCACTACATACTATATAGTGAATGTGTTGAGTCAGCAATTTTGTATAACTTGCATAAAATGCCTCTCTGACATATATGTAAATGTTAAATTCAGCACTGCTGTTAGATGTCATAATCAACTTTTGCCCTCTTTTTACACTAACAGGTACACTAAGGGGCCACCACCGAGTCAGCTGTCTTGTCAATCAAATATTGAAGCGTGAGCGCTCTTTTGCTGTTAACTGTCATATTAGCAGAAACTTTAAAAAGAGGACGCTTGCTCTGACCTTGTTTGAGGGTGAGAGGTGCACAAACACACAGGAGAGAGTGAGCGAGTGGAGTCCGGTTCTTCAAAGCAGCTGTAAACTTCCCTCACCACAACGTAAGGCCCGCCTCTCCCCTCATTCGATTGGACAATGCAAAGACGCGAATGACGTTGGGCGCTTCTCCGCTCTCAAGGCGCATTCACACGGGGCGTAAGCGTTAACGCTTAACGGAAGGATTGTCTGAAGCGTGGCCAACAGCTAATCACAGTGGCCGCTACACATGCTCTGTTCTTCCATAAACGTAATTGGCTGGCTCTGTCTAGGTAATTTGCATAAGGCGATCTGATTGGTTGACGCACGCGTTGCCGCTTGAAAAGTTGAGAAATGTTCAACTTCTGTCGCGAGCAACGGCACTGACGCGGCGCCGACGGATCCACAATTCAGTTCGGCAATGCATGACGTCACCCATTAAAGTGAATGGGAAGCGTTAACGCTGACGGCGCATTAACACGGGCATCCTTCAAAAACGCGTGCGCGGCAGGCAGCAAAAAACCGCAAGGTGCTCGGCGCGCGCAAACGCGCCCTGCCCATAGAATATCATTCAAAAAAGGCACCTGCAACTGCCATAAACGCTTTTGGTGTGACTAGCCCCTAAGGGTGTTTTCACACCCGCCTCATTTGCGCCCCAAAAGCGGACCAAACAAGCGGACCGAGACCTCCTTGAACAAGTGGTCTGGGTACGCTTTCAAACGAACTCTAGAGCAGTTCGTTTGTGGTGAGAACACGATCCGAGATCAAACCGACCTAACTGCATAATTACTGCGCATTTTGGACTAAACCAGCTGCCGTAGTCAGCTGCGCAGTGCATTATCGTATGAGGAAGTGTTTGTTGACAGTTTCTATTAGCAATATTAGCACAATGACAGATTGCGGACATACCTGGAGTTGCGAGGAGGTGCGGACGGAGCCTCAGAAATTTGGTGTCTTCGCCTATTGTAGTGCATTAAAACGTTGTTTTAAAGCCGTATCCGCGATTAATTCTGGAAGTGAACAGTTTGTCTAGAGAGCTGTATATAAACTATGTATAACAACCAAAGACATAATTACCGCACGCAGTCGTATGTCCATGGTGTCTGCTGTATTTTCCTCCTTTTTGTTTACTTCCGGGGTTCCGTTGGAATTTCGCGCACATTGATTTTGACCAATCGAGAAGCAGTTTAGGAAATACGTTCAAATACATGTGGGCAATGAGTAATGTGGATCTTATCACATGAATGAATTTTGGTTCGTTTCAACTGGTGCGGACCAAAGCAATCAGTGTTGTGTGAAAAGGAACCAAAACTGCTAAAAAAGCTACAATGTATCATTTTTTGCTTTTGGTTCGGACCAAATTAACCGAACCACAGATGTGAAAACACCCTAAGTCACTATTGTATCTCTGCATTATTTTGACAATTACTTACATCATTAGCAATTTACCAATTTGTATACAGAATACAGACACTGTCTGAACTAAACGACAAAATTTACAAAATGCAAGATGTCAGTCAGTCATAAAGATCAGATCTAAAATCCATATCAAATCTATATGCATTGTAAACAAAGTCTTTCAGCATTATCATGATCACAAGTTGACATTCACTAGCTTTGAATGTTTGGAGGTACTGCAAAGCAGAAAAAAGCCCCCGTAGATAAATAACAGAAGTAAATGAAAACAAAAACACAAGTGTTTAGGGACCATTCACTTCCTGTCTGTGTAGTGTATAAACCAGTTAGTGAAATGGATGTAGACAAAAGAGTATGTGTTTAATAGCTTCCTCTTCCTTATATTGCATTAGACATATAAAGCAATATACTATTTCACTTAAGAATCTTTCATCCAGTCCTTGCTGTTTCTGTAACCACTGCCAAATGCAAACCAGCTCAGAAAAGAGATAATCCACTCCCATAATGTAAACAGGAAATTATTGGTCAAGTACTTTGCTGCTCTGAGCTCAGCGTTTCCTTTGTACAAATACCACACTTGTCAGAGTACTATAAAAAAGTAGTAGTCTAAAATGTACAAATACAAACTTTACTAACATAACTTAACAGTACAACATCGACAAACCAAATGTAGCTATTACTATTGTGTTATGACGTCAACGACATTAGTTATTCCTACAGGTAATTTGTTTTAAATACCAACTACTGCAACACACTCTGTTTACTACACCATGTCTGAATTTCATTTACTGTATTACACTGCTGTTTACCTTGATCGTGGTGGCAAATGAGGACACAGGGATTTCTTAATCCAGGGTCAAATTCGGCAAACAGTTCTAATCTGGGGCCTCCGGTACCACAAACAGACTAACAAACACCCACATACAAATAAAACTCACATGTTTGCAATGGGGCAAGACTAGTGTTAAAATTGATACAAACAAGAAATTTGTTAAACTTAATGTTTTACACAGCCAAATGGTCTTCCTCATATACATTGAGCAAAAAAGCACTCAGTGCACAATTTCATTTGATTTGAAATTATACAAGCAGTTTATTTATGTACTGTAAATTTGTCTGTCTATGCTTTTGCAGATACACAGAAATTGACATGTAATGCAAGTATACGCACAAAATAATGCATCCTCAAATAAGTTGAAACTTAGTCATACAAGGAGTCTATTCTTTTCTTATTTTGCAAAGTTCCTTTTAGTTTTTTCATCTATTGTTGTCTGCTGAACAAGGGTACCCATTCTTTAAAGTATGCTGTGTTTCTGTAATAGGGGGTGAGAGAGTGTTATCAAACTGGACTGAAAAAACTATGCTAAATAGCAATAAAAGCTCATATTCATATGCAGGGTTCCCACACCTTAGTTAACTTTAAATTCAAGGACCTTTCAAGGACTTTCCAGGTCCAATACCCTCAAATTCAAGGACTAAATGTGGGGACACATTTCAAGTGAGAGAAAGGTTACATCGGTTTCCTTTTAAGATACATTGTTACTCTTCCCTTTTGAGGGAACTTGCCCTGCATCACTATTGTGACACTTTGGGGACGCCTCCAGGGGTAAGTGCGTCTGAATGTGTATATCAAATTCAACCAATGGTGAGGCTTAATGACAAAGACAGGGTGATGCGGGTGCCAGGAAGTCTATATCGCTATCTGAAATATTGCCAAAGACAGCATTACAGGGCGTAGGAAGTATGGCAAGGGAGACGCAGCGTCTCGTTCCCTTCTCAGGAAACAACAGTTACATACGAAACCCGAGAAGTTTTCATGTCAAACACTACCATGCAAAAAAGCATTTTGGTATGAATCAACATTCGCATACAGAAACATTTAAAGCGAACAGTTTAGCACACGTGCTTAAAAGGCAAGAAATTTTATGATATTATCCTACACTACAGGGAATAATATGGATTTTTTTTCAGGAAACTTCTTGCATAAAATAGATTCAAGCACTTTCAATGACCTGCATCTGTGTATGTTTATTTTCAAATACTTCCCAAAGCCTTGAATTATTTTCCCCAGATTCACAAACTTTCAAGGATTTCATGGACCTGTGTGAACCCTGCATATGGGAACCATTTTTAGCACTACAGAGCACTTATATGGCACCTCTGTAGAAGCATGACTATAGCACCACTTATGGTCTAACATAGCACAATAAGGTGCTACACAGGTGCTACATAGGTGATGCTTAGCACTAAAAATGGTTCCCCTATGATTACAGGCCAGTGAACCACTTTTAGTGCTATTTAGCACCACTTTTCTTTTGTATTGATGTGTAAGGAGGCGCAGAGTAAAAAATTCACCCTTGTGGATTTTACGGGGCTATGTAGTTCATGTTAATATCAGTACAGCTTAAATAAATCTGACTGGATTTTTAAAGCAACACTATGTAGTTTTTTTTACCTTTAAATAATGTCTCTAAAATTATTTCAGTGATAGAACAGCTTTTAACTGGACAAATTGTACTGTTGCTGCAACCTGAGCAGCCTCCTAGCTGCTACAAGCACACTCTGAAAGTGGCAGTGGAGGGTAGGAAACACAGCCCCGCCCCTCCCCTCCCCCTGCCTGCAGAAGAGTGTCTGATACCAGGCACTGTTGCGCTTTTCAACCACCTGGGGGAGCTGTAAGTCATGTTTACATAGAAACTACATAGTGTTGCTTTAATGTAAAAGCTGAGCCCCTAAGAAAAACCTTTTGAGAACAGAGCTCAGCTTGTGTATTACCGAAGTACTGTGTGACAGATGCTTCCAACGCTATGGGACGGTGAAGAAACTTCCTCCCACAACCACTGTTTGCTTAAGCATGCTGAGAAAAACTGGCCCCGGTACAGTATCTGCCCCAGCCACTACAACCAGAGTAGTGCTCTGTCTCACCGCAGTGAGAGCCTTTTCATATACAGTACAGTACTGTCTGCATGCACTTCCTCTTTTACGATCTAATTTCTTATGATCCATGTTTATTAGATAAGATTAATAGTTTTGCATATCATTAAAGGTGCCATAAAATGTAAAGCTGTATTTACCTACTGGTAATGAACTTTGAGCTTTATCATTTTGCAGGTATTATTTATGCTATTACAGCAACATTACACACTAACTAAAGTTGACCTTTCATGTCTGAAGTGGCAAACTGTCATATGCAAGATATGAAGAGCTTCGTTGCAAAACGAGATAAATCCATTTTTTAACATTTTTGTCAAAACATGTTTATTATTATGTTATCATGTTATTATTTTGTTTTATGGTGCTACTTAGCTGTATTTTTTAAGTTATGAAGGTTTAAATCAAAACAAACCAACTGCAGTTGAATTGAAATTAATTGGAATGCACATCAAAAAAACGAGATTTCTGAACAATTAAAAAAACGGTGGTTATGTCATTTTGCAACGAAACTCTTCATATATTTGTTTAGTTGAAATCAGCTGGTAGAGACTAGCACAAACAATACCAGGGTCATAGATTTGATTTCAAGGGAACACACGCATCTTCCAAAAGTACAAACATATATGTGGTTGTCTCATGTTACTTTAAAAACAAAAACAAAATAAAGTCAAGTTACTCATGAATCACCTACTGTATACATTTCTTTTACACCTGGTATAAAGATGTTTTTTGGTCGATCGGATAACAAGTAGACGGAACTAAATATAGTTGTAAACGGGGTGTGAGCTTTTCCGCTTTTGACCACATTCAAAGGTAGCCACAATAGACTGCATACTCTCCGCCAACTGATCTAATGTGATGTACCGAGCACAATGTTTTTACACCGGACCTGACTTCTAGCGTGAACACACAGTGTACAGCACAGTCTTTAGGCTTTCATTGATAAAACTAAAATGGCTGCTCTCTGCCTCTTTAATTTTTGTTTCATTCTGCAAGTGTTTGAAAGTTTGCGCAATCAATTGCTCTGAAATATCAGAGAAATCTTATACATATACATGTGCAGCATGTTTGTTAACAACACAAGCAGGACAGAAGCGGTCGAGAAAGTGGACAAAAGAGAAAAAATTAAATACCAGGTGTAAACGTGAATGTGTCTCTCTCCTCCACTAGTGATCCGATTGACCAAAAAGCATCTTAAGGGGGCGTCTCTTTTCTCTGTCTTACCCCTTACCCCTCAGTTTTGCGGGTTCATGTGAGGCGAAGTGGCGTCTCAATTCTCAGTTTGATCAAGGGCTAGGGCCAAGGCATAGGGATACATAGCCTTTTAAACGAAAGAGAGTGGTAAACCTTAACGTAGGAATTTCTCAGGAGAGCCGGCATCAAAATGTTTTATGGATGAACGTCGAACTGTCAAGGAGTCGCACAAATGAAAGTAATGTTATTTTCAGCAGTTTAATTGATATTATATTATGACACTCATGTTTTATGATACTTTTAATAAAATGTTCAAGCGGTTTTAATTGTAATGTTTTTGTTTTGAATCGCTAGTTAAGGCGCTAGCTAGCAGCTAAGTTAAGCGCTATTTGTTGAGCTCTGCTCAGGCAAACGATACCACAACCTGAGACGACAGCATCTTCTTTGGCTACATTTACATGGAAACGATCTGAAAAGAAACCGCAAAAGTGGTGTTGCGTTTTTACTCTTTAGACGAGAATGCGACGGTAGATCGTTTTTAAGATTTCCACTCTGAAGGGTGGTTTCACTTTTTTTGTGTTTTAAGCCCCCAAAACGCCGTCGGCATGTAAACGAAAGGCATATCCGATAAAATATTTGTACGTTTTCACCCTCGAGCGTTCTCGTGTAAACAGGCCCTTTATGTCAACGCTTGTCTGTTTACGTAGCAGCCAGTTAATGGCAAGGGAAGGTGACGCAAACGGTAATCGAGTGGTCTCTCATTTTTTAGACGAACAATCTGACTTACCCCTTCACTCGGTTTCGAGGGGCAAGGGGAAGATGAAGACAAAGGTGAAGGAGTAAGACAGAGAAATGAGATTGGCCCTAATACCAAGTATAAACAGCCCCTCAGAGTAATTCTGTGGGCCTCATACACAAAGTCACAAATAAGCATTGAAGCTAGTCATTCCTTAAATGAATATATTTATGAAAAGTTGAGCAGAAGGACATAATGGAATTATTCTTTTATGACTCCCATATGGCACATAGACAGATCCCTTTAGCTAATACTGAACGAATGTGTTGCATCAATTGTCTGGGTAAATACAAAATATCTACTAATTTCACAATAATTTACGTCAAGAAATATTGATGTTTTAAATGTAATATCAATGTGTGGTAACAAGCAAAAGTATCATCCACTTCACAAAATCTAGTATTTCCTTTGTGGTACTAACATGCGAACAATCATATATATAAAAATCATTATATTATGATTAAGTATGCATCGCTTTACATTTACAATCTACATACAATAGTAATTTATGATGTGCACACTGGATCAAATCTATTTAACTAAGCATAATTTGTTTTTATACAGTGTGTATGAGGATATACCAGCCCAGTCACACGAAATTACGTACCATTAGTCACGTAATTTTTTTTATTCTTTTTCGTGATACTGTCACAAATTTTCCATGTTTTTTCGTGATCGTATCACGAATTTCTGTTCATGTGTCATTGTCACGTATTTGTTACTCAACTGTTTTGTCCTATTTTCTGACCATTTTTACTTCGGGTTAGGGTTAGATTTACATAAAATGACATCCTTACCCAAACCCAACTTTAACCCTAACGCCAAGTGACAATGTTTTAAAATTAAGAAAAAAAAAAATCAGAAAAAATACTATAAACTAGTGATGCACCGATGCATCGGCCGCCGATATTTATCGGCCGATTTTTGATGAATTTGAAACCATCGGCATATCGGCAATAGCACGAGAAAGGCCGATACCGATTGTTTATTAATTAACCGCATAAAGGCAATGACTTGCATGTCTGTTGTTCAATTAAAATGATTTAATGTTTGGGTGTGCACTAGGACTGTTCCGAATACCATTTGAGCTTCGAAGCTCTAGTAGAAATCAAATCAAATATTCAAAGCTTCGGAAGGAGGAGCTGAACATATTTTTCTCTTTAATAAAGGCAGGAATCTGTGTGTGTATGTAGCAGCGTGCCTGTCACGCGTGCTGCGAGAACAGCATTAGTGAAACAAAACACCAGCAATACTTTTAATAAGGTAGCCTAACATTTTTCTAACAAACAAACACTCCCGTATCAGAAATTAGAAGCATAGTAATTATTTATTACGTAAAGGGTAACTTAGGCCATTTAAATAAAACAACGTAAATAAATGAACGAATTAATGAAGTTCAACAAACTGTAATAAAACGGTAGCATACTTTCAAAATCAAGTTTATTTACTAACACTTACACCATCCAATATGTTTTTTCATCAGTAAACCAATAAAGAAGATATTTTGCAGAAACCCCAGTGCTCCGTCATGCAAGTCAACCGATCCGCCACTTTAAGCATATATATCTAATACAAAAGTAATCCCCCATAACTCCGTGTGACATATTGACGTCTTGTGAAGCAAATCAATCCGTTTTTGCAAGAAACTGAACGTTATTTACAACACTATTAGCGTGAATGCCAAAGCAGGAAGCGCGCTTTCTGTTTGAGGCGATCTCTTCTTCTACTGGCTGCGTTTGATGGCTGTTGGCTATGGATGTTGATCTCTCTGCGCCACCTATAGAGCTGGAGCGTGAAGCGCACTTCCTGCTTGGCAAAAGCTCTGCATTAACGGTGTAAAATATATATATATTCGAATCTCAAAACTGAAAATCAAATGTCAACCAACGGAACGAATATTCGAACATTCTGGTCCAGCCCTAGTGTGCACTATACTTAAGCACAGACAGAAAACCTTTGTTGAGCTGACTCAAATGTCTTGGACAATAAAAGAAACAGACTGCACTTTAGTGGGGCAAGAAGTCCAACTTTTTTTGAAGTAGCAATATTTATACTCTGTTTAAAGAAATAGCACTGGCATTATTTATGTTTATTAAAGAAATCCATTATATGTAAAAATAAATTGTTAATGTTGTTAATAAAAGAAATGCTGAATAGCAAAAACCACCTTTGAAGGTTGTCATGTTGTCTTATTATATTTGTTTTAGCTTAATTTGTGCCTCTTATTATGTTGGTCAGTTGAATGTTAATTAGATACTATCCATGTTCAGTAAAAATAATTTGATGCAGAAATAAACTAGCTAATAGAACAACTGTATAGTGTTGTAAAGTGTTTAATATCGGTATCGGCATCGGTATCGGCCAGAAGTTGTCTGTTTAAATCGGTATCGGTATCGGCCCAAAAAAATCCTATCGGTGCATCCCTACTATAAACCAATACTTAAAGTGACATCCTAATGCAAACACCAAATCTAACCCTAAACCGAAGCGAAAATGGTTTGAAAATAGGAAAAAGCAGCTGAGTAACCAATACGTGACATAAACAGAAATTCGTGATACGATCACGAAAAACCGCGGAAATCCGAGACAGTATCACGAAAAAGAATCAAAAAATCAAGTAAGACTGGGTAGGGATATACATACTATAAATAAGGCTAACTTCGATGTACTTGAAGAAATTGTGTGTAAATGCCTTCTCATGTGTGACATGGGGTTGGGTGGGGACAAACCTCCACCCTGCAGGAAATACTATCTACCACTTGCACTATTTAAAGCAGAGTATATAGCAGCCCTTCTATTTAGAAAGCATAGTCAGTCCCCACCCAGACCTGGCTAGGGTCACTGCCATGACTGTCAGCCAATCTCAGCAGACATGGGTAATAGCATGGACAAATTGAAAACGGGTGACAATTGTTATAAGCAATCAATGTAATAACGGACATATTGTTAAAAATGTAATATGGTCGACATTCAGACGGTATTGTATGCTTTTGAGCTATGAAAAGCACCATCACCAGCACTGTATCTTGAAGACATGATGGTGCATGAGGTATCATTAGGTTAAAAATGTCAACATTGTGTAAATATTTGAGTATCTCAAATTATCTAATTTTAGGCTAAATGCATACAGCTTACATTCCTGTTCAATGATCGCAAATGATGATATTTGAACAGTCTGGGCACAAGTGTAAGGATGGGAAAAAAATAATAAGAGGAACCAACCAACCATCTTCCTGCTACAAATAATAAAAAACGACAATTTCCAATGGTCAACGGCAGTCTTTTGCAATATAACACACACAAATCCACTTTCGACTCTTCTCAGCATCAAAGTAGAGTATCTTAGTAACCCCCCTAACTTATTCATCATCAATAGGTTCAGTTTTTTTTACAATTTATTTAGCAGACATGTAAACCCGAACATGATTTTTGCCTTTCTGGGAGGCATCATTATCAAAAAACACGGTGAAGTGGATTACCTTCCTATTTTGCACCTTAAGGTAATCCACGCATAGCTAACCCAGCTAAGTCTTTGCCAGCCACACTAAAAGATTCACTTCATGTTACAGCTATTTGAAGCCAGCCACAGTGAATATATTACTTTTTGCTGCTACAGTACGTTGTTACTTAATACTTAAGCTCTGTCACACACAACCACACACCCACACAATATATAACACACCAGATTATAAAACACAATAGATGACAGTGACACATCCACAGTGGGAAGGGCTACAGTATTATACATCATACATTCAAGTGTATATATATCTACATACATACTATAAAAACACAAATTACGCTTAATTCATTCGATTTGATCCAGTGTGCACATCAAAAATGACATCAACTGTTAATGCATTGATTAGGAGCCTGTGAAATTGATACTGAGTTTATTTGATCCAATGGTATAAATAAATGATACGTTCTCCTCAGACAAACAGTTACATAAAAACCTCGTCACACACATGTGAATCAAACCATCCCCCGTTTCTCCGTCCAAAACACAGCTGACAGCGGCGTTCACATGAACACACACACAGAATCACACATCACATGAACGCATCCCTTTAAAAAGGCCTTGAGTAGACACATCATTAGCGTTATAGTATAATGTGTATGTATACGTGTATAAACTCCATATACAAAGAGAATTCTGAGAGGGCCAGCTGGACACATAAGCCGTAACAGCAAAATCCAAATAATCCTTTACAAAGACAAGCAATTTAAAGGGGGGTGAGACAAAAGCACAAAGAAAAACAAACAAAAAAATGGCTGCTGTTTGACATTCGAATACATATTCATGTACAGTATGGGATCATTTCACATGGAGATGGACCATCAACGTCTAAATTGAGAAGAATATGTATGCAAGTTACTGGAACGTCAAGCCACTCAAAATAGCCGGCCAGCTTATGGCATTTTAAGCCAGCACATGTCGGGCCGTACACGCAATGACAAGCAAACACGGAGACTAATAAGATAAAAATAGACCAAGCCCTCACCTTCCATCATGATTGCAGATTTGCATTCCTCTATCTCCAAGGAGCCTGAAATGGGAGGAGGGGAAAACAGAAGCCCCTGGTTACCAGATGGAGGGATGTAATAAAAAAAGAGCACGCGTCCGGCTTCCGATGCCCTCTGGTTTCAAGTCCCCGTGTCCCTTTGTATGGAGGGCTGTCAGATGATTACCGTTCCATGTTTAGGCCATGGATGTTGCTGCTAGCCACTGCGGCTGTGCTCTACACGATCACCAAAGGATGCTCAAAAGGGGGCAAGAAAAAGCAGAGCGGTGAGGCAGAAGGGAAAGAGAGAGGGAGGGATGAGGAGAGAGGGTGCTGCTACTGTAGGAGGGAGGGAGGCTTTGCTGAGGTCATCGCTCAACTCAGCCAATCCCACGGGCACTGCTGCACGTCACATGGCAAGCGGTTCATCGCTTCTGTCAGCGTCCTCGCTGGGAATTCACATACGCAAAAAACACACACATACAGTACACACACAGCTTACCTTGTTATGGTGCAGCATGCAGCTCCTGCCAGAACAGAAAGGAAGTGGATTAATAGTGTGTGTTGGTTGCCAGAGAAACTATAAAACTATTTCATGTATGTGTACAATTGTGACAGATATGCAAAGTAAACGTCCTCTCACTCAAGGCTCAGCTGCCAATGTTCTGCCTCATTCCCTGTATTTCTCCCTCACTCACTGATAAATCAATCAATCTGACATCACATGTGACAGAAACAGTAGCTGCCTTAGAGAGGGAGGAGCTAACATTCAATACAGAGAAGTGACAGGGGAGGAGGGGTGAGGCCATGTATGTGTGTGCATGTGAGGGATGGCAATTTATTTTATATGAGGAGGTGGGTCCTCTGAATTACTAATCAAAAGACAAAAAGGGGTTGGGCGGACTGACAATAAGCTTTATATTTCACTAAAGCATAAGTTGGACTTTAGACAGAACCATAACATTGGCTAATGATTGTTTGAGGGACATGTAGTATTCATAAGAGAGTTATTCATTTACTAAATGCATTATCACAAAACTATTTATGAGGACAATAAAATTTAGCAGTTAAGCCTTGAATCTATTCTATATGCATTACATATAATTAACCTTTTTTTTTTTTACTTAGATATGTGTATTCTGTGATTATTATTACAATTATCACGTCTCTATTCTCACTGTAAGTCACGATTACATGATGCTGTTTTATTCTAAAGCTTCTGTTCAGTCATGCTTATGTCCATGTGAGGATCTCTCCATATTATCTCAGTCTTTCTCCAAATGTCTCTAGCGCCCTCTGTCTGTAGTCATCATCTGTTAAACACAGTCAATAAACGTCAAACTACTTCCAGTACACTCAGTCTTTATACAAAATGACATTTAGGGCCATAACCATTATGGACAATGGACCATAATCAGATTATTGTTGGAGCACCATGGGATTTTCAATAGACAATTCACATTTAGTTCACCACACCCTCAATCCTACTTATTTGATTTAATCCTACAGCTGACCAATACTAAACTATCTGACCTACTACAAAAACAAACCACTAAGGATTCCCTCACAAAAAAACCCTCCTCTATACTGCAAAAAAATGACTCTCTTACTTAGTATTTTTGTCTTGTCTTGTTAATATCTAAAAAAGTTTTTTCTTGATAAGCAAAATTACATAAGAAGTAGTTCTTAGACAAAATGTAAATTTAAACTGCCAATGGGGTAAGCAAAATTTTCTTGAATTTTTTATGAATTAAACGTGCAATTTGTAAGATATTTGCAGTAAAATGTCCAAAAACCATTAGGCCAGTGTTATATATTTTGTCCAACTGATTACTATCAATATCTGTAATGTTTTCAACTACTTGTAAATCGTGAGAAAATTTCCATTCAAAACATTGACACGGGGCAGTGCAGTCTCCTGTCAATGATGTTAATATCCATGAGACCCTTTGTCACCGCCTTTACTGACGTAAAAACCACATGACAACAGTGGTCGAGTTCGAAAAAATAAAATGGCGGCCAAGGAAGCGACTGGAGCACAAATTTAGTGTAAATAAAGGTATATTTTCACTTTTTACACATTTTAATTGCATTTCTAGCAAGAAATTAGTATTGTAGTTTTCAAATATTTGATTAGTTATCACAAAGGCGCTCTCTGTTTAAATTTCAAACACGCTGCCTTTGAAGTGCGTCCGAAAGCCTTTCTCTGAGCTGCCTTCATGCCTCCGAAGTCATTTCCTCATGAGGCAGCGAGGCAACAAGTCACTGCCTTGAGTTTTCGGACGCAGCCAGTGTCGTGGACAAATGCGGAACTATGCGTTAGCGCCTGTCGTGCTACGCGATTGCTTATGGACTTATGGATTAAGTTACTCTTTACGGTCTGCCGCTAGTTGTGTCAGCAAAGACAGCTCCCGTAAGCGTACGGGCCAACCAAACGACCCATGAAGAGTTTGGAACAAAACGAGAGAAAGAATGAGGATCAATTTGGTGTTACATTATCTGGATGGAGAAGCTTCGTGACAACATTTAACTAGACAGAGATTCTGATCCTGCTTGTGTTTTACGCGATGGGTGAGTTGTTTTGATTCGTAACCCTTCAAAAAACGTATGCTATTATATTGATCACAACATTAGTGTGTAGATTGTAATCAGCACGTCTTCCCGCGGACGATATGCACATCAAGAGGTGTTGTACAGCAATATAAATGGTCATTTTAAGACACTTCACAATAAGATTTGTACTGTCAATACATTATGTGAAAAATCATTGTAGATTAAGTTGAAAACTTAATTCTGTGCTGTGTTAACCATCGAATTTTGACTAATACTGTAACATCTATGACTAACAATTTCGTTTTGAACATCACATATAAACTATAAAGCGTTATCAAACGCAACATTTATAAAGACTTGATTACCTTATCCCTCAACATAATTTCTCGTTCGCATCTGATTGATGGCCATCAGCGGTTGAGTTAAAGACTACAAATCCCATAATTCCACGCTGCTTCAGAGCGTCATTAAACAACGTCATTGTTACTGATTTGATCTGGCGCCATCTAGCGGCGCAGATAATACAAATTGCATCTTTAAGTGTTTAAGAAAAAAGTTCAAGATTTTTTTGCTTACCTCTTTGGCAGATTTTTTTTTGCTTTTTTAATCCACAAATTCACTTAAATTTAATATTTTTTTGTCTTAAAACTTATTTTCTTAGGTTATTTTGCTCATCAAGAAGATGCATCTTGACTTGAGAATTTTTAGATATTTGAGCTTAAAACAAAACGTGTATACATTTTTTTAAAGCAAAATGACCTAAGAAAATAACACAAAAGAACAAGAAAAATTTGCTTACCCAATTGGCAATTTTTTTTGCTTGTTTTATGCACAAATTTTATATTGTTTGTCTAAAAACTAGACTTATTTTCCGAGGTCATTTTGCTTATCAAGAAAATACATCTTGATTTAAAAATGTTTAGATATTTGTACTAAAAACAAGACAAAAATACTTAGTAAGAAAGTCATTTTTTGCAGTGTAAAATATGTGCTTGTCTGTGTTCTTGAATGTGTATGGGGTGGTTTCCCAGACAGGGCTTAAGCCTAGTCCAAGACAAATTTAAAAGTTAATGTTGTCTTAATCGAAAACAACTTGCTTTGACATATCTTAAAATATATCAGTGAGAGTGTTGTGTCTCAAGATGCACACCAGTAATGTTTATTTATTAATTATGCTTTTAAAAAATGACTTAAAGGAACAGTATGTAAGAAATGTATTTCAATTAATTATAAAATGGCCCTGATATGTCACTACACATTAAGAAATCATTTTCATTTCAAACACTTATATCACTGACAACAGTGGTCCGGCTAGGATATTGTCATTTAAAAAGTGGAGTTGCAGCCCTCAACTGATGTTTATGTTGTCATTTTGGGTATTGGCCACCAGTTGTGTGACTGCAGTACCTGTTTTAGCCACAAGTTTTGTGATTGCAATACCAGTTTTGGCCACAATCCTACATACTGTTCCTTTAAATATCCCAATTTAACTAAGGCCTAGTTCTGGCTTAAGCTAATCTCTATACGGGAAACTGCCCCTATCTTTTGTATTTGGCTTACATTAAACTGTAAATGCACTGCACAGCAAGTAATTTTTTCTGTAGCCTGGTTTGTCACAATTTTTTTCACCATTAGAGTGACAAGGAAAAGATTGTTTTGGTTGTACTTGTAACAGTAGGAGACGGCATAATTGTTATATATTTATATAAAAATGCACCATTTACAAGTGAAACGAACACTAAACTAAACAATATACATTTTGATTAAAACATCCAGAAAAATTCAAAATGCTTTGGCTTTGTTTAAATACTTAATGTGAAATGAAAAATACACAACAGGCGATGTATAAACTGTAGAGCTGGAACTCTACAATGTTACACACAAAGAGGACATTCAAAACTAAACTGTAAATGTATGAGAGGAGATGAGGGCATAGTGAAGTTCTTCTGAATTCATCTTGTACTGCATAACAAATACCATTTACCACCAACTACTTCTGTCAACATCCTCCCAAACCCATTAGGGAAACAAAATATTTGTCAGGGAATATTTGTGGGAAAGAGTCAAATGTGGTAGTGGAAAAATACAAGGATAGAAAAAGGATTGACATCAAATACCAAGAAATTGTAGGTTAATTTAAAGAGTTTGATTCCAATAAATCCATTTTGACTAATTTGGGTAAAAATGTGTTCCCTTTCAGTCGGTCACTACGACGTCACGTCGTGACCGACGAATTGGGAACCGCTTCGCGGGTGACCTATCTACTTCGAGAACTATCAAAAACGCCAATGAACTTGGCATGCAGGTATTTGCATAATGCCGGCGCCGCCCCGCCAGGTGCGTATATAAGGCACAGGTGCATAATACCAAATCAGCTTTATTGCTTCGAAGCCGGCAGACATCTGCTCTCGAGAAGCTGTTACTGATCTTCGTAGATCCTGTGCTGTGTGGGAAAGAAATATCTCAGCTTGCTGAAGTTGGTTGGGCAAAGACACCTCAGTGGAGGCTCGCAGTGTTTTTTTCCACCCTTTCTCTCTCTCTCTGTCTCTTTAATTTAGGACTTGAGTTCGAGTGAGTGCGTTTGCCTCTCCCTGTGTGTTTCACCAGCTCGCACAAAAGAGTGATTTCCCTAAAAGAGCAGCACGTTAGAGCTTTGTGTCTTTTTAAAGACAGCCACTCATACGTGTCACGGTCGGGGTCGTCTTTTTAAATATGGATTTACGTCCGTGCTCCGTTTCTGGATGCGGTGTGTTTATCGCCCCCCAGGATGGCCACAAGCGTTGTCTCTCGTGTCTGGGGCTCCAGCACGCAGAGGCAGCGTTGCGTGATAGTTCATGCCCCGTCTGCGAGGGCATGACTATAGCGGATTTGCGGAGACGGGTGTCGTTCCTCCGGCAACGGCCCCCGCCTTCCCAGTCTGGTGCTGCTAAGGGCGCAGCTACCAGATTGGCGAAGGATGACCTCCGTATAACGGTGCTGGGTCGGTCTGCTGGTTCGTCCAGTAGCTCCCAGCGCCCTGATCCGTTGCCAGCGGAGGTCCCGATGGAGACGAGCGGCCCGTGTTCTACGGTGTCCTCGCGCTCTGTCGAGCCTCCACCTGACGCGATATCCACCGTAACGTCGGAGGGGGGGTTGTCAGCCTCGGACGTCGATCCGGATCCGCTCCCGCCTTCGGGCCAGGTTGCGGCTTCTGCGTTCGACCCTGAGATGGCAGCCATGCTCGCTCGGGCGGCGGAGGCGGTCGGCTTGGAGTGGACTAAACCTCCCCCACCTGAACCGTCCCGCCTCGATGATTGGTTCTTCGGGGGTGCCAGGGCTTCTCAGTCCTCGCCCCCGGTGCCTTTCTTCCCCGAGGTGCATGAAGAGCTGACGCGGTCGTGGAAAACCCCGTTTTCCGCCCGGAACCGGCCGTATCAGCCTTCACCTCTCACCTCTCTCGAGGGTGGAGATGCCAAGGGGTACACTGGTATCCCGTCAGTGGAGCGCCCAGTCGCGATGCAGTTGTGTCCGGCCGGTGTCGCTTCCTCCTGGCGGGACCAGCCTACTCTCCCCTCACGGGCCTGTAAGCAGTCTTCGGCGCTGTCCGGTGCTGCTTACAAGGCTTGTGGGGAGGCAGCCTCTGCCCTGCATGCCATGGCATTGCTGCAGGTTCATCAGGCTAAGGCTCTGAGGGATCTGCACGCGGGAGGTCACGACTCGGCGGAGTTCTCTGAACTACGTGCGGCTACAGATCTGGCGCTTCGTGCGACCAAGGTCACCGCACGCGCCGTCGGGCGTGCGATGTCTACCCTGGTAGTCCAGGAACGCCATCTCTGGCTGTGTCTGGCGGACATGAAGGACGCTGATAAAACCCGGCTCCTGAATGCTCCGGTTTCCCAGACCGGCCTGTTCGGCGAGACGGTCGAGGAGTTTGCCCAGCAATTCTCCGCGGCCAAGAAGCAGACTGAGGCCATCGCTCAGATCATGCCACGTCGGAAGCGTCCTGCGCCTGCCCCATCCACGTCGGCGCCTCAGCCTGCTCCTCGCCGAGGGCGTCCTGCGGCGGCCGCCTCCGTTCCTCCCCGGGGCTCTTCTAAGAAGCGAGGAACCGGTCGTCAGCAGCCCGCCCCGCCCGCTCAGCCCGCTGCAAAGGGTGGTAAAAGAAGATCAAAGCGGCCCTGAGACGGGCGACCTAGAGATGGAGGGGATCGCTCTTCGGGAGATGGTGAAGGCACCACTCCCCCCACCGGAGGAGGGCCGGTTGGGGAATCTTTTGTTTCATTTTTCTGTTCCGCCGACTTTTCAGTCGGCACCCACAAATCCACAAAAAGAGCGAATTCCACTTCCATCTCTAGGTCTTCAGATGAGCTCCGGAGATACGAGAGGGCTCATAACCCCCCCTCGTTCTCCGACTCATCAGAGGAGAACGAGAGCGACGCACGGGCTCATAACCCCACCGCGCTCTCAGCCGGTAGGAGACAGCTACGGGCTCATAACCCATCGTCTCCCTCCTCCTTCGCCAGAGGGTGCATCGAGTGGTGTGAGGTGTCTTCAGCAGAGCCTCCCTTACTCAACCACCCAGCAACGGACTCAGGTGAGTGTTATCACACACAACACTGCTGTCGGTGCGGCCGTTACGCACACACCGGCGATCACCTCCGTTGCGCCCGCCGCGGGTACACCGATCGTGCCTTTAGTCCCTCTCGCACGGTATCTGGGGGCGTGGGAACAGCTTCCCAGCCCGTCGCGTTGACTTTTACGCACGATTCGTCTCGGCTATGCGATCCAATTTGCCCGGCGTCCCCCCAAATTCTCCGGCTTTTTTTCACTACGGTGAGAGCTGCCGATGCGCACGTCCTCCGTGCGGAGATCGCTGTCTTATTGGCGAAAGACGCGATTCAGCCGGTCCCTCCAGCCGAGATGAGGTCGGGGTTTTACAGCCCTTACTTTATTGTACCCAAGAAAAGCGGCGGCTTGCGACCGATCCTGGACCTGCGTTCGCTGAACCGTGCACTTCACAGAATGCCGTTCAAAATGCTGACGCCCAAACGCATATTTCCATGCATTCGTCCAAACGATTGGTTCGCATCTATCGACCTGAAGGACGCGTACTTTCATGTATCGATTCTCCCCCGACACAGGCCGTTTCTCCGCTTTGCGTTCGAGGGGCGAGCAGACCAGTACAAAGTCCTCCCATTCGGGCTCTCTCTGTCGCCCCGTGTATTCACCAAAGTAGTGGAGGGGGCTTTAAAACCCCTGAGAGAGAGAGGTGTGCGCATTCTCGCGTATCTGGATGATTGGCTAATAATAGCTCAAACACGTCAGACGCTGTGCGATCACAGAGATTTAACTTTAAAACACCTCGCTCGTTTGGGTCTTCGGGTCAACTGGGAAAAGAGCAAGCTTTGCCCCGTGCAGAGAATCTCTTTTCTCGGTATGGAACTGGACTCGATCGATTTGACAGCTCGTCTAACAGAAGCGCGTGTACAGTCGATTCTGACTTGCCTGAATACATTCAAGAGCAAGAGCGCGGTACCGCTGAAACAATTTCAGAAGCTTTTGGGGCATATGGCAGCAGCCGCAGCTGTAACTCCGCTCGGACTGCTTCATATGCGACCGCTTCAGCGTTGGCTTCACGATCGAGTCCCGAGGAGAGCGTGGTTGCGCGGCATTCACCGTGTTATCATTACACCTGCGTGTCGTCGCACTTTCACTCCGTGGTCAGACCGTGCGTTTCTCCGAGCCGGTGTGCCTCTGAGACAGGTCTCCAGGCACGCGATAGTATGCACAGATGCGTCAGACACGGGGTGGGGGGCCACGTACGATGGGCTTGCGGCTTCGGGGGTCTGGACGACACCCCAGCTGCATTGGCACATAAACTGCCGGGAAATGTGGGCTGTATATCTTGCGCTCGTCCGTTTCAGCAACGAGTTACGGGGCAAAGATGTATTAGTTCGTACAGACAACACTGCGACCGTGGCGTACATCAATCGTCAAGGCGGTTTACGCTCGCGTCACCTGTCGCATCTCGCCCGTCACCTCCTCACTTGGAGTCAGAAGAATTTGAGGTCTCTTCGTGCCATTTACATCCCGGGCACGCTCAATGTAGAGGCGGATGCGCTCTCTCGGGCTGCGCGTCCCGGCGAATGGCGACTCCACCCCATTGCGGTTCAGCAAATTTGGAGACGTTTCGGCAAAGCGCAGATAGATCTGTTTGCTTCCCCAGAGACGACCCATTGTCGCCTGTTCTACTCACTAGCCGACGACTCGCTCGGCGTGGATGCATTGGCACACAGCTGGCCGCGAAACATGCGCAAATACGCGTTCCCTCCGGTGAGCCTCATTGCGCAAACCTTATGCAAAATCCGGGAGGACGAGGAGAGCGTGCTGTTGGTGGCACCGTATTGGACAACCAGGAGCTGGTTTCCAGAACTCTCTCTCCTCGCGACAGCCCCTCCGTGGAAGATTCCCCTGAGGAAGGACCTTCTTTCTCAACAAGAGGGCACATTATGGCACCCGCGCCCCGACCTGTGGAACCTCCATGTGTGGTCTCTGGACGGGGCACGGAGGATATGAGTGATTTACCGCAAGAGGTATCTAACACTATTGCTGCTGCGCGAGCGCCATCTACGAGACAGGCTTACGCGCTTAAATGGAACCTGTTTGTCGACTGGTGTTCTTCCCGAAGTGAAAACCCCCGAGAATGCCCGATTAGTGTTGTGCTTTTATATCTCCAGCGTCGCTTGGAGAATAGGCTGTCACCATCCACTATTAAAGTCGATATCGCTGCGATATCAGCTCACCATTCACCCGTAAACGGTAGAACAGTGGGTCAGCACGACCTAGTCATTAGATTTCTCAGAGGCGCTCGAAGACTGAATCCTTCGCGTCCCCCCTCTATTCCTCCTTGGGACCTGTCCTTGGTGCTGAAATCACTCCAGGAAGCCCCATTCGAGCCTCTGCATAGTGTGAGTGTTAAGTTTCTTACAATGAAAACTTTAACTCTCCTTGCTTTGGCTTCTGTTAAGAGGATAGGGGATATTCATGCATTTTCGGTCGATGAATCGTGCCTTCAGTTCGGGCCGGCTGCATCCAGCGTAACACTGAGACCCCGGCCCGGCTTTGTGCCCAAAGTTCCCACCACTCCTTTTAGAGATCAAGTGGTGAATCTCCAAGCACTGCCTTTGGAGGAGGCAGAACCAGCCATGGCTTTGTTATGCCCTGTTCGTGCACTACGTGTGTATATAGACAGGACGCAAAGTTTTAGGACCTCAGATCAGCTCTTTGTTTGTTACGGTGGTCAGCAGAAAGGAAAAGCTGTCACCAAGCAGAGGATGTCCCATTGGATTGTGGATACTATAGCCCTTGCATATCAAAAGCAGAATGTGCCTTGTCCGTTTAATTTACGTGCCCACTCTACTCGCAGTGTGGCATCATCTTGGGCACTGGCTCGTGGTTCCTCGCTAACAGATATTTGTAGAGCTGCAGGCTGGGCGACACCTAATACGTTCACAAGATTCTATAGTGTTCGTGTCGAACCGGTTTCCACTCGGGTTCTTTCTACTAACTAGTTAAGAATGCCGAGGGTCGGCTCGTGTGTCGGCTTGGAGCCTCTATTTTGGTGCTGCACATTTGCACCATTATGGAAGGCCATCGGGGCAAAAACGTCTAAAAAACTGTTCTTGCCTCTCCTCCACCGCCCTGATAGCTGGTGTTGCGGAGCATCCGCTGTCAACCTATCACTGATGTATTCTCTGTAAACCTGTGTAGGCTAGGCGTCCACATTTGTCCCCTACGTGGGGTTCATTTGTGTGTATAGTCCGTGGGGTTCTAATCCTCCACGTTTTTCCTTTGCAGAGCCTGCTCTGCATCTCTCAACATACCATGTATTGTTCAGAGACTTTATTTGAGCAACCTGTCGGCATTATGCAAATACCTGCATGCCAAGTTCATTGGCGTTTTTGATAGTTCTCGAAGTAGATAGGTCACCCGCGAAGCGGTTCCCAATTCGTCGGTCACGACGTGACGTCTCCGTTCCCTTCCTTCAGGGAACGAGGGTTACATACGTAACCGAGACGTTTTCTATACCAAGAAAGTGACAAGATGAAAATCACAATTTTCTGTTACAAACTTCCACATAGCATCTTTAGGTTATAAAAACATAAAAAATTAAAATCCATAATATGATTATCAAACATTTATTATAAAACTCATTCTTTTTTCTGCAAAATGCAATAAATCTATGACAATTTTTTTTAATCCTATAAATCTATTGAATCAATATATAAATGTGCATTCATCTATGCCATGTTATATTCATTTATTGACTAGTGGTATACACTGATAAAAATAAACATTAATGGCATTAGTCAAAACACTTACTGTGTCATATTAAGAACAATGTCATCGCTGCTGACATCCTTGGGACGTCGTCGCTTAACTTTTTTGACAGCGATCAGCTGTAAAATTTTTTGGTCCTGTTCAATTTTCGTTGACTTCGTGTAAAATAAGATCATAAGATTTCATAAGATCCCCTGTGGTCATTGTGTTAGCATGACAGAAGCTTGATGGTGTCGTGTGAGAACAAGCACGGTCGACATTTTTCGTTCGCCTGAGTGCCTCTCACGTAAATTTTTTGATGTTGATGGCTTACAATTCTTCCCCCCCACACAAAACCACCACGTTTATTAATGCCATCAAAATTACTATTTTGTTTTTGTTTGTTTGTTGATCATGAAGTACAAAGTAGATAAGGAAAACTAGGATTCCGTGTGTATTCAAAGCACCGCCATTATTGTTTACAATGTGTGGAATGGTGCACAGTGATTGGTTAAGTGTATTTATTGTATTCTGCAGAGAAGGAGGAGTGGCGTTTGTCGCAGTTTGGAAAAAAATGGAAAAGATGACAGAATAACACAGCGGATATCAGATTTTGCGTAAAATGAAGAATTGACTTTTTAATACTTAACTGATACAATACTGATAACAAATTTTTTTTAATGGTGTTTATCGCGTTTTGGAACCAAACTCATTCATTTGTTTTCACTTAAACTTGTGCTAATAATATAACTGGTAATAAAAAGTACTATGTTTAAAAAATGCAAGCCTACTTTACCAAGGTCTCAGATGTTGGGACTTATCTTTTGCCCATCTGCCATCCTGCTTTAGTTCTTTTAGTTTGCTTTATTCAGAATTGCACAAAACACATACATACAACACAGATAAATGACCTGCAATTACGATAAGTATCCAATACGAGGCTCCTGTCATCTATAACAATCTCCACAAAATGCAGATGACAACGTCTCCTGGTACTAAATAAAGAGCAGAAAATGGTTGGCTGGTGATGAACTGAGTGCCGAAACACCTGAAAGCTTATACACAGCAATTTGAGACATGAAAGAACAGGGAGAACAGAACATCCCAATTATTTCTTTGTAGAGGACAAACACTAGCACACACTGTCAGCAACTCAACAAAATACACACATAAACAGCAACAGACTGTAAAGTACTAAACAGCAGGGAACTTTAAAGTGTCCACGATAAAACTTACTGGGAAAACAAAAAAATGAAATGTATTTTCGGTCATGACTACTTTTTGGATAAACTTTAGCAATGTATTTGGTGGAACTAAATCTGCCTACAGTGATGTTGCTGTTGTCAAGTATAAAGACTTGCTACTGCTAATAGACGCTTCACCGGACACATGCTCGTTGTTGCAGTTACACGTCTGGGCGGAGCTTAACTTCCGGTCTCTGTTTGATTCATGGTCTGGCTAGTGGCTAACCTAAACTTTGCAACAAAAACCTCGCCGAAAATAACAAAAGTTTTGGTTTCTTAAAGACGAGGGGAGGTACCGATCACGAAATACCACAATTCGAAGGGAGGTTTGGCAGCCGATCTGTAGTTAACATCGTATACATTTATTTTACACAGTAACGTTAGCTCAGTGTAGTTTTTAGCTATGATTTGAACTTTATTTATTTATTTTGCTTGTTATCAGATATAAACTACTCTTAAAGGACTCTATTGTTATTGACACTTTATGAAAGTTTACCAGAAGTTACGTTTGTTCCAAGAAAGCAATTTGTTTACGTTGTTACTGCTGAAACCGTCTATACACACATGCTGCAGTGGGCATCCAAATGATGCTGCTGCAATGTTACGCGCAATATCCCATAAACAGATCTAGACAGGTAGAGCTGAGGGTGTAGACGGGTGATTGTTCTGATAGCTCGCTGTGTCATCATATATAGATGCAAAAGACGCTAAACATCACCTCCATCAAAAATGAGATAATGATAATAAACAAATGTTGAATTATTTAAAACCTTATTCAAAATCACGATCACAATCATGGGAAAGACTGCTGACTTGACAGTTGTCCAAAAGATGACCATTGACACCTTGCACAAGGAGGGCAGGACACAAAAGGTCATTTCAAAAGAGGCTGGCTGTTCACAGAGCTCTGTGTCCAAACACATTAATAAAGAGGCGAAAGGAAGGAAAAGATGTGGTGGAAAAAAGTGTACAAGGAATAACCGCACCCTGGAGAGGATTGTGAAATAAAACCCATTCAAAAATGTGGGGGAGATTCAGAAAGAGTGGACTGCAGCTGGAGTCAGTGCATCAAGAACCACTAAGCACAGACGTATGCAAGACATGTGTTTCAGCTGTCGCATTAAGCCACTCTTGAACAACAGACAGCATCAGAAGCGAGACGGACTGGACTGCTGCTGAGTGGTCCAAAGTTATGTTCTCTGATGAAAGTAAATTTTGCATTTCCTTTGGAAATCAGGGTCCCAGAGTCTGGAGGAAGAGAGGCACACAATCCATGTTGCTTGAGGTCCAGGGTAAAGTTTCCACAGTCAGTGATCGTTTGGGGTGCCATGTGCCATTTGGCGTGCTTCCTGTTGCTCACCAACTTTATGGAGATGCAGATTTAATTTTGCAACAGGACTTGGCACCTGCACACAGTGCCAAAGCTACGAGTACCTGGTTTAAGTACCATGGTATTCCTGTTCTTAATTGGCCAGCAAACTCGGCTGACCTTATGGGGTATTGTGAAGAGAAAAATGCAATATGCCAGACCCCAACAATGCAAAAGCGCTGAAAGCCACTATCAGAGCAACCTGGGCTCTCATAACACCTGAGCAGTGCCACAGACTGATCCACTCCATGCCACGCTGAAGTAATTCAGGCAAAAGCAGCCCCAACTAAATATTGAGTGCTGTACATGCTTTCATGTTCATACTTTTCAATTGGTCAAGATTTCCAAAAATCCTTTCTTTGTATTGGTCTTAATTAATATTCCAATTTTCTGAGATACTGAATTTGGGATTTTCCTTAGTTGTCAGTTATAATCATCAAAAGTCAAATAAATAAACATTTGAAATGTATCACTCTGTGTGTAATGAATAAATATAATATACGAGTTTCATTTTTTGAATGGAGTTTGATGATATTCTAATTATATGACCAGCACCTGTAAACCCTGTCTGGGAAACTTCCCTATTGTGTTTTTAAATAGAGGCAGATCCTGCCACCTGCTGTCAGCTAATTGTAACTGCGCACAATGCGCAGTATTTGTAAACAGGACAAGCAACTTGGGATCATTCAGCTTCTGTGCCTGTTTTGACAGATTCATGAAGTGCCTGTTAATGATATCGGTTATGTAATACCGCTCTTTAAAAACACCAGAGTTACTGTGTGTAAGGGCCATATTTATATCACTTTCAAATGATGATAAAGAGAGATAATCCTTAGTGTAGAGTTTACAAACTGAATTAAGAACTGGACAAGGTAATGTGCTCTTGTTTTACTTTTAACTTGTTGCATTACAAGAGGGTAAATGTTAAAATAAATAAAGTATTGAACTGGGCTGCAAGGAGTGTTCAAATCGTGTACACAATTCAATTCAAATTTAACTGCACAGGGTGTTCTTTTTATAACTTTGCAGTGTTCCAAAGCAGCTTTACAGTAAATTTATATTAATACAGGCAGTATAGGAAGTGAAATATTTATAAAACGATAAGCTCCAGTCCTTGATTTATTGCAAATAAAACACAGCTAGTATGACCCAACGATTCTGTGTATCAATGGTCTGTAAAAACCCAACTAAAGACATTTTTTGTCATTTACTCATCCTGCATAATGTAAAGAACATTCTGTGCAATTATAACCTTGAGATATTTACTGTAATATTGACTGAGTAATGCAATGTCAAAAATTGAAATCTAAGTCAAATTAATGATTGAAGTTAAACTTATCTGATAATAAGATGACACTTTCACCTGAACTTCACAGGCAGGGTCACATACTGTATGTGAAACATTCTATGTGAAACATTATGTTGCTGTTTACAGTAGCTCAGGGAGTATTTTTTCCAGCAGAAGGAAGGCTTTAAGTGATTTTACTTCTTGCAGTTGATGGAGATTTGTGGGATGCACATCCAGGGCACAAAGCTCCCGTTCTACCACATCCCAAAGATGCTCTATTGGGTTGAGATCTGGTGACTGTGGGGGCCATCTTAGTACAGTGAACTCATTCTCATGTTCAAGAAACCAATTTAAGATGATTCGAGCTTTGTGACATGGTGCATTATCCTGCTGGAAGTAGCCATTCAAGGATGGGTACATTGTGATCATAAAGGGATGGACATGGTCAAAAACAATGCTCAGGTTGGCCGTGGCATTTAAACGATGCCCAATTGGCACTAATGGGGCCTAAAGTGTGCCAAGAAAACATCCCCCACACCATTACACCACCACCAGCCTGCACAGTAGTAACAAGCCAAATTCTGACTCTACCATCTGAATGTCTCAACAGAAATCGAGACTCACAGACCAGACAACATTTTTCCAGTCTTCAACTGTCCAATTTTGGTGAGCTCATGCAAATTGTAGCCTCTTTTTCCTATTTGTAGTGGAGATGAGTGGTAACCGATTTGGTCTTCTGCTGTTTTAGCCCAATCACCTCAAGGTTGTGCGTGTTGTGACTTCACAAATGCTTTGCTGCATACCTCGGTTGTAACGAGTGTTTATTTCAGTCAAAGTTGCTCTTCAATCAGCTTCAATCAGTCGGCTCATTCACCTTTGACCTCTATCATCAACAAGGCATTTTCGCAGGACTGTCGCATACTGGATGTTTTTCCCTTTTCACACCATTCTTTGTAAAACCCTAGATGGTTGTGCGTGAAAATCCCAGTAACTGAGCAGAATGTGAAATACTCAGACCGGCCCATCTGACACCAACAACCATGGCATGCTCAAAATTGCTCAAATCACCTTTCTTTCCCATTCTGACATTCAGTTTAGAGCTCAGGAAATGGTCTTGACCAGGACCACACCCCTAAATGCATTGAAGCAACTGCCATGTGATTGGTTAATTAGATAATTGCATTAATAAAAATTTAAAAGGTGTTCCTAATAATCCTTTAGGTGAGTGTATATTTTTTGCTTAAAGATTTGTATTGTTTGGTAAAAGCAACAAGGTGATTGAGCGCTGTATTGTGGAAAAAGTCAAGGCTGAAGGACCCCAACAAAGTGACTTATTCCATGCATATTTTTACATCAGGAAATAGTTTTTTATTCATTCCATTCCATTTTTATAATTTTTTTCCTAATGATTTTGTCCTGGTCTTCTGAAAGAGTTGGAATTTGAACAATAGAGTAAAACACTGCCACCTTGTGATTTACAGTATTTTATGCACATAGAAGAGGGACTATATTTATAGAGACTATATCGACTGTTATTTATACAGTGTATAGCATCACAAAGACAAAAATAAAAGCATCTAATTGCATTAGATAACAGAACAAATTTGCCTGGATAGAATCTATATTTTTTCTGCTTGAAAAAAATTGTTCGGGTTTCAAGAAAAGGTTTCGCATTGATGCGATGGGAGTTTAATTCAGATTAAAAATTACTGTAGTGAAACAATCATGGGTAGACCTTTTTGTAGCCATGCCAAGAAAACAGAGATAGTGCATACATGATAATACATGCGAAAAGGGCCTTGCACACTGTACCGACATGCTAAAACATGTCTCCTTGTAACTGAAATGGGTCTTTACGTGAGGTTGGAATAAGTGCTGTCGTCCATTTATTTAATAATTAAAGTGTTTTCTGTTGTCGCATAAGGCACAGTCATTTATAGCTCACGTCAATATTCAGTTTTACATGAAAGCCTTCACTATTTTGTCATAATAAGGATGTTTTCTGACAAATACAATGGATTTAAGATTTAAGAAAACTCAACAGACACAGCAAAAAATACTGTGACACAAATAGACACAGGAATATCTCTAGATTCCCATGTCTCTCCTATGTCTCCCTTATCCCACTCTCTTTTTGTTACGTCTCCGTTTTTATATATCTTTCTCCTCCTCCACGTTTGGTGACCTACTTTCCCACCCAAGTGTTATTTCAGTCTCCAACAGAGGGCAGCCAGGATCTGGGCATCTGGATTGTGAGCCCTCATGTACGACGAGTCGACACGTGCTGGCAGCCACAAACTGATTTAGTGATGGGCGAGTCTGTGAGCTGGGTGTGCACCTGTTTGGCCATAATTGTGGCGTAAATGGCTGCTTATCTGGTCATCTTTGGAGGGTGTGCACTGTATGTAAACGTGCATTCTGTCACAGCGCTATGAAAAATGGACGCTATAGTGCAAGTGAGTCCAAAACCACCCATAACTGCCCATCTCAGTGGGTGTTATTCTTCCTCATCCTATACCCATAGGCGTTGCTAAACTCTATTTTAGGGGTCATTTCATCTCAGCCCTCCTTAAAATCGGTTTCTCCTCACATTTGCCCAAGAGCAACGGATGCAGGAAGTTGTATCATTCTGAGTTCCCCCTTTACAGTCAAAGAAAAACTTTGAAGTCACAAAAGTTAATCTTTCCATCTAGTTAAGTGGTAGACCTGGTTATACTGTAGGCTGGATACTGTTTGTTATGTGCTGCGCTGCACGTCTCTGTCACAGATACTGAATGACATTTTTCTCTTAGCTAAACATTCTCAGTGTTATTATAATCTAAATAATAAAATGCATATTTTAATACAGCACTGTTACGTCTATTTAACCAAATATACTAACTTTATAAACTATTTCACAAATTTTTACTCAATATACCTCAGCTGACCTTTTTACTCCATTTAGATTTAACTATGAGATATGAGATGCTAACCATACGCTTTAAAAGCCTCAAATCCTGTTGGGCACCAAAAAGTCAGGAAGCAATCGGATGAGGGTGTACAAAAGTGCAAAAAAGCCCTTGTTCGTCTTCTAAAGGGCATCGCTTGGTAAACGGCACGTAGGCGAAGGAGAGTGGCAGACGGGCACGTCCCTCAATCTGCGCCATCTCTCTACACCAAGAATGTTGTTTTGGTTTGGGTCACTCCCGTAATCATCGTCGCTCATCGGGTAGGGGAATGCATTACAGAAGTTCATGAAGACGTGGGGACTTTCCACACGTGCAGACGTGTCCAACAGTTAGCCTCAATTTTTGAGTTCATGAGAGGCTATGACCTCATAAATGGGTGAAGGTCTCTGCGCAAGTTATTCTGAATAAGCACTGTCTGTAAATGCTTTGTTGAGATATGGCAGCCATCACGTTCTAGATTTGTAGATATTGATGCCTTTGCTGTATTGTAAGCCTGGTAAGCCTAGTAGAGAATACCATTTATCTCAAAAACAAACAGATAAAGCTATATTACTCTTCGATGTATTCATTTTTTATATATATATATATATATATATATATATATATATATATATATATATATATATATATATATATATATATATATATATATATATACCATTATTCTGCAAAAAATTTCTTATACTGATGAAAAAGAAGTCCCAGTTTAACTTAATAAAGTAACAAACAAATACAATGTTTGTTCAAGTAAACATTTTTAGTTTTAAGATGTTTAGTGATGCAAAGTGATTTTTGCATTACAAAAAAATGTTACTGTCATTGAAATAAATAGTACTATGTTAACATGGAAAAGACGAAATTAAGCTGGCTGTTGTTTTTCAAAGGATTCGTTCATGACCAAAAGGTCATGTGTTTACAGCCGCTGAGAACACAGCTGAGGATGGGACTGTGGAAAAGTTTCGCACTAATTTGAATTCACTAGAGAGGATCTCAGTTTAGGACATTTAATAGCCCGGTGTCATTACACTGTGTGTGCGTGTTTGTATATATTTAGTTTTACTCACAGGCTAGTTAGATGGGACCTTAGGCCTAAATAAACAAGCCAGTAAATGTACTTCTGTAAATGTCCCCCTCCCCTGATCTCATTTCCCGCATCTCTCCCACCTTCTGAGAGAGCTTAAAGCAGAGCTGTATGCTGCCCATAAACCAAGTACACTAACTGTAATGGCTAAAATACATGCTTTTATGGTCTATGGAAAACAAATATAGTCAGAAAAATGATTTTAGAGTGCATCTCCATAGCATACTGATATTAGTGTACTATACTTTAGTCAGTCAATGCTTAATTCTGAGATCAAAAAGCATGATGCTATAATATCTGGATTTCATGCTAAGTCATGTATACCATACATCTAGTATAGCTATTCTTGTTTCTTCAAAGGTTCCCCTTTTCATATCTATGTTTCTTTATTTACTCTTTCCTCGCCATTGACGAGTTTTCTCGTCAATTAAGTGAAAAATTTCCCTGCCAATCATGCTTTCCTGACGAGTTTTTATGGTAATCTGTAATTCCGCTATTATACACTAGACCCAATTTATAAAAACTGAAGCAAAAACTAATTTAACAACATTTTAAACTCAGTGTATGTTTTGATCATCGTTCTGAATAAGAAACCTATCCATATTTAAGAGGTTATAAAAAGAGAACAAATGAAGATATGATGAAACGGATTGTTTGTCTGAAAGCAAAGAGTCTGTTTTTTCATTTGATATATTTGTATGTTTATATATTTTTTAGCGATGTCAATTTATGCAATTTCGCATATTCGATGATCGTTTAAATTAACGATCAATCAATCGAATAATCGTTAACAGTAATAGTGCAGTAAGCCTTTACAGCAGTGGCATATAGCCAATGACATAAAAGTGTGCGTAAAAATGCCATCTTCCTCATGCAAATTAAAAGATTTTATTTTGTCTAAATAACATGCTAGTAGGATTGTAAAATGAATCAATCTAGTTATGATAAAAATCATCAATTTAATCTCGTAATGAAATATAATGACTATGGACACAGTATAACTTCTCCTCATATAGGCACTCTGCACAGTCGCATGAAAGTCTGTGCGTCCATGACAAAATAAAAGTTTTATTATCATCAAGTGTTATTTTTCTAGTTGTTCCCTTGGCTTTCTGAGTCGTTGATACACAGTTTGTTGTAATTATATCCAAGAAGCACACGAAGGGCTCTTTTCCCGTTGTCACCTCAGCTTACACCTGCGGCGTACTTTCAGCAAAGATGCTTATATTATGAAGATTTCAACCTTCCATTAGAAAACCAGCAACAGTGTAGCGTGTAGCACCTCAGCCAGTCAATAATGATGATCAATAATATATGTTGTGGGTGTTCAGAGTGTAACGACAGTAATTTACAGTTTACATTTTAGTTTCTTGCCAGAATTTAAGATTACATTTTAATCTGTTCATTAAAAACAGCTTCTGGTCTCCTTGCCTGTGTATAGCAGCGTTGCTATGCTAATCTTGCAGGCTTCCCTGAAGAGGGTATTTGCTTTCAGTATCCTAACCGTATTTGCATTTTCTGTATCGGACCCTGTCAGATCCACTGCGGATGCCATTTCATTGCATTAGCAGCCAGCCTCGTCTCGCATGATGTTAAAAAGCCCAGGTTTGGCATCGAGCATCATTTTGATCATGGCTAGTTTAACTTCTGCGCGCTTGTTTCATTTTTTTCACCGGCTGTATGTGCTTTGCGCAGGCGCGGCACACGTGCTTGCTTTTTCGACAATCGTTAAGTTTTATCAATTTAATTCTTATCGACAATTCATCGAAGATCGATTAATTGTTAACATCCCTAATATTTATAGAAGAAAATTCCTGGAATTTCCTGGAAGGCATTTTGTGAAACAAAAAATGCTAGAGAATAAGTTAAATGTGAAAAGAATGCATTGAAAATTGTTCTTTGATATTTACATAGAAGGTATGTAACTTTATTAAGTGCAAAAATGATCTAGAAACATTTTTACATGTCCATTTACAACCCTAGGATTTTTCCTTTGAATGAAATGGTCTATTTTTGCCCTATTTGGAAGGGTCATGAATAATAATGTTGAGCTCTGCTCTGATTGGCTCTGCTCTGAGACTCATGCCTGTAGCTCACATTAGTAAACATGTTGGGGCGTATACCTGAACTGTTACATCACAGTCGATGTTATGTTGAAATTGGCCTGTTTTCCAGCAGTATTTTGTCTTTTGCACAAGGTTTACATAAAATGAGGAAACAAACGCGTTTGAGGCTCACGATATGTCATTACCATGTACAGAACTCTTATTTTTCATCTATGCCTAGGTAAATGCAGTTTTTTATTCTATGGCACCTGTTCAAGTTCACTTTTGGTCTTCCAAAAAGGAAAGACTGGGAAATCAAAAGGAAAGACTGATTGAGATTTTCCATACTGACCTTCTAACTTTTCATTATCTAACTCCATCTATGACCGGATTACTGTACTTTAAACAGCCCATTATAAAGTGGGTTGTGCGTATGTAGTGATGGAGAATTGCTCCAGGACTACCTAACTGACGTACTTAACCGCACTTAACCGGGTCTTGGTAATAGATTTGGGACTTCTCAATCTAAATAAGTCCAAAGTGAACTGACACGTTTGGACGTTTGGAAATACTGAAGCCGTATTTCCAGGCTCAGGGGAAGAATCACTTCCCCTGTATCACCCTTTGTTGGTCCCCACATAGGTCAGATCAACCACAGGGGTCGATTCTCACGGGTTTGGAGTGCTGGAAGGAGAGATATCTGGGAGAAATGCTGGGGAGTCTGTATGTAGGGCACTCCTACACACTAAAATCTGCATTGACACATGAAAGAGAAACGACTGCGACTGCTTTTCTCCTTGAGGCGGTGTGATAGAGCATGGGAGCTTTAAAGGAACAGGAAAACTAGAAGAGATTAAGCTTATAGGTAATATTTGCTCATTTACGGACCAATTAAATAGCATTTATGAATAAGCAATATGAAAAGATTTTGTTAAATGTGAGAAGGCTCTGTGAATAGATTAACTGCATTTCTCATCTGCTACTTTGTCCATACTGAATTGATATGGTAGGAAACCATTTACAGTTGCAGTGCAAAATCACTAGGGATGTGCCACAATGGTCCAATTGTGAACTACTGTAGTCCTCAACATGTGAGGTTGACTTTTTTACCTGGTGCTGACAACATACTGTGGTTTGCTAGCATGGTACCAGTAAAACCCTATTGAAACGGCATGCTGTGTTTTTACAATGCAGAGTAATTCAGAAAACCCAACAGTTGATGTTTATACAGATGACATTTCATAAGACTTTTTAGGATGTCAATTCAATCTTTGGTGTCCCCAGAGTGCGTATGTCAAGATCTAGCTCAAAATACCATATAGATAATTTATTATAGCATGTTAAAATTGCCACTTTGTAGGTGTGAGCAAAAAAGTGCTGTTTTTGGGTGTGTCCTTTTAAATGCAAATGAGCTGATCTCTGCACTAAATGACAGTGCCGCGGTTGGAACCAAATTTCAACCTATTTTTTTACATGCTTGCAGAGAATGGTTTACCAACACTAAGTTAGTGGGTTGTTATTTTTCACATTTTCTAGGTTAATAGAAGCACTGGGGACCCAATTATAGCACTTGAACGTGAAAAGTCAATTTTTCATGATATGTCCCCTTTAAGTGTTGTTTTGCACACTCCTAAAAATCATCGGCGGTCTGTAAAAGCCCTCAAAAGCTCTTAATTTTACTATGCTTCTAAGCCTCATTCACAGCATAGGCCAACGACTTCCCATCGACCTCTCTAACCTCATCCTCTGAACCTTTTCTAAGATAAACCACCAACACATTTATCAAAGACATTTTTCTTGTTTATCCAAACTTTGCTTTTGTAGAAATGCAAGGAGCTGTTAAACCGCGAGTATCGAGGTCACAGGACACTGCCGAATGTTAGTCAGCATAAGGTGATGATTTATGGCATGTGAAAGGAGCCAGTCAGATGGCAGCTCAGCCATGTTTGGGTCCACAGAGGTTGCTACAACGACACGACAAGTATGACGTATGCGTAATGATTTGGTTTTGGTTACGGCCACCTTGCAACATCGTGTCACTCTGCGGTACCAAGTTGAAATGAGAATGAACAGAAATGTCTGCAGAGTGGCATCATCGCTGTTTAAATTACAGCGGGTTTGAATCACTGTCACTTGCATAATCAGCTTAATTAATACCACAGCTGTTGCAAGGCTTGTAGACATCTCAAATGAAATGTTTGTTTCCAAACTGTCAAAAAATAGAAACAAACGCACTCCATCCGAGGTGCGAGCCAAAAAGAATACTGTGTCATGTGTCATGTATTCGCGCTAAGAGACTGCAACAAGGTGATCCCTTTCCCCTCCTTTAAAAATGGCGACCGTTTGCAATCCCAATCTTTTTTTAATGTAGACTTTTGAGCGGTTGTGTCACAAATTTTAACCAGTTGTTAGATTTTCTCAGGTATGCGTTAGTCAACATGGCACTGACTTCAAAACCTGACTACGAAGTGGTAGCCAATCATGCTTGAATGCTTTGAAACGATTACAAATATTATGAACGCTTTACCGAAATAATGATGTCATATTATATGACATTCAATAGCGTACTGTATGAGACATCTTTGCAGTGTCTGAGGCCAGTGCGTGCTAATTTTCAATTTTGGCAGGATTGGTTGAACTTCTGTATAACTCAGTGGTACACCATAGCGTTAAAAGGGCATAGGTTTGAACCCAGGGAACACACATACTGATAAAAATGTATACCTTGTTATGTAATGCATTTCGCTTTGGACTTTTTTACTGCAAAGAGAAACGCATTTAAAAGAAGGTTAAAGTAACCGAAATAACATAAACATTCTGTACATAACTGTTTGTTTTCATTAGCAATCATTTTCACCAAACTTAAAAATGCTAATTAGGACTGTCAAACAATTAATCGCGATTAATCGCATACAAAATAAAAGTTTGTGTTTGCATATTATATGTGTTTAAACTGTGTGTAATTATTATGTATATATTATGTATATTATGTATAAAAACACACACACACACACACACACATATGTATACATTTAAGAAATGTTTTTAGATATATTTTTTATTTATTTATTTATAATATAATTATATAAAAATATAAATAAATAAATATTTACATGTAGTTGTTTCTTAAATACATACATGAATGTGTGTATTTATATACACATAATAATTACACACAGTACACACACAAATAATATGCAAACACAAACTTTTTTTTGTATGTGATTAATCACGTTTAATCGTTTGACAGACCTAATGCATGACTAGCTGCTAAAGATGTCTTGGCTAGTTACTAGCACACATTCTGGGTCTTGCCAAGAGAAAACAATATTACAGCAGGGGTTTTCATACTGTGGGTCGGGACCCACCAATGGGTCCCTAAGTCTGATAAGGTGTGGGCCACGCAAAGTCACTTGGCTATTGCAGTGAATGACACAAAAACAATTTTGTCCTTTTAATGGCAAATAATAACAATGGTTTTGATATCAGTTATTTGGGGATTGCAATAAAACTTATTTAATTCATATGAAAATGTAAACTACTCTACTATTAAAAAAATATTTTAATGGGTCCTGAGATAGATTCTACCTGTCTAACTGGGAACTGGGTCACGAAAAGTTTAGGAACCTCTGTCCTACAGTATGTTGGATATGTGTAACCTGATCTCAGTTTGTGCTATATGTCACGTACTGAACTGCAATTCTCAAAGTGATGTTGCAGGAAGCAGTTCCCACACACAATAACTTATTCAACTTAACCTGTTGTGATAGGCGCTATCTCTTTACAGATCCACCAAGCATAAAACAGATATAATCTTTTAAAAATGAAAGACTTTTGACAAGCAGTCAAACACTGCATGTTTACTGCAATGCTAAGAGTGAAGCAAATCTCAGGATGTTATACAAAGCACAAGTCCCTACTTGTTTCAGTCAACTTATTGCAGCTTGCTATACTGGTTCCATTTCACTGAGAATGCATGTTTGGATTTAAAAACTAAAATAAAAAACAAGCATTGTTTTAATAAATCTATCTATTAATAATAATAATAATCTCAAGTATTGTCATGATAGATAGATGGAGAGATAGATAGATAGATAGATAGATAGATAGATAGATAGATAGATAGATAGATAGATAGATAGATAGATAGATAGATAGATAGATAGATAGATAGATAGATAGATAGATAGATAGATAGATAGATCTTTCGTCACAAGACATGTTTATCCTTTCCTCAAATAAAAAAATAACTCAAATGTATTCACCTTGTCCTCAAATTGGTGGTCCTAGGATCGAGGGAGACATGTTGTGGCTTCCACAAATTACGGCTGTATGTAAACAGAAAATGAACTGGCTGATCCAGCACGACTGCACGGATTTCTCTCTTCACCTGCATTCACCTATACAGAAAAATAAAACACTAGCGTCATTCCACCTCTAGAAACAGATTTACAAAACAGGCTTAACATATATTTGCACTGTTGCAGAATGGGTGTACAGTACTGTAGATGTGAATAGGACTCCAAATGGTTAGGCATTAAACACCTCATCCCATTTTTAACCTCACACAACAAATTTTCATTTACCTTTACCCTTAATCTAGCTGTCAATCATACAAACATGCTAACAAGATGAAAAACAACAGGTGTGTTCGACTTTATTTGCGTAACTATGCGCATACCGATCTGTGTATGACATCAACGTACCGCGAGGGTACTTTCTATTTGCTCTCGCGATACTTTAATCTCACGTCGATCGGTCTGCGCATCAATACTTTTACACCTGAAATGACCATATCTGTTCTTCTAAATGTCAATATTCAACCACGGCTTGACACTAACTTTCAGAAAACATAAAAAATCCTTTATAATAATACCATTGTCTTGCATGTTTTACGTTTGTAAAACACAAAGTTTCTATTACATTTCATATCAGAAACTGGTCTTTTCTTTCCTAAAACGTCGAAGAACTTACTGATGTCCGTTAAGGAGTAAACAAAATGATAACAGAACCTCCAAAAACTTTAAAAGTACAACAGTACAGTAGGCTAATCCACATTACCTCATTCCCTCGGATTCATGCTCTTCGCGTTCCCGCCTGTTGCTGTTTATCGACCCTGCCCTTAACAATACTCATAAACAAACTCTCATATGACAAACTTTGACAGGTTGTGAAAACGCTTTGGCTTCTGTGACACCCAAAAATGCCTCACAAGTAACAACCAAGATTAGCTTTACCAGTAACTCCGCAAATTCCAAAAGATAAAATGGTATTGTAAAGCGGGAATTGTTGCCGCGTGTTGATAAAGCATGATGTAGTAAACATAGATCTGCGTAGCTTATACAATTACAGATGCGCAAAATTTTTATATTTTATATTTATATTTTTTATATTTTTATATATTTTTTTTACTTAACTACAGGAACCAGTTTAACCATATAGGCTACAAACACAATAATAAATCAGAAGAAAATATTATTTTACTATTTTGTTTTAACATTTTAACTTAAACCATGGTTAATCTTCCTAAAGGAAATTACAGTATTTAACAAGTATTAAATGTGACAATATAAAAATATTTTAAGCTAATAATTTAGTTACTTAATTGTAGTGAATTGTCCTTGACTCCGTACGATACTGTAGCAGTGGATCATCTTGTAAACAAAGATACACGCATACTGCTTAACTTAGACCATCCAGAGTTTATAGAAACTTCTCGAATGAAATCGTGTCTTTGGCAAACGTCCACGCGTGGTCTTGACTTCATGTTTACGCAATTGGGGACCAAGATATCAAGATATCACCAAGATATGTTTAACTTCGTATTTACTATTTAAAGACTGTTTGAAAGTCTTTTGGGGATGTTACATATAATGCGTCTATCCAAAAGTTACAGAGATTAATTTCCTAGATGGGGTTGCCATGGTAACAAGTCTTGCCATAGACATAGTGTTCTAGCCCAGCTTGTACTGCAGCTCTGATGTTCGAGACATCAGGATGATTTGCGTCGGACATTCCTCATGTAATGATATCACATGGTAACAGCGTGTCTCTCTCTCTCTCTCTCTCTCTCTCTCTCTCTCTCTCTCTCTCGCTTTTCTTTTCTGGTACTTTCTCACATTTACTACAACATCATAGAATTCCATAATTCCATATAAGGCTGTCCAGACAAATGTTCCCATCACTTTTAACACTGCAGTACTTTCAAACAGGGGGTTGCAACAGAATAGTACAAGAAGAAAGGTGGATGAAATAAATGAATGCAGTTCAATTCTATTTCACACATGCCCTTAATATATTATTGGTGTGCACGCTAATGCAGTTGGTGCCAGATGAGGCCAGGCTCATGCAGCATCCACCAAATGTCAAAAAGCATTTAGGCCTCTCATTTGAGGCAGAGCATTCTCTCAGGGCAAAGCATCCCTCCCCCTCAACCAGTTTCACTGCACCGCGACTGTGTTGTTGTGCCCAGAGAAGCTGAAAGGATGCAGGGATGCGTGGGTGGAGAGAAAGAGTCATTTACAGAATTATGCGGCTAGCTGAAGCTGCACTATATAACAGTGTTTTGTTTTTCGGGTTACATTGCGTAATTGTTACATTTTACCTGTCAAATTTAGTTTGACGATGATGTATATTTAGAGTCTTGTGAGAAACATGATTTGGTCTTAGCTGCAGGTAAGCATTAAAGGAAAACACCACAGTTTTTTAAATATTTTACTACAACCCCAAAACAGAAAAAGTTGGGACACAGTAGAAATTGTGAGTAAAAAAGGAATGGAATAATTTACAAATCTCATAAGCTTATATTTTATTCACAGTAGAATATAGATAACATATCAAATGTTGAAAGTAAGATATTTTGAAATGTCATGCCAAATATTTGCACATTTTGGATCTCATGAGAGCTACACATTCCAAAAAAAGTTGGGACAGGTAGGAATAAGAGGTCAGAAAATTTTAATGTACATATAAGGAACAGTTGAAAGACCAATTTGCAACTTATTAGGTCAATTGGCAACATGATTGGGTATAAAAAGAGCCTCTCAGAATGGCAGTGTCTCTCAGAGGTCAAGATGGGCAGAGAATCACCAATTCCCCCAATGATGCAGCGAAAAATAGTTTTCTGAGTTTCTCAGAGAAAAATTGCAATGAGATTGAAGTTATCATCATCTACAGTGCATAATATCATTCAAAGATTCAGAGAATCTGGAACAATCTCTGTGCGTAAGGGTCAAGACTGACAAACCATACTTGATGCCCGTGATCTTCGCGCCCTAAGACGGCACTGCATCACATACAGGAATGCTACTGTAATGGAAATCATAACATGGGCTCAGGAATACTTCCAGAAAACATTGTCAGTGAATACAATCCACCTTGTCATTCGCTGTTGCCAGCTAAAACTCTGTAGGTCAAAAAAGAAGCCATATCTAAACATGATCCAGAAGCACAGGCGTTTTCCCTGGGCAACGCTCATTTAAAATGGACTTTGGTAAAGTGGAAAACTATTCTGTGGTCCAACGAATCAAAATTTGAAGTTCTTTTTAGAAAACTGGGACGCCATTTCATCCGGACTAAAGAGGACAAGGACAACCCAAGTTGTTATTAGCGCTCATTTCAGAAACTTGCATCTCTGATGGTTTGGGATTGCATGAGTGCGTGTGGCATGAGCAGCTTACACATCTGGAAAGGCACCATCAATGCTGAAAGGTTTATCCAAGTTCTAGATACATATGATCCCATTCAGACGTCGTCTCTTTCAGGGAAGACCTTGCATTTTCCAACATGACAATGTCAGACCACATACTGCATCAATTACAACATCAAGACTGCGTAGAAGAAGGATCTGAGTACTGAAATGGCCAGTCTGCAGTCCAGATCTTTCACCCAAAGAAAAGATTTGGTGCATCATAAAGCGGAAGATGCGACAAAGAAGACCTAAGACAGTTGAGCAACTAGAAGTCTGTATTAGACAAGAATAGGACAACATTCCTATTCCTAAACATTGGTCCTCCTCCAGCTGTTCCTTATATGCACATTTATCTTTTCTGGCCTCTTATTGCTACCTGTCCCAACTTTTTTTGGAATGTGTAGCTCTCATGAAATCCAAAATGAGCCAATATTTGGCATGACATTTCAAAATATCTTACTTTCAACATTTGATATGTTATCTATATTCTACTGTGAATAAAATATAAGTTTATGAGATTTGTAAATTATTCCATTCCTTTTTTACTCACAATTTCTACTATGTCCCAACTTTTTCTGTTTTGGGGTTGTATGTTCTTACCTCAACTTAGATTAATAAATACATACTTATATCTTTTTTCAATGCGTGCACTTTTAATCTTCATGAATGTGTTAGCATTTAGCCTAGCCCTATTCATTCCTATAGCTCCAAACAAATGTTTTTTGTTTTGTGCCACCATACTTATTCGTGTAACTACTCATGTAAAAGTCTTTAAATAGGGAAAACATGGAAGTGTTTTGTGGCTTCCAAATTCATCCCTGTTTGGACCCATAGAAATGAATGGGGCTAGGCTAAATGCTAACACATGAGGCGCTGTACAAAGATTAAAAGTGCACACATTGAAAAAATATAGGTATGTATTTATTTGTCTAAGTTGATGTAAGAACATAGTAAAATGTTGAAAATCGGTGGTGTTTTTCCTTTAAAGGTGCAGTGTGTACATCTTAGCAGCATCTAGTGGTGAGGTTGCAAATTGCAACCAACGGCTCAGTCCACTGCTCACCCCTTGCTTTTAAAACGCATAGAGAAGCTACGGTAGCCGCCACTGGAAAAACATATCGTCGGAGACAACTTAGTAAAAAAGTTTGTCCGTTACGGGCTTCTGTAGAAACGTGGCGGCACAAAATGGCGACTTCAACGTAAGGGGACCCTTTGTGTATGTAGATAAAAACGTCTCATTCTAAGGTAATAAAAACATAAAGGTTCATTATAAAAAGGTCTTTATACACCCCTGATAATATAGTTTTGTATATTATTTTGCATTTCTGTCAAGAGATCCTTCTAAAAATTACACACTGCACCTTTAACCTTCAACTTTATAGTTTAAAATATATTCATTATAAACAGTGACAGGCGGCCAGTGATTTCTTTTTCAAGGGCGCATGGTGCAAAGCTCATCACAACATGTATTGTTATGTCTGTCATGTGTGTGGTTCATCAGGTTAAAATATCTGTTCGGCGTGTCATCATATAAACTTATGTGCATCATGTGTCATGTCATAAAGGAGACTCGCTTAATCTCATGCGTAATCAGAGTTTGTTAAGTTAGTGTCTTGCGAGTATTTTGTGAACGTGAGCGTCTCTTTTATCATAAACATGTATTTTGACATGATGCATGATGCACATAGGTTCACATTACAAAACGAACACATATTTTGACATGACAAGCAACACACAGCGAACAGTGAAGAGAAGTCACAGGCCGCCACAAGTTTTTATCTTTTAAAAATAAAGGTGTTTTATGTTGCCACAGAAAAAACATTTTTGGCTGAATGCTTCTATAGCTTTGAAATTTAATCCGTTCTGTTTCACAAAAGAGTTCAAGGGTTCTTCTATGGCTTTGCTGTGAAGAACCTTTAAAGCACCTTTGTTTTTAAGAGTGTAGACATTCATTTAAAGACAGCAAAAGATATACAGAACCTCATATGTTGCTTTGTTTTTTCTGGCCCTTACACTATATTAGGCTCCTTGTAAACCACTTGATTGTTTTTATGATGCCATAGCATGGGCTGCTGTGCAACTGTGAACAAGCAAGGAAATAAATCAACCAGCCAGCACACAGACTGACACGCCGTCAGCATTAGACAGCTGCCGCATGGGCACCTGGCGAGGGAGCACTGCTGACCCGCAACTAATGACTGTGGAAAATGAATTTTTTAGCGTTGTCTGGTCAGGCGGATCAAACAGAGAGCGAGAGAGAGCGGGAAGTGAAGAAAGAGGAGCAATGTAATTTCTGATGTCTAGACAGAACAGAAGAAAGCTCTCTCTGTCTAAGATCTGTTTGATTCCACAAGTAAAGATGGACTAATGTGAAAGAGCAATGTATAATGGGAACTGGAATAATTTCCAAATTTGTCACAGCACTAAGGAGTAAAACAAGAAGTATTCTCAGCAAGTCTCTTGTCTGAACCACAGACAGGGGATTTTTAGAAGGAGAATAGAAATTCTGCAGACCCCACCAACCCGGAAAGTAAATTCGAGTGTGAATGCATCTTGAATATTTTATTGTTTAGGAAAGTGCTTTTCTCTCCCTACAGAAGTCAAATAAATTAAACAAGATAGAATAGAGATTTTGGAACAGTTACACTGTGGAAAAAAAGGTCAGAAATGGCCCCAATCTGTCACTGGGGCAGCACCCATATTTGATTTATGGCATCACTCTCAAGAACCCTTTTTTAGCATATTTTCAAAAAGAATTAAAGGTGCAGTGTGTACATTTTAGCGGCATCTAGTGGTGAGGTTGCAAATTGCAACCAACGACTCGGTCCACTGCTCACCCCTCGCTTTTAAAACACATAGAGAAGCTACGGTAGCTGCCACCGGACAAACATGGCATCGTCAGAGACAACTTAGTAAAAAAAGTTTGTCCATTAAGGGCTTCTGTAGAAACATAGCGGCACAAAATGGCAACTTCCATGTAAGGGGACCCTCGGTGTATGTAGATAAAAACGTCTCATTCTAAGCTAATAAAACATAATGGTTCATTATATAAGGTCTTTATACACTCCTGATAATAAAGTTTTGTATATTATTTTGCATTTCTGTCAAGAGATCCTTCAAAAAATTACACACTGCACCTTTAAAAGTAATATTATATTTATATAATAGTTATAATAGTTAAATTTGATAATGTAATATCATATTGTTTTGGGATCTGTTTGTATATGCGCACAACCGCACACACAATTTTGTGTTTTAGTGCACTGTTAAAAAATCTTTGCTGCCTTAAATTGTTTGTTTAATTAACTAAAATTTTAATAAAATTTTTTATATCATTTAATATTCACATATTTCATATTTTTCAAATTTGACAAACATGGGGAAGTCTTATATCCAACGAAAGCTCTCACTCTCAGGAATATCATTATTTGTGTTCTATTATCAACACATACCCAACAATCGTCGAATGAATAATGAGTAAAAATCGTCTTTTGTAAACGTATGTGAAACTTGAGCGTGAACTGCCTCAGATAGCACAGATAGCCACAAATGCTACACTATCTAAATGTATTTTCTCATCCTTCAGTAAAATAAGAATAACTTTTGAATTCAAAATGCTAAAGCGATCATTCTTTTTTTTTGGGTGTTTACTGTCTGCTGCTGCTAACATTCAGAACTGTCTGCAGTCTGCTAGAACACATAGAACCAGAGTTATCAATATGAAAAACAACCTAAATAACAATATTTGTCACAAACAGCAGCTTTTTATGTAACTTCAAAGGGTTTTCTCTAAAAAGATATAAAGATTTTGCATTTATTGCACTGTATGTGGTTATGGGGACACTTCAAATATTTTTAGGCGGAAATTGAATACAAAAAGAGTATTATTTCTCCCTTCAGTTGGATAACTTTGCATAAATTATGATAGTAAGCTGACATTTGCTGAAATCAAACAAAACTGTCAGCAGGTAGCTGGAGCACCCAACAGAGTTATACACTTTAAAATACAGACTTTAGAAAAAAAAACATCAAAAAGCGCCTTTATATTTTTGTGTTTATTAGAGGACAGACAACACATACAACCATGTTTAGCACTTTCAACAGTGTTTTATGTAATTTCAAAGGGTTTCCTTTAAAATGATACTAAACTTTTGTACACCTCTGCATGTGGGTACAGTATGGGAAGCTTTTAAAATTGGGTAGACCAAATCCAGGCGGAAATCTCCAAAGTGTAAAATATAATTGAAAAAAGTCAACTTCATTTTATAACTTGTAGCAACTCATCTCTTGATGATAACTCAACTCATAAATAATAGTAATTTGACATGACTTGTATCTCTAAGTGAATTCTACAAAAAAATTGAAGGCAGCAAAGATTTTTTACGGTGCGTTTTTGGATTTCATTTTGGATCGATTTTTGTAAGCTGGCTAGGCTGGAGTTCTTGACACCCTCCAGCTCCTCTTCTTCTCCTAATTGGTTAAATGTTAAAAATAGCTGCAGCTAGCTTATATAAAGCCCTTTATTTATAAGGCTAACACAATCTCAGGGGGTTCTGCATGATGTTTCCAAACCTTCAGTTATTCATCCCTTTGAAAGTCCATTAATAAACTTAGCACAAGCCTTCTCTTATTTGTATTTGTTTATTTGTATAAGACACAGATTGCACAGGTCAGGAGACAAATGGAGTTTACGTAAGGTATGAAGTTTGTCTTAGATGTTAAAACACCTTAAAAATAGCAACAATACTGTGACTAGTAACAAACAGGGAAATAAAGGGTGGATAGCATCTAAACATTTGCTCCTGAAACAACTTAAAGGGATAGTTCACTTTAAAATGAAAATTCTGTCATCATTTACTCATCCTCATGTTGTTCTAAACCTGTATGAATTTCTTTTTTCTTTTTTCACAAAAGAAGATATTTTGAGAAATGATGGTAAACACACAGCAGTAAGTGACCATAGACATCTATAGTAGGAATAAAAATATTATGGAATTTAATGGGTACCTTCAACTGTGTGCTTACCATCATTTATCAAAATATTTTCTTAGTCATTTATCACAATACTTCCAAAATATGTTTTCCTACTATGCCTGTCAATGGTCACTATCTGCTGTGTGTTTACCATCATTTCTCAAAATATCTTCTTTTGTGTTCCTCAGAAAAAAAATTATATAGGTTTGGAACAACATGAGGATGAGTAAATTTTCATTTTAAAGTGAACTATCCCTTTAATGAGAACTGTTAGTTATATTGCTGTTATCTGGATACTATTGAGGTAAAACTGCAATAATATTGAGATCTCAGATTTTTCAATGAAGACTTTGGTAGCAGGAATAGAATAGAATAGAATAGAATAGAATAGAATAGAATAGAATAATAGAACCTGCTATTAATAATATAATAAATCTTGGTAATGTAGTTCAGACCACAAGAAATCTAAACTGGACATACAGCTGATATATGAACTACAAAGTCATTATTTTTACAATCTGGTTAATGTGTACTCAAAAATACAGATAAAATTCCCCAAATCAGTTTATTAAAGGATATTTCCTCTGGCAATAGAAGTGTGACGTCCAACTCTATTAATGTAACTCTAATAATACTCTTCCCGAGCTGCCAAAAATATCTTCCGTTTTTTCAAGTCCACTGGGAAGAGGATAAATCTGTCTTGAACAAACTAGTAATATCATATTAGATGAGATCACATAAACAAAAGTCTTCAAGGATGGGAAAATAATGAAAAGGGCCTTAACTACACAGAGAACACATTTTAGATGGTATTTTGTTTTAGTTACTGGAAATGTATTTTTGTAGCAATTTTGTGTTAGTAGTAGTCATAAAGGGCATTTCCTTCCCTGTTTTACGTTTACGACCAAGCCTCCTTAAGTCTCAAGGGGATAGTTCACCCAAAAATGAAAATTTTGTCATTATTTACTCACCTTTATATTGATACAAACCTGTATTTCTTTCCATGGTAGGAAAGAAGAATACGATGGAGGTCAATGGGGCTTCTGATCATGAAACCAAGGTTTGTAACAACATGAGAGTAGTATCTGATGACAGATTTTTATTTTTGGGTAAACTACCCTAGTCAAGTCACTTTGGATGAAAGCATTTGCTAAATGATTAAATGTAACTTTCATTTACACTTGCAATTTATCTCAAATCAGCAGATAAATATGAAAGCTCTGAAGTATCCTTAAATGGCCCTTGTTTTTCTGACTCCATCTGTCAAGTTTTTCTCATGCCTTACATAAATTCTCAGGATTCTGGGCGAAAAGCCTCAGAATGATTCACGCACGATCACTCTTGACTGTGTCATTTAAGGGCTGACTTAGCTCGAGGAACAGCGTAGGAAGTCATATTCACTGGATGTGATGCAATGTGACCCTTCATACTGGGTTTTCTAACTTTTTCTTTTCGTTTTAAAACCATTTACCAGCGAGCCATCATGTTGTCTTTATGAAAGACATACATACAATATTAAAAATGTCTTTAGAAATGACTGTATTACTGCCAGCTGTTTGCCAACTTACTGTAAACTTTATTTTATGTTTACTGGCAACAGTTTGTTCAAAGTTAAAAGAACATTAAACATTAAAAAGTCTTTATCTTTACAGAATAAAGCTCGTAAAGCATTCTAGGAACCAGATATCTGAAGGAAAAACATGAAAAATTTAGATTTTTTTGTTCCCAGAATGCTCTGTGTGAGGCTGTTATACTTTTATGTAAATAACATACATTTAAATCTACAGTAAGTTACTGGCAAACAGCTGCATAATCACAGCAAAATATTTACAGTGTACATCACTACACACAAAAAAAATTACTTAAAGGTACAAAAGTTGTCACTTGGCCGGTACCTTTTCAAAAAGTACACTTTCTGTACCGAAATGGTACATATCTGTATCTAAATTGTACATATTACAATTTTTTTTAAAGGTAGCCTCCCTGTTACAACTTTTGAACCTTGTTTTCTGAGAGTGTAGCATTTAAAGTAGGGGTGCGCGGGGCAAAAACTAACGTGGGGTTAGTTGTAACACGGACTGTTTACATTGTTGCGCAAGGTTTAGCGTTTCGTTTTTCCGGTATTTTTTCACGCTGCCAAAAGACAATCTCCTGCAAATTATTGTAAATCTATAATATTTTCCAGAGAGTTATTGAAGAACGAGTGTTTTGGTGGCATGTAAGTACATTTTTTCATCATATTTTTTTGGGTTTCTATTGGGTATGTAAGATACCAAATCCAATGCCATGTCATATTAATCAGTGTCTTGTTGACTAAAACAGCATCGTTTTGAAATATGTCTGCACCTCTTAGCAACTTTTTTGGTGGGCTTGAAAAAATTTTGACCCAGCGGAGTTACAACCACTCAGCAATAACTATATGAAAACCACTAACATTAGCGTAATTCTTGCCGTTGTTTTAAATAGGCTACACATGAATGATTGCTGGCTGCCAACAAAATAAATGTGCCTGTCTTATCAAAAATCGGGTGTCAAACTGATTTTTGTTCATAACTTTAATATTGATTGAATAAGGTCACGTTAAAGATTGAAATCATAAAGAAATTAATGGCTAAAATCAGACTTTGATGCTCATTATCTCAGAATTTGATTTTGAAACTGTAGTATGATTATTACAGACTGGGTCACATATAAAAAATGTTTTGTCATAATTGTGATGCTTTTTCCTCACATATTTATTCATTTGTATCCATTTATAATTGAACTAACGAAGTATTTTTTAGCAAGTGTTACAACTAACCCCCTGCCTGTTACAATGAACCCCACCTATGGGGTAAGTTGTAACGTTTGCACTTCTGTCACGTTTGGTGTAATTGTCCAAGAATGGTAAGTACTAGAAACAAACTTCAAATGTTCATTTGTAGCAGAGATGTGTGTATTGCTTGCGTTAAAATATAATTAATCAAACGCAAATATTATTTGAATGATTGAGCCAAAACCAAAAAGCGTTAGGTTGTGCCCCGCTCTTCCCTACAGTGAAAGCAGAATAGCTGTACAGCCCTGTTTCTGATTTTAAACCTATAACTTTGTCGATTTGTTTACATTTTTAAAAATTAAGGTGCTACACAATGCCACAGAAGAACCATTATGGGCTTCATGGTTTCAGAAAGGACTTTTAATATCCGAAGAGCTTTTTTGTTTCACAAAAAGGTTCTTTCTAGTGGAAAAAGTTTATAAAAAGATAAGAAGTAAATAGTTATTTTGAGAACCTTTAAATAATGGTTCAATATGGCATCCATGTAAAGAACCTTTAGTAGCACCTTTTATAAGAGTGTGCTGTGGTCTCCTTAAATAAAATGTTAAATGCTCTTTTATTTGTGAATTGCCTTGTATAAAAGCGTCTGCTAAATATTTCTAATAAATTCATTGGAAAATAGTTACCATAAATATTTTTTTGGGTGTATTCGTGAATAAGTTAACTTATAGAGTGCATGGAAAATATTTAGCTTTTTTATTAATTATTTTGTCACACTTCAGGATCATTTAAAAGAAATGGTGACCAGTCAGATAAACTCTTTCTTAAGAAAGTTAATATATCAGCTGCACTGAATCTGATATAAAAGAATTCGATTTTATGTCCCCAATAAAGAAGAAATAGATTGACACATGGCATATATTCATGCTTTGTCTTTAATCACTTCATAGAAAAGTAGTTTCAGATTTAATTGAACACAATATACAATATTATTACCATACATTGTGTGAAACATTGAATATTCACCTGCAACAATGTGGGATAACCAGACGATAAAAACTCATCCCTCATGCAGATATAGCACTAATCCCGTCGAATGCTTTCGGACACAAATGGGACCGAAAGATCTCAAACATAGATTAACAAAGTTATACGGACAATTTGAATTTCAAAACTGCTAACAAGGTCAGAAAAATAGTTCACATTAGCACAAATAATTACAGAAGATCACATTTTCGTAATTATGTCCATTTCACATTGTCGTTCAGAGACCGTGACGTTCGTGAGCATTTCCTTCCCTGTAATGTTACACACAGAACAAACCGTCTGAGCTCATTTTAGCAAAATCTCCATTCAAAATGTTGTATTTATATATATATATATTCGAGGGCCACATTCTGTGAGATATTGATTATTATCGATGTCACATCAAACAGTGATACACAAAGCTTCTAATATCTGACAGGTGTCTACAGTATGTATTCATGTCTTATCTACAGACTTTCCCCGTTACCAATGGGTCTCGTGTCTCATAGGCTACTGTTCTGGGCAGTTGAAAATTGTGCAATATATTCATACATAGTATATATAATATATATATATTTATTTATATTAAAACATAAACAATATTACTAAATAAAACAGACTCAGTCCAAGAGCCCACTACACAAAAAACACCACCAATGTTCGGTAATGCAAGTGCATATAAATTAATCCATTTACAAAGAAACATTATTTTCTTATGTACAGACTCGACAGTAATAAATACACTGTTATAAACAGTAAAGGACCGATTTGAGCGCATATAAACGAATGGAAAGGGTTGTGAAAGCGTGGGCTGGTGATCGAGGAGCGTCATAACGCTCACGCACACACAAACACAATTATGTGACATGTATAGATGTGCGCACAAACATACTTTTGCATGCTACTTTGGCCATTAACTGTGAGACTTTGAGCCTAAGGTAAAGTACCTTAAAGCGTGAACACTGACTAATGCATGAGACGTACGAATGCTATGTCATTACTAAACTGGCATTACATGATTCAATCTAACCAATGTGTTTGTGACAGACTGTTCTTTATCACATATTGGGCCGGTTTCTCGGACAGGGTTTATCCAAGTCCCAATGCATGTTTGAGCTGCCTTCATTCAAAAACATCTGTAATCTGTAATATATATCAGTGCCAATGTTTTGTCTCAAGATGCATACTAGTATTGTTTGTATAAACTACTTAAATGTCCTTATATAACTAAAGCCTGGATTCATTTAAACCCTGTCCGGGAAACTGCCCCATTAGGTTGAACTTCATTAAGGTCGTCAGATCTAAATAGCTTAAGGTGGGATAAAATTCAATTTGCATTTAAGTTTTTTTGGGGGGAAATTCAAGTTCCTCAAATGTTTTGTAATGAAGCTAGTTTTGAAATTGTCTGTCTTTCTGCCTCGGTGTTGTTGAAGTAAGGAAGACTATAAGTTATGATGAAGTAAAAGCGACCTAACATTTGAGTGAATATACCTTTGGCTTATTATTATATTTTTTGGGGGGTCTCACCTTAATATGAATGGTATGATGTATAGTTATTTACTATAGAGTTTGTGCTCATATTTAAAAAACGTCGGACAAAAATGTATAGGATGAACAAGAAAGTGCCTCTTTCGTTATGATACACACGTCTTTGTTTTCTGATCTACGTCAGATGTTTGGATTATTAAGTATATATTGCCAAACAAAGGAAGACACTAAGTTCTCTCTCCAGCTTAGGTATAAAACAATTCTGCATGTTTTGTTTTTAGAAAACAAACACGTTTCGACATACTAAAACGAGTTCAATAAATAAAAGACTATTTAAAAAGACAATAGTAAAAAGGCACACAGTCTTTAGACAAATGGTACAGAAAAGTAAACAGTTTCTCTTTCATTTACAAATAGTCTTGTTCTTCAGTAGTTCGTATTTAACCGCAACATCAAATAGCTTTACTAAAAAAAGTCTTGTGTCGGTACAAAATAAAACGAATCCTCTCAGTAGTGTTTACTCTTTAACGCCTGGTAAACGAACAAACTGTCCACGTTGGCCCCAATCCTTCATGTTGAACAAAGTCGCCTGTCCATCGTTCAGGTCCAAAATGTCTGCAGCATTTATTTCCTGAGAGCTCCTACCAAACCATCTCCAAACGTAAGTGCAAGGAGGGAAAAACATCCTCCTCCCACGAGGGCTCGAAAAAGCACCCCATGTGGGCTTTTCGAAAAAGCATCAACTGCAAGATTGCTCCTCTCGCAAGGGAAAAACAGCTACCGTCTAGAAACGCACAATAGGGTCCTATGTGTCCACCGGGGAGGCGTCTTCCGTAACTATTTGGATGTGTGTGGTGGACGACTCCATGTCCTCTTCCCTATCTTCGTCTTCCTCGTCTCCCTGGCTCTGCTCGTCCTTTTCTGTGCCCTCTGAGTCCTCTTCCTCTAACGTTAACTCGAATTGAAACTTGTCCGGCCCCGAACCCCCGCCGTTGCCCTCTTTGTCGGCCTGGTAGAAGGGTGGGGACGGGCTCTGAGGGATCATGCTCTGGTACCAGTTCCGATTATCCTCCAACGTGTCCAGGATATCCTGGGCGTCCGGATGCACCAAGTCAGCCCAGGTCTCCCACAGCGGGTGAACGATGTAGTCGATAAAACCCACCTGAAGAGAGAAAAAAAATGTATTACGGTAAGATAAGATATTTTTATTATCTATGTAGTTTACCGTGAATTATAGCCTGTTACCGTACCTGTGACTTCTCCACTGAAGCAGTGTGTTTGTCACACATGGGACTAATCTCCATGCCACGTTCTCGCTCTCGATCGCCCTGGTGAAAGAACTCGTCCATAATTCGGTCGGTCCATTGGCGGTACAATTCCAGAGACTTTGTGGGATTGCTCAGATCTGCACAATGAACCATGTTTCGCAAAACCTGCAAAAAATTGAGTTTTTTAGCCATTTAATTTTTGTAATTTTCTAACCAATTAAAATGATCTGACTTGCTCAAATTGGGGAGTTTTATTAACAGAACTTGTACCTGTATCCTATCCGTGTAGTTGTCCAGAAGCAGCACTCCCGAACTTGTCACTTTCTTCGTCTCTACCATGGTCTTCAGATCAGCCAGTAAGCTCATGTGCTTAGACATGTCTGTGGCCAGTACCTGTTAACAGGACAACATTTAAGAATGCATTTCGGCATCACGGCATTGTAGGCGAAAGTACAGAATAAAGGATCTTACCATGTCGATGACCATCTTTCGAAGCGACTGTCTCTGTTTCTTAGTCAGGTTCTGGAACATGTCGCAGTTGTCCTCCTGGAGAAGTTTAAAGCCGACAGCTAGATGGTGGTTCTCCAAAACCGACTCATCGTTATACATAAGCGCCAATTCGGAGTCTGCAAGAATCAGGCGTACATGATTGATCAGTTATGGTCAATGAAACTATTTTGAGATTTAAGTTGAAGCTGTGTGGCGGTCACTTACTTGTATTAATGAGGAATTGGTTAGAAACACCAGGATGGTCTACATCATGGATCGCTGCGGCAAAGATGGCAGCCAGGATCTCAAGATCGGTGAAGACAGCCTGGTTGGAACAAAAGGTTAAATGGTAAATAAGATTGTACAAAGCTGATGATGCACAGTTTGTACTTTTACTTGAAACATTTCTTACATCCAATGCAGGGGTGGAGAGCAGAATGTGAGTTGACTGGGCCACATCGGCAGCGTGAAGGCTGTTATGATAGGCCACATCTTGGTGATAGTGTTCCTCCAAGGTCATCATATACGTCACAAATGTATCAGCCGGGATCTTAAATGTTTTGAGCAAATCTCTTTCCTATACAAAGACAATGAAACGATGAAAATCAGGTCACAGCTACATTAAATGCGCAAGGTAATGATAAATAACCAGAGCAAGGACTTACTTGGAAGATCGCATACATAATGCAGGTGAGAGGCCGGTTGTTTGAAAACTCGGAAACTGTAAAGATATTCAGGCCCCATTTGTTCAGATCTTCTAATTCCTAAAAAAAGAGGCAAGGGAATTTAGGAAGCTTGCAATAATTAACGCAAGTCAAATGGCACGTTACGATCACTCTTATCTCTACCTTTGACAGTAAATCCTCCTTGTCGGTTTTGACGCCAAAGCGAGCGATGCCGCAGTTGAGGCTCGGCCCGTGGGACACCTTCTTCACTCCACTGATCTGAGTCATCAACTGTTTTTTCTTCTTTTCTCTGGCTTTCGGTGTGGGCGAGGGAATCTCCACATCATTCTGTTTGTCTAGAAACACAAAGAACCAGCACATTAGTACGATGGTACTAATTTTTTCGCAATAAAACTGATAACTATAAAAATGAGAACTAAGATCACGGTAGACGGTTGTAGCCAGATCGCATTCCAGTATATTCAATCTCTTCATAGTAACAGTCGAGGCGCATAGACGCCCGCACAAAAGCCCATTGTCGGAAAACCGGTGGCCCGGTATCGTGTTTCCCTCAGTGACGTCAGTAGCTGCCTTGGCCCAGGTGCTGTGCCACACTTGAATAGCTTACATCTGCACTATGAGCGCTTTCTGGGATTCATTGCCCACGAACAGACTCTCATTCAGAGCGACTTGAGACTCCAGCTATTGAAGTAGGGCTGACCCCCCTTTCCTTCTCCTCCATTTCCACTCTCTATTTTCACTGTGACAGACCTGTCAACAAACCACGGCAGGGGACCACATATCCGTGCCTCATGTGGCGTCTCCTAAAGGTCAACCCTCAGGATATCCATTGACAAACAATCTTAAAGAGACAGTTCAGCCAAAATGCTAAATTTTGTGGAATCTTATGTCGGCCCACACTGTATTAAGAGTTTCGGAACCCAAAGTTGGAACACGGTTCCAATTCTTTATTCACGCTCGTATGTGCTTCTAGGAAACACAATAAATGAATGAAAGCAAAAAATTTCCTTTATTGGGTGAACTTACCCTCGGGGACTGGAAAAATTTAGTTAAAGATGCCTTATTCATAAGCCCTCATGGTTATTATTCATCACTGTTGGGGATTTCCTCAACATTGTTGGGAAATACATCATCTATGAAATCGAAATCCTTCCCTAAGAGCCAAACTGTTATGAGTGGACGGTATTATTTCCATTTTCTCAAGAGCAAAGTCGGCTCTCAGCCCCACAGGCTTATTCAGTTACGACAGATAACGGAGTTCTCACTGGCAACACGTTGCTGAAAGAGCGTGATAATGGCCGGTAATAGCCCGCGGCATGTTAGTAAATGAAAGGAGATGAAATATGAGGGTTGGTTAATTCATTATAGTCATTATCCTCTTCATTCACATTCCTCTGTTAAACACTAACCCGTGCACGAATCTGCCGCAGTCGTTTGAATGGGCTCATACACAAATGCGATGGAGGCCCCCTAAGACCGAAGATGAGGAAGCACTTGATACCCTTTCATTTCAAAGCCCGGTATCCGATTCAATTCTCTCTTATTTCTTTTGATAAAGACAGCAGATCAAAACAGCAGATCACATTCGCATTGCTCATGACAGCCAATTAGCTTGTTTTCTTACAAACACGTTTTCATTCACGCTTCAGTCACGCTTTCTCATACAGTATTAAAATCCCAATGACCGAAGACAAGGCGCACGTGCAGATGCAAGATACGAGAAAAACAGAAAGGGATGAGAAGATGCAATGTGCTCGAGTCAGATGTTATCTTGTTATCACTGTTATACTTGCTCTTTTAGATGCAGACAGGCGGAGAACAGTGAATCGCGTGAGGCATAAACAGAGCAGTCACACGTGACACAGCACACAGATGTTTAAGCCAGTTAAATCGAACCACTTTTAGGTAGACCGAATCCTGCGACTCATTTCCATACACGTGCAAAGATCAAACCTCAGGTTCACAATACACTTTTTATTTAAAACAATATAAATGTATTTTATTGTAGTTTAACGATTCATTTTTTTTTAATGTAATGCTTATCAGATAATTTTAGCATGTTATGTATCAAAGATGTGAGATATAATAATTAATAACACAACATATAGCTTATCAAAAGCGCAATGCGACTGCATAAAGGTTCCCGTGTGTATGTTTGTGTGAATTGGAAATGGGATTCTGCCTGTTTAAAGCACAGTAGCTGAATGAGTCACAGGTTCTCTTGGCTGGATGCACCGTTCTGGGGGGTTCCACCATCAGTGTTGCTTTACAGCACCATTCCATCCCCCTTTCGGTTCCCCCTCCCTCCCCTAATTCTGCTCTCTTTTCCACCCTCCCCTCTTTCTTTTCCAACTGCTGCATTGGGAATCTCTCTCCTCATGCAGAAACAAATGTGTGATGCCATCTCACGACATTCCACAAACAAACTGCACCTTAGTAGTACTGTATGATCGTTTTATGTGGAATATTCTGAGTTTTGTCATGTTTTATCAGCTTCCTCATTTAACTCAAATTTTCCAAAGTCTGGAAAGATGATGCGTCCCGAATTCGCTCCGCAATGCCACAGTGTTAGCTCATATGTTTTGCTTGCGGGTGAGACTGTGAATATTTACTGTATGTAATTACCTAGAAAGGTATTGGAGATGAACTCCGACACCTGGTTGCCAGATCTGCTCATCTCAGAGAGGTGCGTCAGCTCCCTGTTCAACATTCTCTTGAACTGAAAAAGAGAGAGAAAAAGAATCATTAGTCCAAAATCCTTACATAAGGACCCACATTGTTGCTTTATTTCGGTTCCCATTCATTTTTTAAAAAAATTTAATGTGTACATGCATTTGCGTACAGTAGCGCAATGTGTTATTGAGTATCCGTCATATCAAACAATAATCCAATAAATGAGAAATATTGTATATTAACATTATAATAGCTCTTAAATATCTTTCCTAATGATCAAATTCTTACAAACCTCCAAAATAAAAAAAAGTAGACACTGGTTAACAGATTACAATTTTGACACATTTTTATTATTTAAAGTGATTATTTTGTTTACATACACACTATTAACAAAAAAATTTTGTAGTTAGAAAAAGACGCATTGTTGGCAATAAATAAAAAAATAAATAAACAAACCCTTATATAATTAAATAACTCAAAAATGGCAGCCATATCCTGCGCCACATCTCAGATTTTCATTGCTTATCATCATAAAAGGGATGAACCCAAAAAGTAACCGATACAACTGGATGCTTTACATCCAAATCACCATATAAACAAATAAAACAGATTTCAAGGAGCCCAGAACAACTCGGATCTTGCATTCCAGCACAAGAAGCTATTTCACCTCAATGTCTTTCTAGACCACCGATCCGAAAGCACAACATTAAAACCGCAGATAAGCCACCATACACACCTTAATGTAACCCCAGGATACAGAGAGAAGGTAATTGGCCTCAGGCATTTTGGATCGTATTTAATCTCCACAACAGCGCACTCCTATACCACGAAGGAAAAGAGCCAGAGAGAGGCAGATGAAAGGGATTCTTCTGGATGGGAAAACGAAAAACCCCTTCTTCTCTCCTCTCCTGTTCCGCTTGGTAAGGATTAGTCGCTGAGGAGCGGGCGCAAGCTGTCGTGGCGACGGCTCTTGACCGAAACGCTCCAACGTAGACTCTCCATTGTGGCGGGTGAGAGCTGGGGTTGATAGTGGATGGGAACACCCGTCCTGGGTCGGAGAATCCAGAGAGCGGCCGAAGCTCGAACCGACACTGACAATGCCAAAGAATTATGGAGATGATGAAGCAGCGGAGCAGTAGGAGGATGGGATGCTGGAAAAAAACACAGGGATGCTCATCTGGCTGGAGGGGGGTCTTCCTCTGCTGGATTAGTGCTGCTCCACTGCTGCAGTACGTTCTCGCTTTCTCATCATCTTGCTCTCTCTCTCTTTTTCATCTCCCCCCGTTCTCAAGTCTGTCAGCCCCAGCAACACACTTCGCATGGCACATATGATTTGACAGGGAGATGGGAAAGGAGGGGGGAGCCCCTGCTTTGTTATACAGGGGTAGGCGCAGCAGAAAAGATGAGATATAAAGAACAACAGAAAGGGAGGTCTAAGGATACCCTTGTCTTTTTGTGAACAATTAACCAAACTTTAAGCCTTTATATGTCCTAACGCAAAAAATGTGACTTGATGATGTCTCTTTACCCCATTCAGGTTTTTTAATACCTTTTAATACCCTCTTTATTGCGTTCCCATAATGCACAAAGCTGCCCTACATGGAGCTCCGTGCTATTTTTATCTCAGCTAGTGTACAGTATGTATGGCGGGAGAGGAGATGGAGACTTGGATAATTGCCTCTCTTTGTCTTTTTCGGTGACATCAACACCCCCCGCGACTCTTTTTCGCTTTACACCATCTGCCCGAGCACCAATTACACCAACATCCCAACGCCATGGCAACAGCGTCATGTGACACGGCTGCCGCTGCGGATTCCCTCCCTCCCGAACCTCAAAAGATGGCCGCTCGGGCACCGTGAGGACACCACTGTGACTCAATAACATCTGCCAATTTAACCCCCCAATTTATCTGAATTGGAAGGGAGGCAGTCAGACAGAATCAATGAGCTGTCCTTGCAATAGCCAGGAAGGGCAGAGACCATTGACAGGGGAAAGCCCCAGTGCACACTCTCACAGCAAAAGATCTCACTGTCAAATATATCTAAACTATATATATATATAAATACTTAAGCAAAATGAATATTTTATTAACACTGAATAAGAATATGATGATACGCAGTAATGCCCTGTGTCAGGTAACCCAACCCAAAAACGATGCATCTGTAATCTAACAGACAGAAGATGCACTTTTGATATTACAGGTAACACAGTGTGAAATACCGCTTTCAACCCTCACTAAAGTTGGAGAAAATATTCCCGTCGAGAAGAAAGGAAAAGCTAAAAGGATTCATGAAACGATTCCGAACCATGCCCGCATGAGAAAACCAGTGTGGGAGGGAGACAGGAGCAGACAGAGGGAGAGATGGAGAACAAAAATAGCAAAGGAACTAAGAGGAAAACAGCAGAGAATCTCTGCATTATGCTGCAGTGGGGGAATCCTCTGCTGCGCGAGAGGCGTCTAGTCAGACCTGTAAACAACTCTGACATATCAAAGACACGCTGCCTTCTGCGGCTCACATTTCCTCTTATCTATATCAAAAAATCAATGCCAGAGTCTTCGTCTAAGCCCTGTGAGAAATTTGGCTGTAGGTGGGCTTTTGTGGATAGACTTTTGCTCGATGGTGAGGGAATTTTATTCTGAAGGATCTCCAGAGATCTCCTTGACATATTGTATGATCACCCCGTGTGATGCACTTACAAGCAAAACTATTTTGTATTGGAAAAAAGTGTTGTGCCTATACTTGCATAACAATTTTTTAAACACTTATTTACTGTGAAAATGCTTTACAAAAAAAGACTAAACGGTTATCTGGGGACAATTTTCAAACGCTGTAGTTGACCTTGACCTTAATTTATATATATTTTTATATTTGTTTATTATTATTATTTTTTAAATAAATAAATTAAGGTCAACTACAGCGTCTGAAAATTGAAAATATATACATACACAGGTAATACAATGTTAAATGTGATCTTAAAAATCATTTAATCTAAAGGTGTATGGTTAAATGCTTGAAATTATTTTTGTAGAAAAAAATATATCTGTCCCAAACAGATTAATTTCTGTTATAAGTAAACATTTTTATTTTAAAATATATTTTTTACATTTTATTTTTTAATTAGATGACTTACACTGAATATTTAAGGAAAAGCAGTCAATAAGAGCCCAGATTAAATGTGAACTCCTACGATATTCTTTCAAAATAGTTCTAAGGTGCAACTTTAAGAAGCTTTTGATAAAATGACACGAGTACGGTTTTGCACTTTCTAGGCAAAGGGTGACTGCACTGCAGATGATAAAATATAAGTTTTAATTTGTTTTGGATGCGACAAACATAATTCCCACAGCTACATTTGGGTTATGCAATAGTTTGGATGAGATTTTTATTCTATATATATATAAAACAGTATATATATATATATATATATATATATATATATATATATATATATATATATATATATATATATATATATATATATATATATATATATATATATATATATATATAAAAGCTTGAAAATATTTTTGTAGAAAAAAATATATCTGTGCCAATCAAATTATCCCTCTCTGTCTAAAGAAATATACAATTGTATATATATATAACATTTAGTATTTCTTTAGGCAGGGACAATTTGATTTTAGGCTAAACTCTCTTCCACTAGTGGGCAGTATCCTAAAACTGTTCAATGAGATACTGTAGACTTGGTCACTTCACACTGCTAACCGGCGGCATACAATCAATTTGTACGGCCTTCTTGACCTTGTAAAGTGTAAATGTGTCTGACAGTACAAGCAAGTCAATCAAACAACAAAATTCCTTTCACTTTCATAATCCACTATCCCTCAAAATCTTATATCTCTCTTCATAACAAAAGTTAAATGTACATGACATCATCAGTGATGGTTCAATTACTTTAATTGCAAGACATCTACATTTCTTTAAACTTCCTCCAATGGGGAAAATCCAGTGATGTCATCTAAGCAGCACATAATTGCAAAATTGGCAAATTCCTTTCCTTATAAAGACATTGATGTATGACAAAGGGATGATCTTTGGAAGGAGCCCGTGACGCACATAGGCATGAAAAACAGGTTCTCTAGAATAATACAACGGTAACAGTAATAATGACATAACTTCTGAAGAAAAGGCAGATTGTTTGCCAACTGCTATTGCCTGAGGACACATGCCCTGTGTTTCACTTCCTCAATATTGCCTAAGCCATGCATGAATGTGTGTATGCATGTGTGTGCGCGCGTAACATTAGAGAATAGTAAACTGTTCGTTGATCAATTATTCAGTTTGACATATTAAAACAGGTTTTATTTTTTGTGCAAAAGCCTAATATTTCCTTTCCAAAACAGATCATATTCAAATTAAATAATATTAAATTAAAGTCTGTCCATGCAAAATAAATACAGTGCTACATTTTGTATAAACTACTGTTAAATTATTGTATGCATAACTAGCAGGGTACACGAAACCTGTAGTGTAGTTTTAATAAACTTAACACTAAGCTTTCTTAAGATGCTTAAACCACACCGGCAGTTTGATTTGACAGTAATGATCCAATTTAAGCTGGGGACACACCTAAAGATTTTCGGACAGATTTTGAATGTTATTTGATAATAATGACTATGCTTAGTCTTTTAGTTGTGCTTTGTTTACAATCACATATAAAAATCATAACGCAAGAGTTTCTCTTTACATGTAACTGTCCAACAGATGCACTCTTGGTAGACCATGGCTTAAATAATCCCATCATTTTATCCACACTCTCCCATATAATAAACAAAGAAAAGCGCTGTGCAAAACACTCCAGCATTCACAACTGCTCATAACTGTAACCAAACATTTTAGTAAAGTATCTTAAAGTTCAGAAAGTGACTTTACCAGCATGCTTGCCCTCTGAATTTCCAGCGCTTAAAGTAAAAAACTGTTTAAAAAGCTCACCTTTCTCCAGCAGTTAACTTTTCCAATCTTTCTCTGCTCTTTCATCTCAATGCAGCAAGCTCCCATTTTAAGTGAAGTTAGGTTCTGTATGTCCCGAAGACTTTCTTGACTCTTAATGCTTTTCGTTTGACAGACGCAACAGTGTTACTGACTCAATATGAGCTGTGAGCGCTGACTATCCTTCAGCGTGTCACCGCATACACACTCCCCCTTACGGTAGGACCGCCTACTCTCACACACACTGGAACTCTAACCCCGTTGCGACATAGTTTACAGGGTAAACAGTCTGATCTGGAGTCCGATGTGATCTTTTGAAGTCATCAGAGTAAACACGGTCACAAATACTGCCATGCACGTTTCATTTAAGCTGCCTTTTTTCTTGCAAGATTAAAAGATTGATTTGATCATCATATTAGACAAGCATTTATCTAAACAGCCACAGCAGGAGTCACACAATATAAATCCAGGCATTCCCAAATGTACAATTCAGATATTTTACGCCAGGTTTAGGGTTTCATGGTGATAGACTTAAGTGAGCTATCTCTTTTGTGGCTGTACCATCACTGCAAAAAAGGTGTAATTATTAAATGTGCAATATTGTAATAAAAAAAATAACATTCGGTTGTCTAGAACAGAATGCCTCCTGATACAATTTTTGATACAAAAAACATGCTGGAAGAAGAACCCTGAAGCTGATATAGATTTTACATACAAGCTCGCACACAGCTAAAATGTAAGTCATCAGGTGGCCTAGACCTTCAGAAAGGGCAGTAAAAGGTCAGACGTCCCGGTACTCTCTGTACAACTTTGATAGATATTTTTATATGTTATGCTCTTCAACAAAATTGTTATATAAAAGCCATACGAGATATAAGAAGCTCTAAAGGGCTTTATCACCTGTCTCAAGATGTGTTTCCCTTTATTTTAATATGCATGCGCTGCAAAAAAAAAATGTTTGTGTTTAAAACCAGTTAAACTACAAGACTTGTTCTCAGACAATGTATTATATATCTTACAGATAAGATCTCTTTAATATGACACTACTGAAATAGAAACTTTTAAGTCGTATTAAATTTCGCTTGAGAAAAAGTGTTAATGTTTTGAAAGAAATCTAATGTCACAAACTGAGATCAGGTTTGCCAAGACTGCAATAAAAAGTTTCAAGTTTGAACTTAAACATTTCTCATTAAATTGACCCAAATCCAGATCATTTTATCTATACATTTGTATTAATTTTTGCAGTACTCTTAATGCATTTGAACAAATTTCTCATTTGCTTCTATTTTTATTTCTCCAATTTAAAGAGAAACATCTAAGACTAAGTTGAAACTTGAAACAACAGAAAACAATCTCCTGAGAAATGAAAGAGGAACCTCTGAGCAATATTTTTTTCTGTGGGTTCTCACTCCACTTGCCATTTTTATTTTTGATTGACGCATAAAAATCACTTAATTTTGTCACTAAATTTAATCTATGGTAACAATTATTTTGAAAAGTCTAAATCTCCCACACTATAAAAAATATGCAGCATTTTTTCCAAATTAACATATATTTTTTTAATAGTGCTGGGCAAAGATTAATCGCAATCAATTGCATACAAAATAAAAGTGATTTTTTTTTGCATAATATATGTGTGTGTACTGTGTGTAATTATTATGTATATTTAACCACACACACAAACATATTAATTTCAGAATTTTTTATTTATATATAATTTATTTTTAAATTTATATATATAATATAGAATATACATAAAATATAAATAAATAAATAAATAAATAAATATCACTTGCCAAAAATCACTTTTATTTTGTATGCGATTAATCACGATTAATCTTTGCCTAGCACTAATTTTAATGTTACTTTAACATAAAAAGTTGAGTTAAACAACTTAATTTTATAAGTGAGGTCACCTTTCACAAGCCAAAACTTAAAATAGCAGGTTGAATAGACTTGCAAAACCAAATCACTTCATGCTGCATTTTTTAAAGTGCATGCAATTTTGCATCTCATTTTTAATTAATTATAATGAATAAATTTTTTTTGAGGTGTGACTTGTTTACCCTTAAGGCGATCCACTCCTGCACACAGATCGGTAAGTCTGATGTGTGTTTTTGCATTTCTCATTCATGTATGTGTGTGTGTAATTGAGTGTTTCATCCCTATTGTCTGCAGCAAAACTCCCCGTGCTGTAGTGTATGCCTGTTTGACGTCAACAGAAAAAGAAACAAACAGGCAGTGCGGCCTTGCCCTGCTATACAGCACTTGCACCTATTGTAGTCTGGTCCTGACTAGAGCTTAGGAAGGAGACAGGAAACCCGAGTCACAGCTGCAGGGCTCACACACACACAGTGGAACTATGCAAGGTATCATATCGGATGACAGTGATGTACAACACAACACACAATATGTTCAAATGACTAAACGGACGGTTTGGCAAACAACACAAGTTGACACATCTGTGTACCCAGCAAGCGAGTTTGCTTTTAAAAGACGTCTAATAGCTGTCCAAACACAGCCCAGACGTTCAGGCTAAAACAAGGCCAAATTTAAGCTGTCGGCGACAATTGAATCGACATCTAATTAACCATAACTCAAAAAGAATAAATTAAATAAATAAATTAAATCAAACACCTTGTAATCACTGTTGACTTTGCTTACATGATGGAATATCTATAACACATCTTGAATATGCAACCAAATTCAAGTTGATTTTGGCTAGAAATGGGTTACTTAAAGCTGCACTAATATATATTGGGTAGTACTGGGCAAAGATTAATCGCGATTAATCGCATACAAAATAAAAGTGCATTTTTGCCTAAAATATGTGTGTGTACTGTGTGTAATTATTACATATTACGTAATTTATTGTTAATATATAATATATAAAAATAAATAAATAAATAAATAAATTATTGTTCATATATAATATATAAAAATAAATAAATAAATAAATTATATATATATATATATATATATATATATATATATATATATATATATATATATATATATATATATATATACATAATAATTACAAACACTTTTTTCACTTTTATTTTGACTGCGATTAATCGCGATTAATCTTTGCCCAGCACTAACCTATACAGTAAAATGAGAGTCTGTTTATCATATTGCTTCTTTAAATGACTCAATTTTACATGGCAGGTTATGTTTAACACAGAAAAAAAAATAGACCTGAAAATAAAAACAAGGTACAAAAACAATTGCGTAATTGTTAATACAAAATACAGCTGACCCACAAGCTGTCAATCAAATCAGTTTCTAAACACACCGAAACGACATTTCCGAGCAAACAGGGGCGTGGAAATCATGTGTTTAAAAGAAAAGGCGTGTTAAAACCTGTTCATTTATCCAAACTGTACGAGGCTGCTGGGACACCTAGGCGATAAGCCCTAATACTTAAAATGCACTCAAAGAGAGCCTGGCAAATATATTTAATGCAAAACCAATGTGCATATAAATCTGAAAAATATTTTTTGCATAGGCGAATGTAGTGCGTCAAATGTAAACTCAAGTATGCAGAAGCAAACTTAGCTGCTTTGTGTGGACGCCTAGAAAATAGTAGCTTGAATTCTTAATGTTGGCACAGGGGACGCCTCTCAATAGCCCCATTCACAAAACAGCCAGAAACAGAGTCAGGAGGGCTATACTGAAGATAAAAAGTTTAGTGTAGTTTAACCTAACCTTGTTTGTCTTATGCAACCCCACATCACTATCAGTAAAGTTCCTTTTATTCACACCAGATTGAAAATGTGTTTGTGTACTCGTATTATACACGTCATCTACAGTTATTATTAATAGACTTTACTAAGCCGCTTTTAAGGTAGCTCTTTGAGATGTACATGATTGTCATTAATTCATAACTGTTTTTAGATTTGTATCGATTGTTTTACTTTAACATAAACCATTTTTTCAAGTACCCCTGTGCTACACACACCTCACGGTATGTGCGTTTCCACAACAAAGTTTCTACAACAGCTCCCAAGATGACCGTTCATGTTAGCGGGACAGACATACGGGAGGAGGATCTTCTCACCTTGTTGGAGGCCATGTCGCTGACCGAGCGGTACGTCTGGATGGTTTCCAGCTGATCCAGACACCAGTCCAACTCCTCCATGGTCTCCACCGCCAGCTTCTGGTAGGACTCGTCTGGATAAAGACACACAGAAAGAGGGGGACCATGAAAATCCTGCTGCACGGCCACTCGAGCACAGCCCGCCAGACAATCCTTCATCCTGGGCTCGCAGACACGCACGCACGCACGCTCCCAGACCGAACCAGAGAGTGAGAGCGGGTTATGCTGAATGTTAGCTGTGAGTCTCTTAGGCTCTGTGTTTCCTCTCATTCGCCTGGTGTTTGTGGCTAGGTGATACTGCCTCTTTGGCTGTGTGCCCCTTCCTCTCACCCCCACATTCGCTCTCAGAGCATTGCTCTCTCTGCGTGCACCTCTCTCACTCATGACTGTGAGCTGGCTGTCGTGGGCTTTTGGCTCAGCGTTTCCTCATTTTCCTGTTTTCTCTGTTTCTGTCTGAGACCCCGTATGACATATTTAACTTTTTCCCCCTCCCTTTGTATTATTTTGTAACTGATGCACTTGTGAATGAATGCTCTTAGATGCACAAACATGTGCATACTTTACTTTCTTGTTTTAGTACAGTACGGTTTACTTGCAAAAATGCATGTTTGCATTAAGACAACACACATCATTAGAAAACAACGACAAAGATTTGGATAATCTGGATTGATTATAATTTTACTATATTAACATACATGATTTGGTCACACGTGTGCTTAAACTCCATATACACTGTAAAAATTCCTTTTTGGACTTAAATGTTTAAGTATAAACAACTTGAATTAATAAGTTATTTCAACTTTTTTGACTAGTTATACGTTGCTATAAATTATAAAAAAATAAAGTTGTAAGAACTTAAGCCGATTCAACTTAATTTTGTATTAATTTATACCAACTCCTCGCTAGTCAAAAAAGTTAAAATGACTTGATAATTCCAGTTTAAACTTGAAAATTGAAGTGCAACAAGGATTTTTTTTACAGTGTAGGGCCTAAACCAAATACTAGAGAAATTTGAGATGATATATGATCAAGCCCTTTACCACAACATGCACTCTTAAAATGTGGAGTAAAAAATTGGGTGAAATATAGATAAAACCAACCGTTAAGTTTAAATGAACCTAAGCTGGGCTGTTTTAATGAATAATTGGGACAAACTTAAAAATGCATGGTTGGTTTAACCTATAAAAGTAAGTTACCTTGTTGCCTTAAAAATGTTAGTTAATTCAACTTAAAAATATTAGTTGACACAAATTTTTACCCAATTTTAATAACTAAATATTTTTAAGTTGAATTAACTCAAAATTTTAAGGCTACCAGGTAACTAGTCTCAGCCTCAGACGTCACGCCCACAGACTGTTGGCTAAACGTCTGATGTTTTTCGTACACTTTTCTGGAAACCCTGTGAGAATGTCAAAGTCGTCTTTGATTGGTTCAAATAAACAGAATTTCCAGGAGACGCGAGTGTCGCGATTAGTTTCAGTCCCTGGAAAACAAAGCTCTGATTTTCCATTGAGGAAGAGAATCAGTCGTGTTCACGTGAATAATAATGACCCGTTATCATGATCAGCTAAACATTGGATTTAAAACAATATGCAAAGTTCGCAGCATAGACTCTCTAAAAGACATCCAAGAGTTTTGCTTGAGGCAGTTAGTGGAGTCAAAAAGTTCGGTTCTCCTGAATTGCTTGTATGTGTTAAAAGTGGAGAGATATGCTTCAAACAGACGTTTAACGGAGCGTCTCATTGGTGTGGCTGTTGATGAAGTGCACAAGTTTGTTCTATGGTGAGTAATGTTGTTTATTTAGATGCTATTCGGTTGCGGCTGGTTATTTCAATAACTGACTTTTTGCCAACCGGCTCGTTATTGTGGGGAGTCCGAAACGTGACGCTAGACGAAACAAACTGTGATTGGTTGTTTGACATGTCGGTCAAACAGCTCGTGGGTGGGCTTTGTCCAGAAAAAGCAGCGAAAAACACCAGACCTTCAGTATTGAAGGTCTGGCTACACGAGACTACCAGGTAACTAAGTTGAACCAACAAATATTTTTTTACAGCGTAGACATACTCTTGGTTAATTTAAACCAGTAGTTGGGTTTGTCCATATTTTACCTATTCATAACCCAGTACACTGAAAAAAAATGATTCATTCAATTTACTAAATTTTTTTAAGGTAAGTGGTTGCAATCAATTTATTTAAGCTACATTTAAACAACAATTTTTTTTGAAAAAAAATAAAAAATAAAACTTTTGTTTAAAATTAGCTTAAATAAATTGATTACACTTACCTTAAAAAATTAAGTAAATTGAATGAATAATTTTTTTCAGTGGATATTTTGTGTATAAACTGGAGTGTATTTATCATTGTACAATATAAGAGTTTACACAATAAGTCCAGTTGAAACCTACATGACTCAAACAAAGTTAACAACACAACACCACAGTGTAAGCCGACATTACAAAATCCGCCCGCTGCATTAATACATACGAACGCGAATGACGAACCATCAGGCGTTTTATTCCTCATGCCGTCTCCGCTTGAATTAATGTCATAAAAGTACGTAAACAGGGCTGCATCACTCTATGTGCGCCACAGAAATGCATAAGGCACAGGCTTGAGCCCTGTGTGTGGGACCGAATGAAGCAGAGATGTGTTTACAGTGGAGGGCAGTTTGGTGAATTGGTGCCCTGTGGTTTCAGGACACAGACGGTCTCTTGTGCGGCCCTGACTTTAATGTGGTGGGTCTCCTAGTTGCAGAACAACACACAGGCAGAACTTTAGCAGGACCCTGTCGAATGACGGCAATTCTCTCTAATCTCCACACGCTCAAAGCCACACACGTATTTGCTTTTTGAACACCGAGAGGTAAAAGCACTTTACTGTGGTCAGGTCATTTTTCTGTGTGGATTGGTACCTGTAAACTATGACGCTACAGGTCAACTACTGTATGTCAAAAATGGTGGAAAGTGGTTGGGCGAGAAACAATTTCACATATACTGTACCCCAATAAGAACATTTTACATCGTTTAAAGGAAATGGTCTAAAAACTACCAACATAATGGTTAAATGTTGCAAGTGTTCGTCAGGGTGTTGCTATGTGGTTGTTTATGAGTGCTTGCTAAGGTGTTAACTGTAGAAGCACAACACAGTTTACAGCGATGACTGCCTTGAGATAACTGATGTATTCACAATGTATTTAAACATATTATTAAAGATTGTGTAGTTGTTCTTGAAGTATTAATTGAGGCTAAACTTTGGAAAGAATGTAAGGTGGCTTGGAAAAACATTACGAAATTCGTGACAGTAAAATTTATGAGATATAGGTACGTAATTTCGTAACCCTGGGCTGAATATATGAAGAGATTGTTTCCAAAATGCGATAAACGCCATTTAAAAAAAAATAATTACTGCCAAAATCAGTATTGTACCATGTGTCAGTATTTAAAAGTAAATTCTTAATTTTACGCAAAATGCAATATCCGCTGTGTTATTCTGTCATATTTTCTCCCTTTTTTCCCAAAACGCAATAAACTCCACTCCTCCGTTTCTGCAGAATGCAATAAATCCGCTCAACAAATCACAGCACACCATTTCACGCATTGTTAACAATGATGGAGGCACGTTGAATACACGGAATCTAGTTTTCCTCATCTTGTACTTCGTGATCAACAAACAAACAAAAACAAAATAATACTTTAATGGCATTGATAAACCTTTGGTGGTTTTCTGTGGCGGGGAAGAAATGTAAGCCATCAACATCTAATAATTTACTTGAGAGGCACTCGGGAGATGGAAAATGCCGGCTGCTGCTTGTTCCCCTGACAGCATCAAGCTTCTGTCATGCTAACACATTGATCCCAGGAGATCTTAGGAAAAACTTTCCATTATTTTACGCAAAGCCAACAAAAATCGAGCAGGACCAAAACATTTTACAGCTGATCACTGTAAAAAAAGTTCAGCGGCGACGTCCTAAGTATAACCGCAGCAATGACAGTGTTCTTAATATGACAGAGTAAGTGTTTTGATTAATGTTAAATCAGTATATACTACTAGTTAACTAAAGGAATATAACATGGTAAAGATGAATGCACATATAAATATATATAAAATCAATAGATTAATAGCATTTTGAAAAAAAACTTGTTATGGATTTATTGCATTTTGTGGAAAAAAAATATTTGTTTTTATAATAAATCTTTAGAAAATCAAATTATTGGGTTGATTTTTTTTTATAATAATTTTTGGGGCCATTTTTGCCTTTATTGATAGACAGTAGATTTGAGAGACGACAGGAAAGTAGAGGGTGGAGAGAGGGGTATGGGATCGGCAAAGGACCTCGAGCCAGGATTCAAACTCGGGTCGCCAGAAGTGCGTTTGCACCATATGTCAGAGCGCTGCCCACTACACCATCGGCTCCAACTGGGTTTGAATTTTTAATGTTATTATAACCTAAAGATGCTATGTGAAAGTTTGTAACAGAAAATAGTGGTTATCATCTTGTCACTTTCTAGGTATAGAAAACATGTTTTTACCGAAATTAGTCAAAATGGATTCATTGCGTTTTGGAACCAAACTCTTCATATGCTTTACTGAAACTTATGACCACTACTTTATATTTCATCACAGAAAATGTCACTAAAGATAACACTCCAATTTGTCTTTGATTATATCTGTCAAATTTAACCCATTTTCAGATGTTCATCTACATTTTATTCATGAGTATGCAAACCCTACAATGGTTGGAAAGAAGGGCCATGATTCACTGCCCCATATTCATTTAAACACGTCAATGTAACCATTAAACTTAAGTGAACTCAAGTTCTGTTTAATGTGTTGAACTTTTACGGTCTGTGAATTAATCATTTTCACACATTTTGGTCATAGGCACTTCTTGATAATCATCAAATTATTTTTTTAATGAGCATCTTCATCTCCAACCGTCGTTTCGGTTAATACCCACAATTATTCCCACAGATGAACACCCTAAAAAGCCTGTGGTCTTATACTTTCACATTGAAAGCCAAGCCGTGTTTGAAATGACCAGTAGTGTATGACCACACGTGCGTAAGAAGGGGATTCCCACTCTCTCTCTCTCTCTCTCACACACACACACACACACACACACACACAAACACACACACACACACACACACACACACACACACACACACACACACACACACACACACACACACACACACAGGTGTTGGTTCTGGCGAATTTGGAAAAAAGCATGCGGCAGTACAGGAAAGATGCTGACACATTATGGTCATAAATCTGCATGCATTTCATGAAGTCATCCAATTGCGAAAACAGGGGATACTGTATGTGTTATTTAACATTTACTGTATACACAGAAAGAAGTGTTTAATTTAGGGCGTGTCAATAGATTAAAATATTTAATCGCGATTAATCGCATGATTTCATGAGTTAACTCGCGATTAATCGCAAATTAATCGCACATTTTTATCTGTTCTAAATTTACCTAAATGTAACACTTTTCAAGTTTTTAATGCTCTAATCAGCATGGATTTGGATAATATATGCTATATGCAAATGTATGTCTACAACAGCCTGTTTACATTTTCAACAGAACCATCAGCCATAGTTTTATATATGATTTTTCATTTAAAAAAACTTGTTCTTTCTCCATTTCTGTTTGCTGTTGCATCATTTGTGACCTGTGCTGGCAAATTGAGTTGGGATGAGCAAATTTTCAAAAATTTCATTTTTGATTTGATTTCATTTATATTTTAACATTCAAATCAATTGGAACATTTGTTGGAATCTGTCAAAGCATGACAGAACTACACCTGTTTACACAGAGCAAAAACAATATCAATATATGTTACATATATGTTTTTCTTTTATTGTTTAATTTTGACATTGAGACAGGATAATGCAAGGGTTTAATATAATGACACAACGGATACTTTTCCTCAACAGTTAACCAAACATTCACTTCAGATATATCAGATTATAGGTCATACCTGCGTGAATTCTTGGCAAAACAGATATTTTTTAAATTGTTATTTTGTGTTAGATGTCTATATATATCGGGGTCGCGCATTCGGGCGTTTGTTTTCGTGCGTTTCAGACGTCTGCGTCAGACATCGCTTTTGAGTCTTGTCACTCTTAATAACTCTTTTAACATCAATCAGGTCCCGAACTTTATCTCTCTTAATAATTATTTTAACATCAAGAAAGTTCTGCAGTCTATTTTCTATAATTTCTGAATGCTTTAAAAACGAAACTAAAAAGTGAATGATGACGCATCTTTGCTTTATATGGAGTTGGGACAGTACATCTCACAGGAAACGTGCAGATAAAGATCATTTTAGACGTTTAATGACCATTTAGAGCATTTGGATTCGCTAGACGAGAGCTTAATGTTCTTATTTTTATGAAAAGCTCCGACTCATCTAGACAGCGCCGGTCACTTGCTGCGTCTCAATTCATTCAGCTGTGGGTCAAACAGAAATTGCGTGTTGCGTTTAACGCGCGTTAATAAAATTAGTGCCGTTAAAATGAATTTGCGTTAACGCGTTATTAACGCGTTTATTTTGACAGCCCTAGTTTAATTCTATTAGGTGAAATAGCCTACAGTAGAAAAAAATTAAACAAACGTTAAAATTGGGAATGTTATTACATTTTTAAAAATGTGCATTTTTGCATTATTACATTGCATATACTTTAACGTTAATGAAATTTTTGGATTTATTTATATTGACACCGGATCTCCTATCGTCTGATGATAAGGGTCCTTACGCAAACCTCCCTTGGTGTAAAACTTTAATGTGGGAAACGTACGCTATTTCACATCAAAGCTTACTTGCCTCTGTGCACGATTTACTTCACAAGACCATTCAGTTTACCAAGTATTTGGGTTTTGTGGCTAGGGTGTACGCATTTGCATGCATGAGTGTCATTTAAGGTTGCTGCTTGCGATAATAAAAGTCCTGTAATCATTTGATGGTGTTAATGTCACAGCTATGAGTGTGTATCTGTAAATCATATCGGATGTGGTGCGTGTGGTAACAGCTGTGTCTCTGTTCTTCCTAATGTGCAGCAGAATTACTGTGTAATTGTTTATGGGCATGTGCTCTCTCTCTGCTTCTCTCTCTCTCTCTCTTTGCTTCTATCTTTCTGTCTCTTTTTCCCTCTATGCCCCTTCTGAATTCCTACGTAGTGTCCCAACTCTTAGCCAAGCACTGTAATGATAAACTGTAGCACTTCTAATAAAGAAGAAGTATGAGTACTGACGTCAGCTCAAATCTCAATGGGCCTGCTAACAAAACACCTTCCTCCTCTGGTTATGATTGTCAGAGAGAGAGGGAATGAGAGAAAGAATAAAGAGATGGGGAAATTCTGGAAAGGCTTGTTCATGAATTGCCAGAGGACATTGTGAAACAGCGTAACAGATGAGTTTCTCGCTTTGCATAGAGGACACGTGACTTCTCTTTCCATTGAAGGAAATAAAGTAGATCTATTAAATATATTTTTAGATTAAACACTAATAATAGGCACTTGCCTTCACAAGCCTTAGAAATGCTAAATGTGTTGGGTAAAAGTGTGCTTAAGCTGATTAAAAATTAAACAGAAAATTGACTTTAAGTTAAGTATGTTCTGGTGTTCACTTACACACAAATAAAATAAAAGTACATCTTTGGACCTACAGAGTATATATATTAGTACCTCAGAGGTACAAATCAGTACCAAATGTATATATGAAGAGTTTCGTTGCAAAACGAGATAAGTCCGTTTTTTTAATTGTTCAGAAATTTTCGTTTTTGGGTTGTGCATTCCAATTAATATCAATTCAACTGCAGTTGGTTTGTTTTGATTTAAACCTTCATAACTTAAAAAATACAGCTAAGTAGCACCATAAAACAAAATAATAACATGATAACATAATGTTTTGACAAAAATGTTAAAAAATGGATTTATCTCGTTTTGCAACGAAACTCTTCATATGTCTGTCGCTAAGTGGTACTTATTAGGACCGCCCCAGTGACAGCTTGGAACCATTTTTGACCATTTCCTCTGACAGTAACAAAGGCTGAATTAATATCTTACACAATGATGTCACCCTGTCACACTACTGATGCCATCACTTCTCTTACCAGCTGTTCTGCATTTCCAGATTTTTAAAATAAAACAATGATGCATCATACTGTGCGGTACATAATTTGTGCCCATTGTCTAGCTGTTTAATCTCAACGTAGCAATTTCTGAGAAACACTAAACTGCTTCAAATGAAATGTTTTCCATTAGAAGGACGAAACCACTGTTTGGGTTCTAAGGACTTTAACAACAGTCATATTGAATAAACGACAAGTGCTGGTAAAGACCGCAGTCAGACGGCCGGACCACATAAATGGGAGTCAATTGCAGAACTCGCTCGCCTGGTGAATTGTGAACATTTAGACCACACAAAACTTTGAAGCTGTACATGACCACCTATGAGCTGCAATGTCAGAAAAAAATGGTCGAAATGTGTATGTCACTAGGGCTGTACCCTTTCAAAAAGTACAGCTAAAGAGTTCATATTAGTATATCAAAGGTACATATTGGTACCAAATGTATACATATATTTATGTAATGCACATATTAGGACCACCTATGAACAATAAGCTGCCCATTCAGGCTCATTTAAGTCCATTTAAAATTAAATTACTTTTTTTCTGGTGTTTGCATAGAAAATCACTTTTAATTTTCTGTCGGTCTTAGTACACGAAGTAACTACAGAAGAGTCAAGTTTTGAATAGGAAAAATATCGAAACTCTTATTTTTTTAGCACAATGCTAATGGCCTAATCAGATTCAATGGGTTGTGCCAAGCTATGCCAAAAGTGCCACAGCCAGACCCGGAGATCAGCTGAATGGATTCCAAAACAATAAAAATCAAATGTCCAACTCCAGAGGAGCTGGAAAATGAGCACATTTTCAAAAAAAGTGGAGTGTCCCGTTAACTTGTGATCAGTGACACATTTTTATCAGTTCTAAGTTATGTTATGTTATGTTTAACTCTAGGGGAGCAGGAAAATTTGCATATTTAAAAAATGTATTGGTAGAAATAACTACACATAAAAAAGAATACTTGGTGACACAGTATGTTAATGTGTGGCTGAGATAAAGAGAGAGAGAGAGAGAGAGAGAGAGAGAGAGAGAGAGAGAGAGAGAGAGAGAGAGAGAGAGAGAGAGAGAGAGAGATGGGCATTCACTCCTCATCCCCCAAGGTTGAATAATATGCACCCCATCCCTTCTTTCTCTCACAACGCTGCACGTCTGGCTCTCATGAAATATTCCAGGAAAATACTCCACGCTCATTTACGAGGTCCCGTTACAGAATCAAAAACAAAAAATGGTTTAAATAACTGCCAAGAAAAAAATTATAGGATACAGCATTGCACGCAAGCCAGGAACCAAGGAGCAGTGGTCTGAAACTCCCGGCCCTGCTTCAAACCCTTTCCTCATTCTAAAGCGATCTCTTCATGGTTTGAATCACTATTGATCTCTCCAGGATGATAAACTAATATTTGTTCACATAATGTAGAAAAAAATCCAATACATTAACAATACAAAGTTCAGATTTAGCAATCACTCCCATCATCTTTTCAACCAACATCTCAAAAGAGACTTATGTATATATGACTTTATAAATAATAAAATGCACCACACAGGCATAAATAAAGTTTTTGTAAAATGTGTACAGTGGGTGTCAAACATCCCAAAGGGTTTATGCTCATATGCCATCAATACATTGATATAAGCTTCAGTTTCTATCCAAATGGCGATACAAAGGCAAATGAGGTCACATTGCCTAAATCGAACCAATGCCGTTTGGAAATTTCCAAAATCCCTGCAGTAAAACTGAGAATTGATGAGCCGCATTACACGAGTCAATAGTCAGTTCAGTGAGGGGATGTGGGGTAAGCGACCACACAACATCCAAACGTGTATTCATAGGGTCCAGGGTGGTTAAAGTGAACGTACAGTTTATACACAGAGACTGCTTTGTCCCGTCACCTGGCCTGAACCCTGCAGTCAAAGTCCAGCGTATTGACAGACCTCAATAGGGCTGTTGTCAGTACCTCCTCTCTGACCCATTCCAACACTATTACCCTAGGCAAGGAAGCCAGCATAACCCAATTAGCTCTAACTTTTGTCAGGTTTGGCTTTTTGTTCATTCTTTCACTTCTGCCATTACTGGCAGAGCCAATGGAGATTCCAGATGGAATCTGAGGTCAGCAGCTTATGATGATGTGCAATGTGTGTGTTTCGTTTCATTTCTGGCTAAATTCAGTCTGATGGTAAATGCTGTAATTATACATCTGGACCCCCAAAATGCTTTCTTGTAAACCTTTGAATGTCGCAAAAGAGATTTGGTCGCTTTAATTTTTACTTATAGAAAGTAGTATCCCCCTTCCTTCCTTTTGTCCAAGGTTTCTATGCCTGTGCAACTTCAGCTCCGTTCATTGAGGAGATCCATATGAATGAATGAGCAGGAGTTGAATAAATGTTGACAGGGAAGTTAGGTGGAGATGATTCATTACCACCTAAAAGCTCAAAACTATTTAATGCTCCAGACCATACACACTAATAAAATAAACCTGCATCCATCTTTCTCACCATTTAGTCACTCAGACTTTTCTTTCCTTTCACTCGTCGGGAAAACAGGATGGATAGGAAGTGTTCAAAACAGGCAAAATGGAAAGATTTATGATCGGTCTATCCGAAGTTTGGAAATAATCATGTCTGCATCATCACTGACTGAGACTCAGGCACCTGTGATTTCCAATGACGCAACAATGGCAAACAGCTATGATACTGGTAAATACAGCAAGAGGTTTGTTTAAATTAATTAAAATTATTATATTGCTTTTACTAATAAATTTTTTATTTAGACATTTTAAGCCTTAAATAAAAAAAAGTTTGTCCAGCTTTTAAATAGTAAAACATCTTTAAATGTCAAAATATCAATTAACAAGTCTTCAGGGATGTGCTGAGAATTTTACCACAGATAATTAAACTAATTTTAATCTTCAGCTTTAGACCTTGATGAATATTAAGATTATTTGTTATTAACAAAATAAATTATAATATGAAAGTGGTGATATACATGCGTTGTTACAGTAGCCTAATAAAAACCTGGATTTCCCCGTTACTTTAAAACAGATGCTTGTGGTTCATTACCATTTTTATGAAAACCCAACAACAATTAAACAAATACAAACTCACTTATATTAAAGGAAATAAACCTTTATTAACCAGCGTTCGTTTGCGTTTTTGCTTTCGTGCTTTTAACCCAGCTGGTCGGCTGGACAGAAGATCGCCTGAATAAATGTGCAGCTCGCGTTGTATAAGGTAAAAGTGAGCTCACGCTGTAGGGGCGATTCACATTTTGTGTCTTTTGCGGACTGAAGTTCGTTATTTCAAATGTAGGCGAGTGGTATGCACGCTCATTATGGAAGCGACGCACTCGTTTTTTCCAGGCCCATCCGCATCGAGTTAAAAACATTTCAACTTTCTAGAATGCCGCAAGCACACCGCAGGTCATGTGACGCGGTTGCATTTTCCGCGCGGATTTAGATGCGAAATGTGAACCGCCCCTTAACTGTGGGTTTACACCAAACACGAAGCATGCATCGCATCGCGTTACGCGCTCTAAATTACTTGCGGGATTTAACTTTGTGTCATGTGAATATTTCGCTCAAGTTGAATATTTTCAACTTGGGCGAAGACGCGTTTGAGGCGGATAGCGGCAAACGCGCCGCTCATATCGCGTCATTCGCATCGCCCCACGCGAGGACCCATCTGATCGCGTCTTTGCATTGACTTTGTATGTAATCTACTCATGCAAATCATTGAACTCGCATCTGGTGTAAACCCACAGTAAGAAACAGCACCTGACGCCAGTGCATGTTGGCCAACGGTGGTGACGTCACAGACCAACTAATCGATAATTAAATTTGTTGACAGCGGATGTCATAATCGATTTTGTTTCGATTTTATTGATGAGTTGTTGCAGCTCTACCATGAACACAAATAAATAAATCAAGTATTTCGTGACTATACCACAAAATACCTTGAGGTAGGGTTGCTTGATAACAGTACACTCCCAAAAATGCTGGGCTATTTTTAACCCAACGTTGGGTCAAAAATGGACAAACCCAGCTCTTGGGTTCAACTAATCCAGAAAATTTTTATATTTGAACTAACAATGCATTAAAACCACCAGGCATTCTGGTTTGAAACAACACAGCATACTGTAGGTTAATTTACAACCCAACAGTTTGGGTTCATCCTTTTTTGACCCAACGCTGGGTTGAAAATGACCCAGCATTTTACATTACAGTGATTATAAAAAATCAAGACTATAAACAAATGACTTAATTTTTTAAAATGCTTTCATGTACTGACTCACTCTGTTACTCATACTCAAAACTATACTGTACTATGATCATGATTGTTTACAGAATAAAACAAATACGTCATATAGACGACTACATTTATAGTGTTTTATTGTTCATTTTGTTATGAAAAACCATTGATTTATGTTTAATAACAAGCAGCTTTTCAGATATCCTTTTATGGTAATAGTATATGGCATAGCGCATTAGATTACGGGAAAGTGATCTTTTGTCCGAATGAATGCCAAAAATCTACTCTAATGAAGCTCTAACCTGTTAGTTCACACATGTAAATAGAATAAACAACTTCCAAAAAGCTGACTCAGACATATTTGTATTTGTAAATGACTTCCTCATTCTGAGATGCTGAGAAGGTAATAAACGTTCAGATGCTAATGTCATTTTCATCTCGAGTCTGTTAAATATACAGTATGAAGACTGTTTTTTTCCCAGCTGTCTACAGAAATTTAAATCAGATTAAAATACCCAAACAAAACCATCAACACTCTCTCTTTCCTTCTCTCTCTCTTCAAGCTTATTTGAAGACATGCAGGCCATTTGGCAGGGTTGTTCATTGGGGAAGGGCAGTTTGTCTACTTTATGGCTGTGCTGACGTCAATGGCATAACTCAAATAGTTAGCAGGGTGCAAGCTCCAGCTTTCAAACGCTGCACCACAGCAGAGCCAATGTTAAAACCAGAGACAGACTTCGGTTTCGGCCTCAGCTAACATCTGTTCTTCTCATTAAACAACACTCATTTTGAACATATCCATGTCTTTAATATATTGTACTAAGAATGGCTGTGCATTAAGATACTAATTCTAAATTATGACTTTAAATTACTGTATTTTTCTAATTATACATTTTTCAGCATTATGCGTTGGTAGCAAAGAATTTTTTTTTTCTAAATTAATACAGTAGGACTTAATCTGTCATGATGTCTTTATTTGAATGATCCTCTGGCCAAAAATTTCTTGACTTTCTGCCTGTTCAACCCCGTAGAAGTGAAGATAGCAGAATGTTTTTGGAGACATAGACCTCTTTCTCTAAATGGGATAATGGGCTCCACCTGTACTGCCCAAAACATTGTCGTTTTCTGTGTTTTTCCAGTCAAATATTTCAGCATCCCTTTTTTTAAAGCTATTTCATGCATTTTGGCTTATTAACACTGTATAAAGGTACCAAAGGGTGCATTGATACAATGTGTTGCATTGTTCTCTGATATCTACATAACTTTATTAAGTGCAAAAATTATATAAAAACGGTTTTACATGTCTATTTACATTGTCTCCGGAATAAAATGGTCTATTATTACCTTATTTAAAATGGTCATGAATAATAATGTTGAGCTCTGCTCTGATTGGCTGTTACTCAGAGCAGCTCATAATTTGGGTAGCTCTGTGTGTGTGCAAGCAGACTTTACGTTTGAGCCTATATCTGACAAAGATACAGAATTTGAGGATCGATCAATTATTCGGATATTGGAAATGTACGTTTCAGAGTGGTAAGTTTGTGTTTTTTTTAGTATGGACCAGTGTGCCTCACTGAAAAGTGAAGCCGCTGGCTCTTTGATCGCCCGCTGGTGGCTGCCTGCAGTCCAAGTCAAAAACCCCGCCCTCTCCATTCAATCGAATGGGACTTTTGCTCTAAAAATTATTTACACTTCCAATAAAAGTTTCAGAAAGATGGTTTTGGTCCTTTCAGGTAGCTGACATCAAGCTGATATATGTTTAATTGTTGATTTTTGTGATAAGTTTCAACGAGCAAGTTTGGTGGTACAAAATAAAACGTAGCGCTTTTCTAAGCGGATTTAAAAGAGGAACTATATTTTATGGCGTAATAGCACTTTTGGGAGTACTTCGACTCGCCTGAAAAGTCCGCTCCCCTTCTCCCTCTTATAATGGGAGAGGGAGTAGTACTCCCAAAAGTGCTATTACGCCATAAAATATAGTTCCTCTTTTAAATCCGCTTAGAAAAGCGCTACGTTTTATTTTGTACCACCAAACTTGCTCGTATAACTACTCGCCTTAAATAGGAAAAACGTTGATGTGTTTGGTCACTTCTAACTTTATCTCTTATTGGTACCATTGAATGAATGGGGCTAAGCTAAATGCTATCGAAGTGTCGCAGCGCGCTCCAGCGCTTACGTGCATGCACACAGATGATAGAGGGATGTATCAACTCTTCTTAGTTAAGGTAATTACATAGTTTAATATTGAAAATGAGTAGACTATTCCTTTAACTACTCAATATATGAGAAAGTCAAGCGTAACAATCTGGCTTTATTCCTTTTATGGGCAAGTTCAGTGCTGAAAGTACAGTGGAAGTCCTTATATGGGCACTTCAACCAGGATAGCGCACGCACACATCAACCAAGAGCTGACACGAAATCAACATCACAGGAGAAGTGTGTTTTTGTTTGTGAAGGAAATTTAAGCTTGTTCAGCTTCCCAGCATTATGGAAACAATGGATATAGTTTGTTTATCTGGGTAGCAGCGTAGTGTGTATGTTTAAAGCTGAATTTCGTAAAAATCTGATGAAACTGAAGATTCTTTTTGAGATATGAAGGATGCAATACTACTCTATACTGTAGGTACAAACATGTATGTTATGTAACCTTTAACACAAGATACATATACTTGAGAACCTTAACTACTTAATATACTACTTACCCACCTAAATGTAGTGGAAATATTTGCCAATGGTGTTCTTTCTAATCTTGCACATTTCCCTGGAATATAAGCAGAAGACTTTTCATGGGAAAATAAATGAATGTGGTGTGTTATGCAATGTTCCCTAAGGAGACAGAGGGTTTGTGATGCTATTGTAATATATCAGCTAAACAATACAGAGGGCTGCATGTCTTACTATACAACTTTTAGCCTTTCATAAAGGGTATTTGGGTTCATGGTACTAGTGCATCAAGCTTAACATTTTAAAAAGGCATTTCTAAACACCTGTTTGATTGGTAGGAAGCTTGGTCTTACAGTTTATGCCATTATTATTATTACACAGTGGAAGAATGTGAGGTGACTATAAGAGTTTAGAGAGAATCCAGATGTTGGTAACAATCAAGTGCCTGTATAACTGTTGGATATCGGATAGCGAATTTTGCACGATTTAATTGTAGCACGCAAAGTCCACAGCGCAGCTTCAACCAACATCCAAACCCTTTAAAAAGTATTGGCATCATAAAAATCTCTGCTCTGCTGAAATTCAAACCTGTCCGCTCACTTACAACGTGATAAACAGCATTCAGAAAGTTGACTCACACCTGTTTGTATTCTAGGAAGGAAGTAAAATCATGAAATCTTTTATGATATTTTCTAATGCCTTCAGGCGATTCCATCGCATAGTGTAAACGTGCATGCTGTTTTTTTTATAATAAAATGATAGCTTCATGCAAAAAGACACCCCTAGCTGGAAACCAGAACTGTTTGAAAATATTATTGATGATGTCACGCCGTCTCTAGGGGTCTTGTGTGTATAAACACAGATCTAAAGCCAGTTTGGCACACAGGAGTGGACCAGGGGCTTTGGGAAGAGAGTGTGGCATTCCGCACTTTCACACAGAGAGTCAACACATGCACACTAGACATCAGTCAGGCAGTCAGGTCCCGATGACATGTACACATTTCACACGCAAACACTCGCACACATCAGTTAAGTCGGCTAGTGGTCAAACGCCGAAGACAAACGCAGAGACGGTCACGTAGACGTACGCAAGCCCTGCACACAAAGGCCTGAGATAAACCACAGCAGACTTACAGGCAGCTGCTATCGTGGCTTGTACAACTAAAAGGTTTTCACTGGGTACGGATGTGCTTTCTTAAATATCACTGAACCATCGTGTTCTTTAAGCCTCAAAAGATTCCTTTCTGTTGACGATTTCCCACTTCATTGCCAGACCCTGACGGTTTGGGTGGGCCGCTGCTACGGCCGTCGCTATGGTAACCGAGTCTGAGGTAGATGATGAATGGAAATGATTTGACCATAGGTACAGGGTTGTTTTAAAACAGTGGTTTGACTTGCAAAGTCTCTGCACGTCACAAATGTCCTTCTCACCTGGAACGAATATGGCCCAGGGGTTTTGGTAGATATATACATTAATATATACAAACTATGGCATGCTGTAGCCACTGTATAAAAAAAATCATGTAAGCACTGCGCTGCTGTACTGAGTGATGCATTTACTTCTCGATTGATGTCCTGCATCATTTCATGTGGATGGAAAACAACAAACCTAAAAAATATGTGTAAAACAACAGGATAAGTCTGTGTTACTTCCTGTTTTAATCCTAAATGTCCTATTAGGGTCTTTCCTGCAGCAAGTGGACACGTTCAGATAGAAAGCTCATTGTTTGGAGTTTTTCACATTCTTTTCGTCCCTCATGAAGACATTTTTCCTTTTAAGCGTTCTTTGACTTCAACTTCATTCATGTAGCATTAGCAAATCAATGATGTATGGAAAGAAGAATTTAAAGAATTGTATATTTACTAGGGGTATAAAGAGCATGGGTGTACACTGACAGAAAAAAAGGAAAATAAATGGTCCTTAGCTGTCAATGGGGCAGTACGCTTTCAAAGGGGCTTTTTACACCTGGTCACTTCATGCGTTTTCTCTGATCCGATCATAAAAAGACCAAGTGTAAATGCCCTCAAAACGTTTTCAAGACGGATAATAATCCGATCGCTCAAACCACTTCAGGAGGTGGTCTGGGACGCATTTCATACGAAACTGGACAGTTGTAAATACATCCGGTTGGTGAAACCACATATGTCAGCACATAACTCCTCCATAATGCAAACCCGTCACCCGGAACTTAGCCGGCAAAGAGGCGAACAAACAAAGACGACATGCTTATTGGTTTATGGAGCGATGGCAGCGGGTAAGCTTTCTAGAACAAATAAAAGAGTCCAATGACAAATCGACTGATATTAAACAAAGAAATAAAACTTTGATAGAGAGTTTTGTATATGCTTTTTCCCAAATGCTGTTTATTGCGTGCTCCAGTTCATGCCGAGAAAGGAGACGCACATCCCCTGCCCAACATAAAGTATAACATACAGTAAGTTCTGCCTTTTGTTGCATAAACGTCATCTTAAGTTTTTTAAAGCGGAACAATGAATACTGTATTTGCATTTTGCGCGGGAGTAGAAGATCAGATTGATTTCCGTTTGGCCAAGACACATTTATGTGGCCAAATGTAAATGGAACAGTTTTAACAAATCAGATCAAAGAAAACACATGAAGTGACCAGGTGTAAAAAGGCCCAAAGAGTACACCCTTGTACTTCCCCTACTGAAAAATCCAGCTAAAACCAGCATAAGCTGGTAGCTGGTTTTAGCTGGTTTTAGATGGTTTAAGGTGGTTTATGCTGGTCCTCCCAGGCTGACAAAGCTGGTCATGCTGGTGAGCCAGCTGGTATTCCAGCATGACCAGCTACGTCCAGCTAGACCAGCTTAAAATGTGACCAAAACACACCTAGACCAGCTTACTACACCAGCAAAACCAGCTTCCTACACCAGCAAAACCAGTTAAAACCAAGCTGGGGACCAGCTAAAACCAGCCAACCAGCTTATGCTGGTCTTAGCTGGATTTTTCAGTAGGGTCCTTAGGACATTGGAAGTAAATATTGGTACCAAAGAGTGCATATTAGTAACTCAAATGGTACATAGTACCAAATGTCTACATGGCAGCTAGAGACAGTTTTTGAAAAAAATTTGACAGTGTACATTACATATTTATATAACTAACTTTGTTTCACTTGAACCAACACAAATAATATACATTATTGCATAACGCCATATAACAAATTTTTCTTTTTGATGAAAACAGCATTTAGCATGAACTTTAGCATTGGTTCAATTCAACGATGCAGTTTAGTTTTAGTTTAGTTTATTTATTTAAGGACAGTGCACATTAATAAACATTTCTGTAAATGTGCCAGTGTTAGCTAACAGGCTAATTTTCAACTTTGGCAAGATGTTATATGCACATGGTGGCTAAAAACTAAACATATTAAATCACACAACAATTAATATACATACTGCCATAATACTAGCTACATTAAACCTAAAATCATAAAAACCTAAAACATATAACCAGATAGCCATACAACTGTTGGGTACATTGTATTTTTGTTTTTTTCACAAAAATCAGTTTGGAAATCAGTTTGGAAGCTAAAAATGTATGTTCGTATCTTTGCTTAACGCTTGTTGAAACACACAAAAAAATGCTTGTGCACTTAAATTTTCAAGTTTAAACAACTTGAATTATCAAGTCATTTCAACTTTCTTGACTAGCGAGGAGTTGGTATAAATAAAAAAAGTTAAATGGGCCTAAATTCTTACAACTTTTATTTAAAATAATTTATAGCAACTTCTAACTGGTCAAAAAAGTTTAAATGATTTATTAATTTAAGTCATTTAATCATTCAGGTGCAACAAGGAATTTTTACAGTGCCTCATAAACCATTATTTATTTCATAAAAGGAAAAATTTTATGTCTGTGAACTCGGAGGAATAAGCTCCAACATTTGCGGTCTTTCAGTTTCCGAACTTCCTTTTCATTTCTTCCAAACTTTTTCCAGCCACGTGCGAGGCTAAACCTGCAGTTTTACACCCGAGGCATCACCTCAGAAGGGCACGACCCCTAAAGCCGTGACAAGGACACTGACGCAGACCGCCGCTCCCTTGGGTGAACCACTATAAAGACCACCACTGTGACTTCCAGTGGAAACAACCTCAAAAACACCCGTGCCAGATAATACCAGATGGGAATTTAAGTGCTTTGTTGGAGCTAAAGCCGTTAACTCTAACATCATTAGCGCTTTGCCAACAAAACCTCCGCCAAAGGAATAACTTCAGAGGGAAAGCTGCCCGCAACATTTTCGTGTAAGATCAGATTCCACCGCCTGTCAATCCCATTCGAAACCATTAAGCCCAAACAAGCAAGCCATTCCTCAACCTCTGACGCAAAAATCAGATTTAGACGAGCCTCGCTTGGATCTTTTCTGCTTTATTAAAAGTCTCACAAAATTAAAGTACGTTAATGGGCTCCTATTGACGCAAGCATGGTTGATCAAAGCTCGGGTTGCGGGTCAAAATTAGACATGTGGCATGTGAAAGACTTAAACAGGCATTTAATAACTTTGGATGCAGAGCTCAGAAAGATGCAGGAAAGCTGGAATGTGAACTTGAAGGTTTTACCCAGAGGGCATAAGACAAAAGGGTAGTATTTTTTTCTCTGTAAATTTTAAGCTTTGTCTGTGCTGAGAAAATAACTAGTTGTCCTAAATGACTAGAAGATCTAAAAGTTGGTTGTTTTTTTCGCAATGACATGGGGAAACTGCGATGTGTGCGCATGTAGTGACTCAACGAATGACTATATGCATAAACACACACACACACACAACGTGATGCAACAAGACTGGATCACGTGCGATTTGATTCATCTATTTGGTAGCATTACATCTTCATGATATGACGCATTATGCACTGATGCAATTTATATACTGTGCAAACACTTCCCTTTCAAAATGTTCAGCAAGAAAACTTAATCCTTGTCAGAAAAGAGTAAATACATTTTAATGTCATCCAATTTTTAACAGCTGTGCATCCCACCAATAATATTAAGAGTCTGAAAAGCCTAAGGGACCAATAGTGGAATGACCGACTGTTGGTGACCTCCAGTGATAAAATAGCTAGTTTTGTTCACAATTTTACATCTTTCAATCCTTTTCTATTTCTCAAAATACCCAAATCACAAAATGAATGAGTAGCAACAACATCCATAACTTTATCAAGTGAGGACCAAAATGGAGACAGTTCGACTGAGAATTCAACCTAAATATAGATCTAGACGATCCTTACTGAAAATTAGAGATGAGAGCATGAAGACGGAAAAGAAAGAATTTCCTCTTGGGCAAAGGAAGTGGATAGTTACTGGACATATGTATGACTGCTCAGCATGTCTCGCACAAACAAACACAGACTGACTACGAGTCTGCACACTGACTAGTCCTATGACTGGAAATGCCACTAAATTCAGCCCATGGAGAAGATAACACAGCAATGGCAGGAAGCTATCGCCATGGCAACCTTGTTTGGTACTGGCTCTTTTAGGTCGATCCGCAGACTGGTGTCTTTTCAGATTAAAATAAATTGCTCGCTGGTCAAGGTGCCCTTGACCAGTGTTTCCTGGCAGCGTGTTTGGGTGTATCTGAATGATGGGAAAGCCCTGGATTCAGAAATGTCATACTTTTTTGGTGGGTTATAACAGATAGGGAACATTTGAAGTAAAACTTGCAGCGCAAGGTCATGGGCTTGATTTCCATGGAACATGCATATCTATGCAGATAACATTTATACTTTGATATGCATTGGATAAAAGCGTCTGCCAAATACAGTACCGTGCAAAAGTCTTAGGCCACCATGCTACCATTAGATTTGTTGTTTTTGCAATGTTATAGTGATCATATATAATTATTCTCAGTCTCAGTTATTCGTATACAACCAGAAAATACAGGAAATGTGTATGTAGTATTAAAAACAGTATAAAGTATAAGCTGAAGTATCAAGTATTTAGGGTAAGCTCCCCTTCTACCTGGGCAATAGCAGGCAGCTGCAGGATCTCTTAAATCTAAATGAAATTAAATCCTAATTCATAATTCTAATCAAATGACTTCAGTCTCCTCAAAAAAGCTCAAAATGTGTTTTGTGCCAAGAGGTGTCACACTAAATACTGACTGATGCCTGAAGAAGACATTTAGCTCTGAAAATTGTTTTGTTTTTCATTTTGTGTACATATTTCCTGTATTTTCTGTTTGTATCTTAAGAAAGAATGAAAAATAAATATGGATGGACATTAAATCTTTGCTAAAACAACAAAGCTGGTGATTGTGGCCTATAACAGTGGTTCCCAAACCTTTTCAGCGTGCAGCCCCCTTGTTTACGGTGCATTCCTTCGCGGCCCCCCAAAGAAAATTTGTGACAAAAAACTGTTCTAAAACTCAACATTTTAGTAAAAAAAACATTAAATTATACAAAAAAGTAGTGCTTTTGGTTAGTAGCCTTATTTTTTAGGTTTAATTACACAGAATTCATGATAAATTAATGTATTTCATAAAATGTCATAAAACTGGGGCCCTCCTGGCACCATCTCGCGGCCCCCAGTTTGAAAACCACTGGCCTATAAGACCTATGCACAGTACTGTATATAAATGTAAATGTAAATTTAAAATAAATCAAAGGTATTCCAGAAATGTGAATGATCAGTTTTTTAGTGTTCAATCCTATACGTTTAAGTAAAAATGTCTTAACTTAAACAATATTTAAAATTGTGTAGTCTGTAAAAACACGGCTAAAATCTTTTTGTGTGTGTGTTTGTGATCCGCTGTTTATTACGTAACATGTAGGCTGTTGTTTTAACCCATTGCTGGGTCAAATATGAACATGAAATGAAAATATACATGAAAATATAACCTTATGTTACTCAAAATGTAATAAATATGAGTGAAATCATACTTTGATGCACCTAATCTAAGAGTTAGATTATGAAACTGGATTTCACAGGCATGGTCACATGTTATCTAGATTGTTTATCAATATTTTTATATTATCTATTACGTACAGCATACCTAACACAATTTAGTGAGATAAGTAATTTATTTAGTTTTCTTTTAATTCTTTTAAGAATGTATTTATTCTTTTTCAATAACTCTATGGTGCGGTTTCCTGGACTGGGATTATACTAGTCCTAGACTAAAATAAATTTAAGAGCTGTCCAGACTGAAAACAACTTAACAACACATATCTTAAAATACACCAGTGTCCTTTGTTTTGCCTCAAAATGCACACAAGTAATGTTTTTAGTAAGGCATGTTTGTTTAAACTAGTTATATTTCCTAATTAAACTAAGACCCTGTCCTGGCTTAAACTAATCTATGTCTGGGAAACCACCTCTATATGAGAAAAATCATTTTATGACACTCAAATGTTTTAAAACAAGCTCGTCTTTTACCCAGGTGGGGAAAGCCAGCCAGAGATATCCCACACATGGGCCAGTCAGCTGATAAGACCGTGAGCATTCGGGACAGGGTGCACTGCACTGACCTTCTCCGTGAACACACTATATCTGTCAGTTATGTGGCCTCGTCTACGTGCCACGGGCATCACTTTTCTTGTTGTTACTGCTCATCTTGTATGCTCATCCCCCACACTTATGATATTTACTGTACAGTTTAAAGATTTAACAGTAACCGAACCTTCTGGGGCGGTTTCCCGGACAGGGATTAGACTAGTCCTAGACTAAAATAAATGTACCGGTAAGAGCTGTCCAAACTGAAAACAACTTGCACTGACATATCTTAAAATAAATCAGTGTCCTTTGTTTTGCCTCAAAATGCACACTAACATGTTTTAGTAAGGCATGTTTGTTAAAACGAATTATATTTCCTAATTAAACTAAGGCCTAGTCCTGGTTTAAGCTAATCTCTGTCCGGGAACCCGCCCTTGTGTGTGTTAATATTTAGGCCAGTCTGTCAAAGACCAATTGCTCATTGCACCTCTTGATCATATATTTAAGTTGGCATGATGCCTGGCATAGAGCCGGAAAAAACATTTACCGGCATCAACATGCTGACTAGTGAATATATATTAACTCTATACTGTATGTTTTTATAGTGTGCATTAGGACTGGGACGATTAATCGAGATTCAGACTAATAATGCCTGTCTGATATCGACTCTGAATCGCACAGGTGTTATTATGCACAGCTCTTTTAATGTATTATGGCTCTTTGATCAGTAAGAAGTCCTTATCAATCTAAAATAAATGAGTTTGAGTCGTTTATACATGCATTTGATAAAGCAACACTTGTCAAACATAATCATTATAAATATTGTTTATCATCATGAAAATAATAAAGCGATATAAATATGCTTATATAGGCATTTTGTGGAGCTGCGTGTAAATCGGGTATGCCTCATACATCCTGAAAAGCAAAGCTGCTGGCTCTTTGATCGGCCCCTGCAGGCTGGATGCAGTACAAATCATAAACCCAGGGTTCCCACACCTTAGTTAGCTTTAAATTCAAGGACCTTTCAAGGACTTTCCAGGTCCAATATCCTTAAATTTAAGGACTAAATGTGGGGACACATTTCAAGTGAGAGCATGGTTACATCGTGTTATCTCTAAAGATACATTGTTACAGTTCCCTTTCGAGGGAACTTGCGCTGCATCACTGCGGTGACACTTTGGGGACGCCTCCAGGGGTAAGTGCGTCTGAATGTATATATCAAATTCAACCAATAGTGAGTGACAAAGATAGGGTGACGCGGGAGCCAGGAATTATATCGCTATCTGAAATATTGCTAAAGACGGAATTACAGGGACGCAGGAAGTATGGCAATTTTCCCCCAGATTCACAGACTTTCAAGGATTTCAAGGACCCGTGGGAACCCTGTAAACCCCACCCTCTCCATGCAAACGAACGGGACTTGGGTCAAAATAAAAAATCAATTACACTTCCAATAAAATTTCCCCCCAAAAATTTAAGGTAGTTGTTATCACGCTGATTTATGTTCAATTGTTCATTTTTGTGCTAAGTTTAATTTTAGCTAGTAATTTGTTGGTATAGAAACTGGGCGTGTCGTTATGGTTGACATTTGTGATTAACAGCTTCTCTGAGCGGAAGATTAAAGATGTAATTAACTATTAATTTTCGATTTCTGTGATATATCACACCGACAAAATGAGTTGTATTTAACTTATCTTATTTAAGCAAGCCAGTCAAATGAGACGTTCAAGGAGCGTGGGTGAACTGGGCGCACGAGCGTTTGTGCAGAAATTTGATACCCCTGCTACGCCTCCGGGCCCCACAAATGTTCCTTCTGTATATGCCCTGGCTCCAAACTGACGTTTTTGCGTAACATGTCAGCGCCCATCGTCCTATATTTTACATTCAGTTCATTACAATGAAAGGAAGCAACGTCCCGCCGTGCATCTTTTTTACAGTCTATGGTGTAAATTAGTGATGGGTTATCTTTTGTTTCGAATCATTGGTGCGAAGCTTGTTTCAAACTGGCCAAAGTCACGTGATTTTAGCAAACGAGGCTTCCTTACATCATAACTGTTTTGAAACGTTTCGAACATCCGAAGATTTACCACTGGGGGGAGTTGATCACAAATGACCAGTGTAGGTGAACTCGGGTCAGTTTTATTATAAAAGTGCATAAAACATTCATACTTTTGACTTTTTGTTTATAGACAGATTTAATGACAAAAATGTGCATAATTAAAAAGGGAGATCGTTTTAATGATTTGCCTGGCATAAATGAAACTAAAAACTCCAAATACACTTTTTATTATGTTTTAATTAAATTAAATAATTTATTTTTCTTAAAAACATATTTTTAGAACAATATTGCTATTATTTTGTTAAAAAAGTGTAAAATGTTTGGACCATAGACTGTAAAAAAAGATGGACGACGCGACGTCGCCTCCCACCATTGTAATAAATTGAAGCCAAAAATGTCCGACCACGGTCGCCGCCATGTTACGTAAAAACGTCAGTTTGGAGCCAAGGCATGCGCCAAAATGAAACTTACCACAGTAAAGAACACTTGAACATATATCAGCGTGATAACAACTATTTACTATCTTTCGGAAACTTTTATTGGAAGTGTAAATAATTTTTTTATTTAGAGCAGAGTCCTATTCGTTTCAATGGAGAGGGCGGGGTTTATGACTTGTACTGCAGCCAGCCACTGGGGGGCGATCAAAGAGCCAGATGCTTCACTTTTCAAGGCTTATGAGGCACACCCGGTTTGGACAGATCTTGCTTCTTTTACACTATTTTGATCAGCAGGTGTCGCCAGTGTGTATGGTGTTTAGAGCGCTTCAAAAAACTGAATCAATTTCCGAAGTAATTGGTTCAATTGATTCAAAGCTTTAAAAAGCTTTGTTTTTCCCATCACTAGTAGTACTTCTTCTGTGGTGCCTATAGAGTTTCTGCACGAGAGTGCCCTCTGGCTTTTGAATTTAGCAGCATTTCATTGGAATTCATTGAGAAGCATAGCAAGCAGGATTGCACAATTTATCGTCCCAGCCCTAGTGTGCATACTAAGTATAAAAATCAGTGGTTTAGTTTCCAGGGGGGTGGGAGGTAACCCTTTAATAATCAGAAGTAGCAACTGCACCCCCCCCATATTTACACAATGCTTATAGATGGAAACGTATGTTACAGTTGATACTTCAACCCCCTCAATGTTCAAACCAAACCTTTTATCTTTGATACAAATTCAGTGTAGACTCTAAATGTAAATGTTTTATCAGAAAGGCCTTGAGAATAAAAACAACGGTGCCATTCCAAGATCCAAGAAGAAGAGAAAAAACACACCTAAGTACCAAAGTACAGACCGAAGTCTGTGGGATAGTGATTCTAATATAAAAAAAGGGTAGAGACAATCCTCTAGTGTTTCTGCTTAAAGTGGTTCGATGCAACCTAGCACGTACCATCATTGTTGATGCTTTTTTTAAAGGCACACGTGCGCACAGAGACGTCAGAGATGAAATGCGATAAAATTTCATAATGTAAACTTCAGTCAAACAAACACTGCCATTGTATGATTCTCAAAAGCACATCTCCCCACACGTTATAAACCCAACGTTAGATCTAATCTTCCCTGTAAATACTTGAGATGTTGCCCTACAATCTGTTCTCAAGAACCAAAACGCCTTCCTTTCTCATCCTGACCTCAGATCAGCTGTTGGAGTTGTTAAGTTGCCTGCGTCTTAGTACGAAAAATGCAGGAAGTTACCTGTGATTTTCCGACTCTTACAGGAAGAATGAAAAAATTCCTATTGCAAGAGACTAAGAGTTACGGAAACTCTGCTCACCTCGGGCCACCACAACAAATTCCTCATACACCATAATAACAGACAAAAGGTGCTGGAATGGTCACAAACGAATGGACTATACAAATTTTGATCTTATATCTTACTCTCTTTTGACTGTACTGTATATATAGACCAACTTAGAAATGCAAGAATGTCTTTGTAACATATGAAGAGTTTTGTTGCAAAACGAGATAACCACCGTTTTGTTAATTGTTCAGAAATTCCAATTAATTTCAATTCAACTGCAGTTGGTTTGTTGTGATTTAAACCTTCCTAACTTAAAAAATACAGCTAAGTAGCACCATAAAACAAAATAATAATATGATTACATAATAATAAACATGTTTTGACAAAAATGTAAAAAAATGCATTTATCTCGTTTTGCAACGAAACTCTTCATATAACAAACTTATTGGAAAATGGACTACTTTAGTTTTGTCTAGCATCATTTGCATACACATGCAACTTGTTTTTATTTTTATGCAATGAAACGCATATATTTTAGGCAAAATTAAAGGGACACTCCACTTTTTTGAAAATAGTCCCCTTAGTAACTTTCAATGGCAGGGAACTATTTTCGGGCAGTATGTGATATCACTACGCCTGCTGCAGCAATGTTACGGCAGCAAAGTCCTTGATTATTACGCCAGAATGAGAGTAGTTTTTAGCCACATTGGCATTTAAAATCTCAACTTTTAATTTTCTCTCGGTCTTAGTACACGATGTTACTACAGAAGAGTCAAGTTTTTAAATCTTATCAAAACTCTTTGGTCATTTTTAAGCGCGATGCTAACGCTCTAATCAGATTCAATGGATTATGCTAAGCTAGGATAAAAGTGGTGGCGCCATTCTCGGAGATCAGCTGAATGGATTCCAAAATGGTAAAAATCAAACGTTTAACTCTATGGGAGTTGGAAAATGAGCATATTTAAAAAAAAAGTGGTGTGTCCCTTTAAGTATCTGCATATTTGGTTCCACTGTAGCTCAGTAGAGGTACCTGATCCCGTGACATCAATACAGACAGACGTTATAAGGGCGCGTGTGTGTGTATCATTGTGTGTTGAAAGAGAAGACAATGGTATTTGTCTGTCTACATCCTATTTTTCCCATTCGGTCATTAAGCCACAGACAAGTTCATCTCACGACCCGTGTGTGCGAGAAATTAACATTCACACACTGAAAAACACCTTCTGAGTTCCGGAGGATTCCAGCCGTATGGGAAAAACAGGAAAAATCTGCGCTCTCCATCCTGCCCAATAACCCTGTTTGTATGACACACAGGATGCAGTTTAGGAGCAGGCAGCAAGTCAGTGGTTCGCTCTCATTGTCTGAATCGTTACATCACTAGTCTTGCTTTTATTGAATGGTCTTGAGTGACAATATCTTGAGGAGACAGTAGACTAGTATCAAGCACGTGCTTTATAAAGTCTAGACAGAGAGACATCTATCCATATTTTTTAAAAAGACTGATAAGCTAAATATGATTATGTTGCCTGTTGTTAAGTGTTAATATCTTTATTTTTTACAATGCAAATAGCTGTGTAACACAAGTCCCAGCAAGTCATTTTGCATTTAAAGATGTCTAATAGCCATCATAACACAGCTCAGAAGTGCAGACTAAAACAAGTCAACATTTGGGCAGTCATTGAAATGTGATAGACATCTATCTGTAGGCCAAAAATAAATACAATAAAAAATAATAAATGAAACCAAACACCTTGTAATCACTGTTAATTTTGCTTACATCATACATCTTGCAAGTATTTTTGGCAAAAACATGTAACCAAATTCAAGATTATTTTTGCTAGAAGTGGGTTATTCATAGACGGACTACAGTAGTTTACTGAACTACTTCAGTTAAAGTAGATAGTGAAATGATGGCTATTGCTTGCTGGGTAATAATGTGCAGTCAAATGGTCAATATTAATCTAATTGTACCTTTTAAATGTGTTTTATGGTGTGTGCTCACCTCACCAAATGCTAACTTAACTATTTGCACAAGTAGATTACATGCAAAGTTATTGCAAATTTGCAGCAGGTGACATGAATGATTAGGGCTGGGCAAAAAAAAATATATTTTTCGATTAATCGTTTTTTGAACCGTGGTCGATTCAAAATCGATTCTCAAAGGGCAGAATCAATTTTTTTTACATATTTATTTACGCAAACATTGAAAATAAGATTAATGTTAATCTAATTACTAGTCTTCTTGACTAGATGTCAACCTATTTTTTGCCTTGCGCGATGTTACCAAGGAGCGAGAGGTGAGCCTGTCATTCATTTTTTCAGTGCTTAAAATAGTGTTTCAGGTGCTTCATCGACGTTGATGCCACCTTCACATAAAAAGTCAGAGGTATGAAAGCATTTTAGATTTCGCAAGCCGGACAACGACGGTAGTGTTGTGGCTTTTAATTTCTTTTTATTAATTACCCACTTGTAAACTGCTGTTCACTGCTCTTTTTTATTAATATTGTATTAGTATTAAATCTATATTCATTGAGTTGAATCGAGAATTAAGTATAAAAACCGATTTGAGAACCGGAATCGAAAATTGAACCGAGAATCGAAATCGAATCAATAGCTTGTGAATCAAAATCGAATCGATCTGGAACATCTGAATCGATACCCAGCCCTATGAATGATATGAATTGGGTGACGCCATTGAGGCGAAATAGTGAAAGTTAAAAAAAATGTTAACACCTAATTTTGATATATTTTTCAGAAAACAAGACTTTAATTTTGCTTTTAAAAAAATGCATCTTGATTTAGGAATTTTAACACGAGTGAAAAGTTCACATGATGCATTGTTTCACAAGCCAATCAGCTTGACACAAAAAGTTTATTGGCACATCCGGTAACAGAAATGAAAAAAAGTTTTCAGTTGCGTTAGTGGTGCAACAAACAAGTAATCCCGCGAGTAATCTACGGTGAGGAATGTAAGGCGCATAATCACTTTCACTTTTGGTGTGCAGACTAGAGGTCTTCTAGGGGCAAAAAGAATTTTATCCGACCCAAAATGACTCAAATCACTTTATACCCGGACCAGACGTGCATAAATAAATTTTTTTAAAGAAAGACCCGACTCGAGAAAAACCCGAGCAATTAGACCCGAGTCTGATCCGAACTAGTGGCAATTTTATTTGAACCCGACTGGACCCGAATGTGAACGGCACACACGCAGACACACACGCAGCAGTCAGACAAAAAAGAAACTACGGTGGCCTCGCAACCAAATTGGCGAGCTGCTCCATTTGTTTAATTTATCTGATGACGACACCAAGGTAACCGCTAAAATGTACATTTAAAATTGACTGACATGTCTGTCTCAACGAAAATTAACATACCGCCAGACACACAATGTCGCAAGCGCTCTTGGCAAAAAGATGAGAGGTTTGAAAGGACATTGATGCACACACACGAAAAAGTTTGGGTCTTCTCGGGTTTGTTCAGCAAAAACACATTCATTTTAAATTACCCGAGACCCGATGCCGCTATTATTTTACTCTACCCGTGTCCGAGGCACATGTGAAACTTTTAGACCCGAACCCGATCAGGTCTCGGGTCGGACCTCGGGTTTTCGGATCTAAGTTTCGGATCAAATTGACTTACAGTACATTTTTATCAGTTTGTGTGCTCTTTGGGTAACAAACCAATGACCTTTGGGTTATTAGTCCCGTGCTTAACCATTTTAGCTACAGAAACACCATGCAAAGTACACTATAGCAACACTTTTCAGACACTCACACAGCATTTATTATCTAAACCAGTGCATGACTATCATGCATTTCCAACAATACTAATCGCTTACTAAAAGTTGAGTAAGTGTGATGTTGCACTCAACTGCGAGCATGATAGCATGCATCAGACACGCGAAGACTCATCAAGCCTGAAGTTATTCAGGAAGTAAATCTGAGTCCACCTGGTTTAAGAGGAAGTCAACAAAGCCACATGCAGGCTGACTGACGTCAATTACAACCCACTGCACCTGACAGGAACTCATACTGACTTCATTCTCATGCTCTCCGTTTCAGTATAATGCCACTTAGCCCCAGGTCTTTTCCTGCAAGGCCACCAATAATGCAGTATGATCTGTCTTAAGTATTTGATCTACTCATTGTGGAGCTCCCATCCCCTTTATGCCTTTTCCTAAACCGACATTAAATTTGGAACGCAGCTTGCCACTCTTTTACTCTGTTTGATTTTTCCATCCTCCCTAAAGCTACATTGATTTTGCTGTGAATGTAGCATCCTAAATAAAGCCAATAGATCAAACTCTGCAGGCCAAACTAGCTGTCTAAAGTCAGTCTATAGCCACTTTTCTTATTTTTATATATACAGTACTGTGCAAAAGTCTTAGGCCACCATGCCAGAATTAGATTTGTTGTTTTTGCAATGTTATAGTGATCATATATAATTGTTTCTCAGTCACTTTAATAGAATACATCCACAAAATACAGGAAATGTGTATATGGTATTAAAAACTGTATAAAAATGTAAACTGATGTTTCAAGTGTTTAGGGCAATAGCAGGAAACTGCAGGATCTCTTAAACCTTAAAAAAGTAAATCCTAATTTCTAATTTTAAAGTAATTTGTCTTTTTACTTCATTCTGATCAAGATGTGTTTGGTGCCTAGAGAGGTCACACTAAACACAGATGATGCCTAAAGAAGACATTTAGTCCTGAAAATTACTATTTTTTATTTTTTTTGTACATACGTATTTTCTGTTTGTATCTTAATAAAATAGATTGAAAAATAAATATGGACGGACATTAAAACTTCTAAAACAACAGGTCTGGTGGTGGTGGCCTAAAACTTTTGCGCAGTACTGTAATTTTTTTTCCCATAGCTTACACAAGTACCATTTTCTACACTTTTTATTTGTTTGCATGGAGCAATTATTTGTAAATCTGACTGATTTTGGTCCAACTGGCCAAAGACTTGGCAACACTGCTCGCGACGTCTCTCGTTGTGTTTGCGCTTCATCTCTGGATCAGAATACAAAGCCAACTTGGACTAAAGAAAGTTGTTTTTAAAGAATGTTATCAGATATGGGCAATGGGAAAACAATTCCGGATGGCACAACGCTATTTTATTGCTTTATGTAATGTTATGCATGCAGAATGTACAGTGCATGACCCTATTCCCATAATAATGCATGTTGTTAATAACTTGCTGTTGCATGTTTTTGCAACGAGTAAATAAGAGGTAATTATAAGACGTGAACATAAGCACAATTCCATGCACTGTGCATGTGCACAAGATATTTTTTAGATCCATTTACTACTGTAGTAAATATGCTGGGTTATTTTCAACTCAGGATTGGGTCAAAAAGGGACGAGCCCAGCTGTTGGGTTAAATTAACCCAGAAAATGTTTAAATTTGACCCAACATTGGGTTATAATAACCCAGCATTTTGGGTTGAAACAAGTAAGCATAGTTAAAAATTACAACCCAACGGCCTGGACTCATACCATTTTAACCCAACACTGAGTTGAAAACAACCCAGCATTTTAGAGTGTATGATTCAATGTACTTTTCCAATGATGAACAATACAATTTTGTTAAATCGACTTCAGTCAGATCCATTAACTCTATCCCCGCTAGCAAAATAATTTATCTCATCAATTAAGAGAAAACGCTTCCCTGCCAATGACGATAATCCATAATACCGCTATTATCCACCAGGTAGCGCTTTTTTCGCAACTTACCAAACCCGGAAGTATCGCCCTACGGCAAACTGCAGTATCCGTGTATGTTTTGATCATCGCTCTGAATGTGATCTCTATCAAAAGTCCTTCACAAAAATGCAAACATCTCAGCTATTTTGCTCAAAATTTGGTGTTTTTGAAGAAACCTACCTATATTTGATAGGTGATGAAAAGAGAACTAATGAAGGTAGGATAAAACGTTTTTTGTTTTTTTTTAAGCAAAGGGGCAGTTCATTTCATATATTGTATGTTTATATATTTAAATAAGAACATTTTATGAAAGGCATTAAATATTTGTGAAAATCCTGAAAAATGCTGCCGCTGGCTGGAAACTTTTTTTTAAATGCTGGCGGGGAAAGAGTTAAGGTGTTTACATTAAGGCTTTTCAGTCCGATTGAGTCATCAATCCGATTACAAACTGATTATTTGGATGCATGTAAACAAAGCAATGGTTCTGGTCACCGGTGGGATTCGAACCATGAGAGTACCAAAACAAAGTATTTGCCAAACAATTATCTTTTGTACATGCAGCCTTTTCTCAGGTCACATTTGGAAAAAAATATTTATACTTATTTTATATACTTATTTTTGGATTTCAGATTTTTTCATATATTTTTTTCTTGCTTTAAGCATAAACTCACCTAATTATGATATATTTTTTAGAAAAAAAAGACTAAATATCTTTGATTCTTTCCCTTAAAAAAAGCATCTTGATTTAAGAATTTGTACTCAAAAGCAAGACAAAAATACTAAGAAAGAAATGCAATTTCTTTGTGTATGTCTATATTTATGCACTTTATTGTTTGCTTATACAAATAGATTTTAGACAAAAAAGTTTATAGACTCTTCCTTTTATTTATCTTTCTCAACTAAATGAGAACCATCTCTCCATCTTATTATCCATCAGAAATGACCTCACCAGGTACAGCCAAGGTTTTTGTCTGACATTTCTAAGAAAACAGTCTGGGCTGTATAATAGAGACTCCAGTGAATGGCCTTGTTCAGTTTAGTTAGCATAGATTACACTTCTGTCTGGCGTGTTCTCTCATATCGCATGGCGAACCGTCCGCAAGGCCAAAGAATGAAGTTTAAGGAATTTTCCCAACCGTGATACAAAGCGCTGACCTTCGGCAGAAGTACAACCGCTGTGTTGTTGTGTTTCGCAGGTGTGCATGTGTGTGAGAGAGACGCAAGTATCTGCCATGTCCACTTCCTATAGCCTAACACATTCTGCCCAACTAGACAAAACAGCCTCAAATACGGGCACTGTGCTTGCATGTTTGTGTCTGTGTGCACTAAACATTTCAACACTGCTGGGCCAATCAACAGAAACTGCAGCAGAGATGAATGATGAGAAAGCAAGCGCGTGGGCAGTCACGTAGCATGAAATCTCCCCATTGTGAAAAATATACAGACACAACACAAAAACCCGAAAGGTGCCAAAGCATGAGAATCTGCCTACTTAGACAAATACCTATAATGTCTGTTATGTTAGTTACATGCTAACATTTACTGTATTTGGCACAATCGTTTTTTTTTTATCCAAAATGCGTTTATACAGGACTTACCAGGTAGGCACACTCTGGTGATGGGGGGCTGGTTGGATACAGGGGATCTCCTACAAGGAGTAATAATCAATGATTACTAACACAGAATTCAATACAAATTTCTGTGATAATCAAAAAGATTTACACAACAGCTGAAAACCCCAGCTATGAGAAACAATTCTGTGCGTACGTATGAGAAACCTTTTTTAGTGTCATCCAAAACCGTAAACAGGATCAATGTCAAAGCACAAGGAATATTTCAACATGATTAATTTATGCCCGTGCATTTTGCAATATATTTCTCCCTAACTTTTCATGAATTCGACACACCCTTTATACAGACGTATTATGATGATGATATAACAGGGTGTGTTTGCTTTCCCCCTGAAGTTCATCTGAACTGGGCTTAAAAAAATTGCTTAACAAAACCCCCTAACAGTGATGTTTAACGGCCTTGACGCAGATCTATGGTTATTTGGATAGGGGGAAGTAATTCTTCCACGAACAAACATCTTTTCTCCATTTCCCTCATCGCTCAGGTGGAAAAATGGAATTCAGGGACTTTGGAAATCTGCCGAGGGGAGAGAGTTTTTGGCAAAGATTTTTAAAACCTTAAAAACTGGTGGAATGGTAAGTGGAATTGTCGGTGAGTGGTGAAGTGAATAAAACAAATGGTTGGAAAGACTGCCATCTTGTGGATGGTCTTAGGAATAAACAGTGGATTGTCAATAAAGCTATTCAAGAAACAGTTCATTAGTTTACATAATAAGTTTTGCATGGGAAACATTATTATTAATACAAAAAGGTTTTGAAATATAAAAACTACATTCTTAGAGCTTTCCAATGATACACAGTTTTTCAACATTTTTGAAGATTTATAATAGGCTATAGTGCTATGAATAAATAATAATTAATATGCATTCCTATGGGAGGGGGGTCATAATAAAAAACTGTCAATACATTATTTCTTTCATTAGATGACCTTAAAATCTAAAAACTACATTCTGAGAGCTTTCCGGTGATTTATAGTTTGCCATGATTTTTTAGGATTAGAGCAGGGGTTTAGGATTATAAATATGTGAAAACATATTTGGCCTACCTGTGGACCCGTGACATTTTAGAAACTGACTCTCACTGCATCATAATTTTCCCAAAATGGTGATGCAATATGAAAGCTACACTCGTAGAGCTTTCCAATGATATACTGTTTGTCAAGATCTTTAGGTTTAGGGTATGAGGCGTCAAATTCGCGTCTACCACGTCTAGTTTGCCGCTTGAACATTTTGAGTTTACTCGCTTTATTCATGCGTGAAAGACGCGGGTGAAATTCTAGTTATCGAGACATTCACACGGAAATTTGCGTCACGGGAGGGACTTCTGCGACTTTCTGTAATCACGTCACTACTAGAGCAAGCTTCTGATTGGTTAACGCGGCGCGATTTTTTGCAAAAGTAAAACATTTTCAACTCGCGTGTTTCCCGCGGCAACGCTTACGCACGAATGAGGCGAAATCGCATCTACCGCGCCACCCTAAACGCCTCATTCGCGCCGCGAGAGTTCACGTAAGTTCACATTGACTTAACAGTGAAATCACTCACGCTTGACACCTCTACGGCGGCTGGTCTGAATGCAGCATTACCCTGGGTTCACACCAGCCGCGTTTGAGGTGTCAAAATCGCATCTAGTTTGCCGCTAAAACATTTTGAGTTTACTTGCTTCATGCCGCGCATGAAACTCTAGTCATCGAGACATTCACGCGGAAATTCACGTCATGGGAGGGGCTTCTGCGACTCACCTCGCTTTCTGTAATCACGTCACTACAAGAGCAAGCACTTGATTGGCGGAAAAACGTGCTACGTTAACCAAAGTTACAATTTTTCAACTTGCGCGCCTGGTTTACTATTACATCAACTAGGCGCACGAATGAGGCGGAATCGCGTCTACCGCGCCACACTAAACGCACCATTCGCGCCACGAGACCTCCAGACGCGTGTCAACACGTCTTTACATTGACTTAACATTGAAATCACTCACGCTTGACGCCTCTACCGCGGCTGGTCTGAACGCAGCATTAGAGCTTCCAAACGATATATAGTTTGTCGTGATTGAATAAGAATTCACATGCAAAACACGTAACATAGGCGTCCTGCTGGTGGGACAGTGACTTTTAGCAGAATATAAATGTCTATAAATGAATCATTACTCTCCCTACATAATTTATTTTATAAAACACTAATGTCTATTCTAGAGGATTAGACTTTTCTGATGATACATAGTTTGTCCTGATAGATAAAAATTTACAAGCAAAATATTGAAGTAAACTCAGGTGTCCCGCTCACAGGACAGCGCCACTTAAGGGATTTAAAGTCATTATTCACGAATAAACACCTGTGCTGTTACCTCGAGAACCACACCGACTCAAAAATGGATTAGTAAAAAAAAATGTTCGATCACGTTCGAACTGAATTAACCAATTTGTTGAAAAGATAAAAAACAGACTATCCCATACATAACGGTTAAGTACTGTAAGGAATAATGTTTAGGCAGCCCTAAATAAGCCCTGGCAGTGTGATTAGGACCCGACACGAATTGGAGGGACTTGCATCGCACTTCAGGGGCTTATTTTGCAATAACAACCGGTTACCTATACATTATCCCGGTTATTACACTGCTGTTTACCTCATAAGTAAGGTAAGGGACCTGTAATATTGATGTGAAATATTTTATTTGCTCATTTTTAAAGAATGCAAACCTTCCGAGAGTTTAGATTTGGTTTTAAGATAAGACGTTCAATTGTCACAAACATGCTATTTGTTTTAATCATTTGTAAATATAATGTCATATGTGTTATTAAAAGACATTTATATTTAACTTTTGTGTAATATTAAACTGTACCTGTCAAAATGATTTGCAGCATTTTATAGTTTGAGCAGTTATTATCTGGGAATAACAAACCTGCAATGTCTCGACAGGCCAATCAGAATCAAGCATTCCAATGAGCCATGTAATAAAAATAAATAAAATCAGACAGAAACCTATCGTATGGTTTTGGAAAAAATCCATATTTGGATGAACTACTTTTACAGTAGGATGCTATAATGCATCATTATATACTTTCATTATTTTAGAGGAAGACTTACAATATTTTAGAAGCATATACAATTTTTAACTCCACATAAGAAAGTACAGTATTCATTCAGCAGAGTAAGTAATAATTGTTTGTAACATCACAAGGGTGAGTAAATGATGAACAAATTTTCATGTTTGGATGAACAATTCATTCAGATTAGTAAACAATTCTGTCAGACAAGGCTCATGTTAAGATGTATAATGTTTAACAGTGGATGTTACTGTTTATTTTGCTGCAATGCATAAGGACAATACTGGGTTTACTTTTATAAACTGAGAGAAGAGTCACTTCAACTGTGTCAAGCTCACAATTTCCTTTAATTTCTCCAAGATAACATATATTTAGTTTACTTCTAGATCAACAATACTCACTTGTTAGATGAGCACTGAACATTGGTCAAGACAGTAAAATTGTTTCTCACACTTCGAAGGCTTGCGAGAACCTAGAAGGAAAGAAAAATAATACCAGGTATGTTTATGTGAAACTGAATCTCTAAAGCAACATGATACTGATGTGAAGTTTTTAGGCCATGTTTACCTGAGCAAAAGGTGTGACTATCAGGTCGTCCCCATGCCTACAAACAAAACAAAAAACAACAAATAAATGACATTAGGAGTGCAGTCAAACACTTTTGGACACCTTTGCTTATGTAGTCTTTTGGAAATGTGGACTCTCTCTTAAATTTGAATGAATTTTTTTGTAATAAAGTGACAGACATGAATCTGCTGTCTACATTACATCATAAAGTAGCCCAGGATGATTTGCTGGTCTTAGATGGTTCCAAATAGTCTAGCTCTCTTAGCATGGAAAGCTAGTCTTTGCTGGTCTAGATTGTCTCTCAGCCTGGACATGCAGGAATTTAGATGGCTAGCTAACTGACAAGCTCATTTACCCAAAGTGGACCACAACCCTTTTAGGCACATAAAAACAGCTTATGGACAAAGTTTACATTTAAAGTTAACCAAGACAAGATAGCGATTAACTCTTTCCCCGCCATTGACGAGATATCTCGTCAATTAAGAGAAAACGCTTCCCCGCCAATGACGAGATTTTCCGTCTTTCCGCAATACCGCTATTATCCACCAGGTGGATACTTCCGCAACTTTTTAAACCCGGAAGTATTGCCCTATGGCAAGTGGCTGCATGTCCGTGTCTGTTTTAAAGATCCCTCTGACTGGGATCTCTATGAAAAGTCCGTCACAGACATGGAATTATCTCTGCTTTTTGCTCAAAATGTGGTGTTTTTGCAGAAACCTACCCATATTCAAAAGCTGATTACAAAAGAACTACTCAAGGTAGGATGAAACGTTTTTTTTTTTTTTTTTGAAAGCAGAGGGTCTGTTCTTTAATTTGGTATATTGTATGTTTATATATCTGAAGAAGAACATTTTCTGGAAGGCATTAAACTTTGGTGAAAATCATGAAAAACGCTGGCACTGGCTGGCAACTTTTTTTTAAAATGCTGGCGGTGAAAGAGTTAAGTGATACTTACAGTTCTGAGGCGACAGAAGAATTTCGAGACATAGACTTTGGTGAGAGGTCATAGTCACTGTCCGACCGGTAAAGGAAGGACTCTCGTCGCTGGTTGTGGCCGGGAAAGTTTGGGTGCAGAACCAGACCAGAACCCGGGGAGGCCTGGGGGTCCAAAGGACTACAGCTAACCGATGGCCCATTTTCCACATCAAAACTACAGTGGTACAAAAACAAAAGCAAGCAATACATGACAATTATGAAAATGACACATGAAAACATTCATTTAAAGGGCACATTGTCAGGAATTGCAGATGGACCCAATCTCAGACAATGTCTGGGTAACAGAAAACAGGGTTCCCACACCTTAGTTAACTTCAAATTCAAGGACCTTTCAAGGACTTTCCAGGTCCAATACCCTCAAATTCAAGGACTTAATGTGGGGACACATTTTAAGTGAGAGCAAGGTTACACTGTGTTACCTTTAAAGGAATAGTGTACTCATTTTCAATATTAAAATATGTTATTACCTTAACTAAGAATTGTTGATACATCCCTCTATCATCTGTGTGCGTGCACGTAAGCGCTGGAGCGCGCTGCGACGCTTCAATAGCATTTAGCTTAGCCCCATTCATTCAATGGTACCATTTAGAGATAAAGTTAGAAGTGACCAAACACGTCAACGTTTTTCCTATTTAAGACGAGTAGTTATACGAGCAAGTTTGGTGGTACAAAATAAAACATATCGCTTTTCTAAGCGGATTTAAAAGAGGAACTAGATTTTATGGCGTAATAGCACTTTTGGGAGTACTTCGACTCCCCTGAAAAGTCCGCTCCCCTTCTCCCTCTCATAATGGGAAAGGGAGGGTGTTACTGCGCCGAGTCGAAGTACTCCCATAAGTGCTATTACGCCATACAATAAAGGGAGCAGTTTAGCACACGTGCTTGAAAGTCTAGAATTTTATGATATTATCCTACACTACACAGGGAATAATATGGATTTTTTTCCAGAAAACTTGCATTCAAGCACTTTCAATGACCTGCATATATATATATGTATATTTTCAAAAACTTCCCAGGGCCTTGAATTTTTTCCCCCAGATTCACAAACTTTCAAGGTTTTTAAGGACCCGTGGAAACCCTTTCAGTTAAGGAGTGCAATCTGATACTATCTCGTTTATACAGGCGCTGCAGCTCCCCCTTGTGTTTTTCAAAGAGATGTGCAATCATTGCGGTGATCTGAAATCATTGCGATGAGGTGAAACAATGGCAATGCGACGATTATTTAATATTTACTCAATTGATTAAATATTTATTTATAAAAAGTATTGTCCGAACCTTCGCTAGGAAGGAAGGAAGACTGACCTTCTTTAACTGAATACCCCAGTACTACTCTCTTAATATTCCGACTGCTAATTTAGTTGTATCAATACAACAATACTGTTCTGCCTTGGCCATCGGTAAATATAGCTTAATGAATATTTTAAGGAACAGTTTATCCCCTGGGACCAAATGGATTTCTGGAAAGTCTCAGAGATTCCCTGCAATCAGGACGGAAGCCCATCTCATCTTTCCGAACCCTCAGGAAACAAAGTAGAGATGGCCTCAGCCCACATCAAACAGAACAGTAGCAGGGGAAACGCATTTCACACAACTCAAATAAACACAGTCTAAAGAAGCTTGTGTTCTGTTCAGATGTGTTTGTGATCTCATAGAGGAAGTAGTGATGCACTTTATGCCCAGAGCGTCAGAGGGTATGAAACCTTTTGACTGTTGGGCTTTTCCTAATAAAGACTCAAAGTAAAACAAAAAGGACTAAAGTAAATCAAGTAACAAGAGAAGCATTCAAAAACTTCCTTGTTCCTTGCTTTGCTGCTGTTGTAGTTTAATGTACCCTTTCCACATTAAAAAGTCTTGTGCTATAAAATAATTAAGGAATTCAGGGTTCCAAATCTATTGACCAATGAATTCCCATGACTATTCATGACTGATCACGATCGATACTGAATTATTTATTTAATTTACTTAAATAAAAAAAATTAATAAAAAAAGTGATTTACAGCTGACAAAATATTGTAGAGTTTTGCATATTTCTCACTTAATATTTCAAAATAAAAGCTTCAAAATCACACTTTAAAAATGTATCAAATCACAATGTATGTACAGTTTATACTTGGCAATACAGTAGGCTCATTGAAGCAGTACAAAAACTTTCTAACTTACATTAGAGGAGCTATTACTGTATGTAACAATTAACATGTATATTCCTGTATATGTATAAACCTTTTTATCGCAAAAGTCAGAACAGGTTGTAATGAAAATAAAACCTTCCCTGACTTAGATGAAACAGAAAGCCTATACAACCTATGAAAGCCGCTCATACACTTTTCTGGAAAATCCAAAGGATGTGACGCTTACGCATGATTCCAAGAGCCATGGTTTGATTTTAATTATCCTCATCTGTTGCCATGATGTCAGCGAATGTGAATCACATTCAGTTACTGTTTTGGCCGAGGTTTGCTTGCGTCATTAAAGGGATAGTTCACTTTAAAATGAAAATACTGTCATCATTTACTCATCCTCATGTTGTTTTAAACCTGTATGAATTTCTTTTTTTCTGGTGAACACAAAAGAAGATATTTTGAGAAACGATGGCAAACACACAGCACACAGTGTCCATTGACTTCCATAGTAGGAAAAAAATATTTTGGAAGTATTGTGATAAATGCTAAAGAAAATATTTTGATAAATGATGGTAAGCACACAGTTGACGGTACCCATTAAATTCCATCATATTTTTTATTCCTACTATGGAAGTCAATGGACGCTGTATGCTGTGTGTTTACCATCATTTCTCAAAATATCTTCTTTTGTGTTCATCAAAAAGAAAAAAGAAACTCATACCGGTTTAAAACAACATAAGGATTAGTAAATGATGACAGAATTTTAATTTTTGGGTGAACTATCCCTTTAAGTGAGCACCAAGTTGCAATTCACTTAACATCCACCGGTGTCGCTAATAACAAGAGTTTCTGGATTCTATGGCCTCTTTAACCTCCTAAAACCTGAGCTTTGGTTAGTCATTATTTCAGATTTCTTGCAGCTATTTTTGTGTTAGGAAGAACCAATAAATAAAATAACCAATTAATTTTTTTTAACATGAAGCAGTGTAATTGTCCACGTTTGTGTACAACAGGTTCCAGTTAAACAGAATTAATTATTATGGTGCAAACAAAAAAAGTGATGTCCACCTACAGTATGTGGACACACCAGGTCTTAGGAGGTTTAAAGATGAACCTGCTACATATTCAAGGAATATATCATAAAGACACAATAACAACCGCATAGTAAATACTAATATAAAAAAAAAAGCTTTAGCATGCACTCACTCCTGTGCACGCACACACAAACAGACTGATTTGATAAATTCATAATGCATGGAGTTAAGGGCAATAAATATAATATACTGTACCTCCATAATGTATAATAGAAACGTTTTAAAATGCACACATGCCATACGTTGGAGGCCCAGCGACTGATAACACCACCTAACACCAGGTCAACATCCTTCAATTGTTTTGCTCTTTCCTGTTGTACTGCCTTCCACAGCAACCATCATTGTGATATCACGATATCACTGACAATAATCAGTCTGGTCTTAAATTGTTGAGGCCAGGCGCATTATTGTGTAAAATGTTATGGGTCTGCATCAATAAACAAGACCCGCAATTTTCCGCATGTCACACATACACTTACACATTATGCGATTGTTAACAGATAAATCTAAATAACACAATGATAGATCAAGTATATTAATTTAATAAAACAAAGTAATTGTTAAAAGAAACATAAGCATAAACCAGGTTAATAGGTCAATACACCACAAAAAAGTGACCATGTCATTCCACTTACTTTACACTTGTGGCAACAAGCAAGAGTAATTGTGTATGGGCTCAACGCAAATAATGTTTTATACAGTGTCACATATTTAAATATAATAATTCCAAAGTCAAATATAATTGTATACATATACAACAGACATGTTTCAAAGAAAAAAGGCTCCCAACTTTTCTGCTTTACCTGTAAACTGACAGCAAACTGCAAAATATTGCATAATTTCTTTCGTCATGTTTTACTAGTAAATGTCTGCTTCCAACATGTTAAAAAATATACATTGATAAAAATATATTTTCGTGACTAAGGGTGAAGCACTGGCCCGATCGGGCAAGTGACAATACTTTTTACTGGCCCGAACGTCTCTCACGCTTGCCCCAGGCCACCAGGCAGTCCTTTATGTTGAGCCCTGATATACTTACAGTATGTGGGTGATTCTCACGAAACCATTGAAACACCACGGCACTAATAATTTTAGCTTTAAAATGTGTAATATAGTAACATTAAAAAGCATCAGAATTAACACAATACTGTGTTCTACCTTGCACAATGTGTGATTTCAACATAAGAATTTATAATTGGAAATTTTATCTCATTTTCTGCTGAAATTCTCATTACCGCAATGTGTCCGGCTGTGTTTGAACATGCGTTATGTTGTAATTTAATCAAATTAACACAAAAATATTAAGAAAAAAAATAAATGGATGTTTTGCTAGACTACTTTAGATGACAGAAAAAATATTTACTGAATATTCATGTATAATAATAATGAAGAAAATTAGGAAAATGATGTGTCCATACCTGATGTTCTCATCCTCCGCAACACTTTTTGAGAACAGTTTAAGCACACATACAGAATTTTAATAAAGTTTGATTTTGAGTGACCAAGCACATGGACCAGTTACTTCAAGATGGCTACCAGGTAAGATCATTTTTTTACAGTTAATTTGAAATATTGTCTTGTCAGAATGCTTACACGACATTTTGATTATCATTACCGCAACAGATGCTTATTAAATGTTAATTTAATTAATAGAAGCATAATACTTTGATTTTAAATGCATGTGCAGAATCTCCAAATTATGTTCTTTTAGGTTTGTCATGTCATTTTGAAAATATTTCAGTGTTGATGTTTTCTGACTGTTGCGGTAATGAGATTTTTTAGGACTAATTTTTTTAATTATGTTACAAAAAGTGTTAAATGATAAGTAAAAGTTTTTAAATTAATGTTCCCATTTACTCCAGACTTTGTTTTTCAATGTCTGGTGGGAAAAAAAGTAAATTTAAGCAATTTTTACATTTTCATGCTTGACATTTTTAAAACTAAGTTTTCGTGAGAATCACCCATGTATTATTTTGGGTAATTTGTACTTTACAAGCAACTCAATATATTACATTTTACTTAACAATTACATGGAATAAGAATTGAGGAGCTCAGATGCAAAAGCCGCTAACGCCACCTCCAACATACCTCGATCACCTGCCTAATATTGTGGAGGTCCCTGACCCGTCAAGGCAATAGTTTTGAACAGGACTCATCTATGCTGGACTGCAATACAGCCAGCGCAACAAACAACAGAGTGCATTTGTAAAATGAACCCTTGCACTAATACCCTGAAACAGCTTGAATGGCAGTTGTGTAGGGTTTTGAGTGGCTTGTAATTTGATAACATGTCAGCTTGTTTCATTGCTAAATCCAGAAAGCTTACTCATAGCACAGCCCCACACATTTCGCAATATCATGCAAATCCCTGTGGGGATTGTTTGTAAGAAACTTTAAATGTTATTGTATTAGATCTAATATAACCTTCCTAACAGAACACGCTTTGGGTCATTTTAGCTCCCTGGAGAAGTCAAAAACAAAAAAATAGCTAGCAGGAAACGATATCTCTGACCTCAGCTGAAACCAGTTTGCCTGATTCCCATGACAGTAAAAACACAGAGATTATGCAAAAACTGATAATAGTCTTTCAGGTCATCCAAAACCAATTGATACATTTGGTGAGTTATAGTAAGTACCTCACTGGACATATTTTGCATTTAAACCAGTGTTTCTCAAACTTTTTCAGCCCAAGGACCACTTTATCTTCCAAATTTTTTCTGAGGACCACCTAACAGAATCCCACTCTAACACGCCCCCAAAAAACAACAAAATATGAAGCATAAGCTACATTTAAGTTTAATACGCAACTGTTTCAAGTCAAAAACTATTTTTTTAAAAGACAAATGCAATGCTATGTTCAGAAATTCACACTTCACATGTCACACTTAATGTCATTCCAAAGAGCCCTTAGTTTAAAACTGAGGTGGTGGGTATATGAAGTCTATGGTTGTAACTATTGTAACAATAAAATGCTGAAAAAATGTTCCCCTTAATGTCCAAAATCACTGAAATTGCAGGGATTTTACACATGAAACAAAAACTAGTACATTACAAAACTAATAGATATGTGGATTTTAGCTGCTTTCAGTTGACGCTTGATCTTTTCTTTTGACTCCTCTTTGGTTTAGCCACCGATCTAGGGCTGAAACGATTCATCGAGTTACTCGATTTACTCGATTCAAAAAATTCCTCGAGGCAAAAATTCTGCCTCGAAGCCTCGTTAAATTCCTATGACGCGCACTACACGCGCCAAGATCTGATTCACACGGACCGTTGTTCAATGTTCAGGAAGCACATCATAGCGCGTGGTTCATTTTGAATTTAGTTGGCGCGATGGCGGAGCGAATATGTCCATAAACGGCAGAGAGAGACTGTCTAAAGTTTGGGATCATTACATTCAGCATCTGAAGTGAAAACATCCACTGTTGTTTCACCAAGCGTCGATGAAACAAGGTAACGTAGCTTCCGCTGATTTTAATCCCATACTGTATTTGTAGCGATGTCGTTATGCGGTTTGACTAGATATGATGTTTAGCTTTGATGTTTTTAAGGAGTAAACGTATTCACGTTCAATTGCAGGACAGTATAGATTAAAAAAGAACCCCTTGACACACACGCATGCACTACAGGTGTGTGTACCAAAAAACGGCACCACAGTGCAATCATATATGGGCAACTTGTAATCTGACATATTTTGTTCAATAATAATAATCTCTGTTTTATTGGAGTTTAGCATAAGGAAGTTATTCTCTCTCACGCGAGTCAGACCGATCGCGCAATGCATCACATATGCTTAAACTTATGTAGCCACGCAACAATAATTTCAGCATGCATTCACTGTATACAGCGGGACGTGATGTTGTGATTTTTCGAACGGATTCTTAACCTAAAATGCACCGCAATGCAAGTGATGCAAACCAAATGCAGCGTTCTATTGAAAAGTAATGTATGTATTTTTGCAGTACCAAAATGCAATGAAGCAACTGAACGTCTGACTGGGCTGTCAGTCACGCTTGCACACGCACAAACACAAGTGCACATGCGCGCATACACACAGGTTGTTACCATAGCAAATAGGCTCACCCCAGAAATGATATATTATATGTTAAAAGCCTAATGGTAAATGCTGCAGGTGTAGAAATGTACATATACCAGATATTTACTTTGATGTCAGGGCTAGATTACAGCATGAAACCTGTTGTGCATATTAATAAATTAAAGTGTTTAATTGGTGGCACTGGCACTTATAAACTCTAAATGGGTAAAAAATTGAAATAAATAGGCTTATTTCTTGGAGCCAAATACCTCTGTTTTTTTTAGAAATAAAAGCCAAATGCTTGAACATTTTACAGCCAAGTCATTTTCGTTATGCATTATTTATTTTGGTTGTTTAAAAACACACACAAAAAATTATCCGATTACTCGATTAATCGATCGATTCAGTGCTAGATTAATCGATTACAAAAAGAATCGATAGCTGCAGCCCTACACCGATCCATTTTTACGTTATTAAAACAGAAAGGCAAGAACTGATATCACAGTTTTGCAAGTGCATTAAAAATCTATTTAAATAAGTGACGATTGTATAAACACTTGCCTAGTTTAGGTCATCTTTTGGCGGACCACTGGTGGGGTTTGGCGGACCACTAGTGGTCCGCGGACCACACTTTGAGAATTACTGATTTAAACAAACTTGGTGTGACTAGGTGTGCTGTATTAAATAATTTATTAAATATACAGAAAGATTTGAAAGCTAAAGGGAAAAATAACGTTCTTAAAAATTAAGGTGCTTCACGATGCCATTGAAGAATGTTTTTTTGCCAAAATGGTTCTTTAAAGCACCTTTAACAAAAAAGTTTCTTTAAGGTTAAAAAGGTTCTTCAGATTATAAAAATGTATGAAAGAAATGGCTCTTTGTGGAACCAAAAAAAGTTCTTCTATGTCATCGCTGTGAGCATCTTTACTTTTAAAAGTGAAGAAAAAAGTCATATGGGCTACTGTTAAAGGCACAATATGTTCTTTTTTTGCATTAAATATCAAGAAACACTAGCAGAGTGTTATATATTTTAGTGGATAATAGCGGAAATATGGATTGCCATAAAAACTTGTCATTGGCAGGTAAGCGTTTTCTCTTAATTGACGAGATATCTCGTCAATGGCGAGCAAATAGTTAACCAGAGATGCGACCCTGTTCATAAGGTTGCTTGTCAATAGTCTCATGTCCAGATAATCCTCAGTTTCTGTTTTTGCTGCACTGAAAAAAATTTAATAAAAAAATTTAAGGTAAGTGGTTGCAATCAATTTATTTAAGCTACATTTAAACAAAAAAGATTAGTAAAGTAAAATAAAATATAAAACTTTTGTTTAAATGTAGCTTAAATAAATTGATTGCAACGACTTACCTTAAAAAAATTGATTAAATTCAATGAGTCATTTTTTTCAGTGTGCATTAAAACCCTATGTGTGTACTTTGGTGGATATCGCGCCATGTTAACCTCTTGAAAAGCACCCCCACTCTGGCCCAAACCATGAAAAGACCTACTTTCACTAAAAGGGCTGTTTTTACTAAAGAGTATATGTATAACTGTAGTATCATTAGATAGAATCAAAATTATTTTAAGATACAAATTAAAAAAGTTAGAGAAGTACATTGTATTAATTTTTTTTGCATAACATCTTTTTTAATACTAAAAATCTTAAAGATAAATATGTGTATGAAACCTAGAAATGCAGTGACGCCAAAGCCACAAGTCTAAAGAAGTTATATTTCACGTTTGAAGTCAAAAGGCCCAAAAAAGACTAGTGCCTTTTCTAAGTGCCAGTCAGCCCCAAAATAAAAGTCTTTTGTTTACATGCATACACGTTTGTTCTTATTATTATTTATCCTTATGTAAGCGTATAAAATGCCGTTTCCAAACCAGGAAATAAAACATCACACAAAGATTGTTGGACTTGTTATCTAATTGGCTACACATTCTGTCTATCAATAAGTCATTGGAGGAACGAGCGAGTCAGATGACGTCATGATATTTGACAGCGCTGTTTGGATATTATGTATTATACTCCCGCCTACTTTTAGAAACAAAGTTTGACCGCTGGTTTTGAATGCGAGTGTAATCTCATATACAAGTGTTACGATGTAAATAGTTTATACAGATTGTATATTATAATCTATTACAAGACGTGCATGTTAAATCTGATGGTAACAATGGACAATATATCTATATTTCACGGATTATACGCATTTGTGGACAAAAATGGTCATTGGATGTATTTCATTGGAGAGTTTTTATGGGTTATTCACACATCTGAAACAGACTGGTTTCGATTCGCGATCGTTATACCAACACAAAGCCAAGGTAAGGAGTCCCGTTTATATTTTGCACGTTGTCATCTGGACTTCTGTAACAAAATACTATATTTATGATGCTAGAGCATCTATATCTCAAAACAGAGACCATACACTGATGCTAAACCTGTAGACCTTTTAAACGATGTATAGTAATGTTAATATTATTATTGTTTGTAGACAGTAGGCAATATAGATATTGTTAGCAGCGTTAAAAAACGGACGTCTTTCCGCCCCCGAGCTAGTGCGCGACGAGAGGTTAACCAATCAGGAGCTTGCTCTAGTAGTGACATTATTAGAGGAAGCGAGCTGAGTCGCAGAAGTCACATGACGCGAATTTCTGTTTGAATGTCTTGAATGAATACAATTTTAGCGAGTAATGAAGCGAGTAAACTCAAAATGTTCAAACATCCTAACTACGCGCGAATAGCGTGTTTTTGCCGCCTCTTTCGCGTCTGGTGTGAACGCACAGTTACATTACGATGTAATGATTATAAAACTTTATTTGATTACGTTATCAATAAGCATGATTTGTAAGTCCTGTAAGATTGATTCCTATTGACAATTAAGTTAAAAACTACGACTCACATTCCACACTCTTTCATAACGGTATCAAACTATAGTGCTTTTGTTGTTTAGCGATCTCTAGAAGCAAAAATTACATATTGTGCCTTTAAGACCTTTAAAAAATGTTGGGTGAACAACCCATTTAACCTACTTATTAGCTATGAATGAAAAAATTATATGGGTTTAATATGAAGTTAAATATGATGTTTATTTTTGGGTGAACTATCATGTAAAGTGAAAGTTAATGCATTTCTCAATAGCCTACTATAGCTTGGCTGAACTCTTTTCTTTGCCATTTCTTTTTTGATTAGGCAAAATACATAATGGTACAGTATAATGTAAAAGGTTACTGTCAGTAATTTTGAGCTGAATAGTGGTTGACATTAGAGCTGACCACATTATCAGTGGTCAGTTTGTGCTTGTTTTTTTTTTGCTTGTCTGGATTTGTAATAAATTCACTGGACAGAATGTCCGTGTCCACACAGGTTTAAGAACAATGGAATGCCTTTTCTTTTCCTCACTTCTTAGGAAGTACCCAGTAAAACTCTAATGATCTTGAGACTAGACTCGAGTCATTGTCGGAAAGTGTTACTGTTGTGTACACGTTAGAAGACGTAGGGCAGTGCCAACAGATCTCATTCTTACCAGATTCACCTGCAAGCGATGGTCCGCTTTAGACAAAGACACATTATATCAGACCAGATTTCTCACAATCGTTGACGTAAACGAGTTCTGGGAAATGAAGTAAAGTAAGTCTCTTCAAAACCGTTCTCAGTTCCTCTCTTTGGTAATGAAACTGATTAGCAGCATTACAAAATAGCCCTCACTGTTAAAAATGGAGCAAATTACTTAACAATGATGCAAATATGTTTGCATTATAATTGCATGTTTTAAAAGCAAAAAATGCAACACACTGAGTAAACTGGGGTATGGTCTGGCATAAAACTTGTCGAATAAGGAAAGGTCAGATGAGAATATTCAGTGTTGAAGAGCTTTAATAGCAGTCTACAAGACAGAAATATCCAGCATGCATACTACTTTTTCCATGACACACTTTGGACCAAACAACTGCTTGAATTACGCCAGTCTAGTCTAGGAAACATTTCAAGATGTCCGTGTTGTTGTTTGGAAGGAATTCGGCTTGTATGTACACGCTTGTCTGTCTGAACCAACTTTAATAGACTAATAGCAGGAGAAATTCCCCAACTCATTGCATCGCTCATATAGATAAATATACTTTCTCTCTCTCTCTTTCTCTCTCGCCGCTTACAGAAAGCCAGCGATGTTATCGCAGTGTGTCACCTGTCTCTTTCAATGAGGCGTTGTTTAAATCTGGTTGTCATAAACAAATGAGTACCATCCACCCCAGTAACTGACGAGAGACGGATGACGTGAATTCTCATTGGAAGTCGCTCCCGAAATTCTCAACATTTGCATAAAGTTAAACTTTTCTTAACTTTCTCGCGTCGCTGGACACACCCATATGGTCGGCAATGGTCACTTTCGCTCGTTCCGCCGGCAGTGGCCCGGTTTCCATTGAAATGAATGAGATTGCGTCGCTCTCCTACTGCTAGTCGCTGGCTGTCTGAATGGGGCGTCTCTCTCTCTCTCTCTCTCTCTATATATATATATATATTTAAGCAGTGTCGCTCGAGTAGGAGTGTGGTGTAGCTCTATATCATCACGGCTGTGATTAGGCCAGAGGCACGAGGCCGCAGGCCGAGTGCCGGAGGCAGTCGCGGCCGTGATGATATAGAGCTATGTCGCACGACTCCGAGAGCAATATTGCTTTTATACCACAGTTCGACGGCACACGTTTGAAAAACGAAAACTAGAAAACAACAACGGAGTTATTTTAAAAGCCTCTTTGTTTGAGAACTACTTCTTCCGCCACGGATTTGAGGGCGGCCAGAATGACAGGTAAAACTTTCGGCTGCTTTGAAGCTCATAACAACTCAATGGACGGAAAAGCCGTTACTTTATATTACCGTTTCTTGGTCACAAAGTGTAGTTTTAAGTTTAGTTCAGTCGAGAATGTATATGTATTATATTTAAATCTGCAGTCGATTAGTAAAGATAGCGCCTGTTTGAACGTTTGCTTAGTGAGATTCGGTACGAATGAGAACCAAAGCATGAGCGGACATCAGTGTTCACTCGCCCCGCTGAGTCTGACCACCGCCCTCTCTGGGCTACATCTCTGACAGAGATACCCTGGCTCAAATGTTGGCCTTGTTTGTTTATGATCGTCAAAATGAGATCAAATCAGCAGTATTTGGTGTCATGATCAAACTAGTACTTGTTTTTTTATTCATATTTAGTGTCCTTTGTGTTGTTATTGTTTTGGCGCGAGGTAAAAGTTAATAAAACTACTTGTATAACGTTACTATTGCTTTCTCATTTATTCTTAACGTGATACGAGCACTCGATTATTATTATTAAACTTTGTTCTTGTCAGTACTATATAAAACGTTTTTTTATAAGTGTCAGAGAGATGTTTTTGCATGCTGCTTATAAATATATCAGTGGCGATATCTCATAACATGTTTTAATAGTCACGTCACGATAAAGTAAATGATCAATGTCCACATTTAAAAGCTGCGGTGCTTACCTGCAGTTCCACGGTGTTTTCGCGTTCTGATAAGAGATAATAGGTCCTGAAAAAAACGAGTGTTTATATTCCTCTTTCCAAGTGTTAATCGTCCACACGATGTGACAAGACATTTCTCCCATTAACTGTAACGTAACATCCAAGAGCGCTGATCTTTGACGGAATAACTTCCGATTGGGGATTCACAGACTGATTTATGAGCTAGTAAACTAATGAGACAAACGGAGAGTGATTCAAAACAGGGCGTCTGTGTTTTTCCATTCAGAGATGAGCCTGCTTAGGACCTCCATTCACTAGGTGGCGGAATGATACGAAAGGTGAAGCGGTTACAGTGCCGATATCAGCACAATATCGCATAGGTCTTAGCCAATCAGATTCGAGAACCAGAAAGAACTGTTGTATAAATATATATATATCTGTTTGACCCTTGGTCTAGCCCTAGTTGGATAAATTAAGATGCAGCCTTAGACATTAAATTTGACCCGTGCTGTCTAAATGAGTTAGAGGTTTTCATAAAAATAGGAACATAAGAACGTTAAGCTCTTGTCTAGCAATCCCATTGCTTTGAATAGTCTTTGAGCATCTAAAATTATCTTTATTTGTACGTTTTCTAAGAGGTGTAAATGAATAACTAATACAAAGGATGTGTTTCCATCCACTTGCACATCTGCGATGTTGGTTTCGGTTTTAAAACAGACAGAAATGAGAAAATAAAGTGCAGGACTTGCTTGAGTTATTAACGTTTTTACTTGCGCCGACTGACACATCTGAAGCGTGTGCACACAGACATGCGAGTTTAAAAATATCTGTTTTAACAAGAATTCACGCAGATATAATCTTTTATGTCTTAAGTGAACTGTTGAGGAAATATCTGATGTGTAAGATTATATTAGATCCTTGTATTGTACAGCAGATCTTAAAGCTGTTTGTCTTAATGTCAATCAAACAATAAAAAGAAAAAGTTTAACATATATTAATATTGTTTTTGGTTTTGTGTGTGCCAAATCTATTAGTTTTACCAGTGATTTTAAGGTATGAATAAAGTAATTTTGTTTTGAACATTAAAATGAACTTTGGTAACTCCAAACAGGTGTAGCTCTGTCATGTTTTGTCAGATTCCAACAAATCATGCATTGTTTTGAATTTTTTTTTAATAGAGAATGTCAAAATATAAGTAACTCATTTTGCTCATTCCGACTTAATTTGCCAGCACTAGTCACAAATGATGCAGCAAACAGAAATGGAGAAAGAAAAGAGTCTTGTGAAAACAGAATTCATATACAAAACAATGGCAGATGGTTCTGTCAAATATGTAAACAGGTTTAAGCTAATTGGTCTGTGCAAAGACAGAGAAATAATGGGAACCTGTGGTTTTTCTATCTTCTATTTTCCATGAGTTTAATAGACAAACAAGATCTTTGAAACATGTCTGCTCTTTATGCTCTATGTTTAGTACTGATAATAAACATACATTTGCATAAAGCATCTACAGTATATTTGCCCACACCCATGTTGATTAGAGTTTTAAAAACTTGAAAATTGTTAAATTAAGGTAATCTTAGAACAGATAAAAATGTGTCATTGATCACGAGTTAAAGGGACACTGCACTTTTTTTGACAATAGGCTCATTTTCCAGCTCCTCTAGAGTTAAACATTTGATTTTACTGTTTTGGAATCCATTCAGCTGATCTCCGGGTCTGGCGCTAGCACTTTTAGCATAGCTTAGCACAATCCATTGAATCTGATTTGACCATTAGCATGACAATCATGCGATTAATCTAGATTAAATATTTTTATCGATTGACAGCCCTAATACATACAGCCGCAGAAAAAATTAAGAGACCATTATTTTATGGTCCCATTCAGATTTTCTAGATTTAACATTTACGCTGGATTTCGGAGCGGATGCAGATCGGCTCCGCTGTGTTACGGCTCCGCACTCCGCCGTCCGCCAATACCCACCAGTTCGGTATTTGTTGCAGAGCAACTGCGTGCTGAAGTGACTAGGACCCATGAGGTCTCGCAAATTTCAGGTGATGATCGCGCGATATCTAGTTCTGTCTCCGCCCATTATGACGTTAAATTATGACGTTTTGCTGACCAGCCCAGATCATGACACGAGATCTCGCGAAATCAGGTATGATCACGCGATATAGTCACAGCTCCGCACTGCGGAGGTGTCCGGCATCCATAAAAAATAGAAGCTCTGCGTATTTGTTCCGGAGGGCTGCGGATGGCCGGAGCTGTGACGGATTCGGAACGCAGTCAGTGGAAATACACATATTGACTTGAATGGAAACCGATTGACTCCGCCGCCGTTCCGCAGTCTGTAGAAATCCAGCATTATAGGTATGTGTTTAAAGGTGCAGTGTGTAAGTTTTAGCGGCATCTAGTGGTGAGGTTGTGAATTGCAACCAACGGCTTAGTCCACTGCTCACCCCTTGCTTTAAAAAATAAAGAAGCTATGGTAGCTGCCACCGGACAAACATGTCATCGTTGGAGACAACTTAGTAAAAAAAAATTGTCCGTTAAGGGCTTCTATAGAAACATGGTGGCACAAAATGGCGACTTCCATGTAAGGGGACCCTCTTTGTATGTAGTTAAAAAGTCTCATTCTATGGTAATAAACACATTACGCTTCATTATGAAAGGTCTTTATACACCCCTGATATTATAGTTTTGTATATTATTTTTTATTTCTGCCAAGAGATCCTTCTAAAAATTACACACTGCACCTTTAAAGCAACACTATGTAGTTTTTTTACCTTTAAATAATGTCTTTAAAATGATTTCAGTGATAGAACAACTTTTAACTGGACAAATTGTACTGTAGCTGCAACCTGAGCAGCCTCCTAGCTGCTACAAGCACACTCTGAAAGTGGCGGTGGAGGGTAGAGCACACAGCCCCGCCCCTCCCCCTGCCTGCAGAAGAGTGTCTGATACAAGGCACTGTTGCGCTTTTCAACCACATGGGGGAGCTGTAAGTCATTTTTACATGGAAACTACATAGTGTTGCTTTAAGTAAAATTATAATTTGTCAACTTCTGCCTTTTTTAATAATAAAAATTATGTTTTTATTTGCATTTATTTACTGAAAATTGAAATGGGAAAAACATGGTAAAAATAACAGAAAAGTTAAGTTTTTAAAAACAAGTTCAAATTAATTTCTTAAAAACAAAATTTTAACATCACATCTTTCATGCATAATGCTTTCAGTCTTTTACTGTACATTTGCTGTTGGGTGAATTTATTTTACTCCTGAGATTTGCTTTTGTTGCAGTTTAACAGACACTGGACTGAAATGGTCACAATACATGCAAAAATAATGATTAAGTCAAAACTGGGTGGTCTTAATTTTTTTCCATATATGTATATAAACAGTATATAATTTGTACCATGTTTAAACTGTATATGGTGGACTGACAATAAAAGTCTCAAATATCTATGCATTATAAATATCAATATGCATTACACTGTCACCAATAAAACACAATTGACAGAATGTACTGTAGGTAATAATGCCTTTGGGATGCATTGTGTTTGTTTTCCAAAGACCTCACATTAGATTTAAGCCAAACATTGCTGCCTTTCAGCACAAATCCACTTAATGTGGAGATTAGCTTTGTTGGCATTTGGAGTTATGGGAGACCTTTACACACACCCTCTGGACGTCAGAGCATGCTGTGTGTAAACACAGATGTTCACACACTCATTCATTCACATTTGACAATTACAATGTGTCTATCTATAACGTGTGTATGTTTTTACCGACATACAGTACAGTATTCATGCTAAAGATATATATGAAACAGAAGTAAATTATAAAGCAAAGTTTACTCCAAGCTTGCAGTAAAAAGTTTTAATTGAAACATTATGGATTATGGCGGCCTCATGAAAGGACTGCTTTAAATAATCTTTTATCCAAGTGGGTTAAAATGTTATCTTGTAAGCTTACATTGGTTTGCAAATTAGACAAAGCAATGCAAGAACAAGCGCCAGGTGTGAAATTATAGCACAGCTTTCCAGTTGATATCCCGAACACAGTTGTGGATGTTTTTTACACAATGGACTGACGGAAAATGTTATCTAAACCAGCTATAAACAATTAACACAAAGCTTGATTTTCTTACAAACACACTCACAGCCGAAAAAGCAATAATGATTCATCACAATGGATTTGCACTTGGGAAAATTCAGGAAAAGAGTGCCGAAAGTAATATTGCACAGACCAGATGAACGATTTGTAAAAGTAATGACACATGATCACTGTGTGGTCAAGAGAGACAAGAACGGTAATGAAGCAAAGATCGTGGCCCACATGTGCAGCAGACTGTGACCGTGTAACCCAAATAAGCCTTACAAGCTAAAAACATGTGGAAGCATGTCAAGCACACAGTCCCGAAGAGAGAGACACTAAAAAGCTGAAGTGTGTTCGGCGTGTCAGTTCTAACCTTGATGGCGATGCATGCAGCCTCTTGACCACTTCCTCACTGAAGTCAAAGTGAACCCTGCCTCTGTGGCAGGGCGACCTGCGCAGCATGGCCCCCGAAACAGCGCTGTGCCGTTAAGCGTGCTCTACCTGCGTCTCCTCTGCATGACTGCCTAACATTTAATGCCCTCCCATTGAGCTTCACTTCACTTCACTGCAACTTCCTTTAGAAGTCCAGCTGCGCTACCGCTCCATGCGGCTCTCGGTACGAGAAACGGCTGTACATGAAACCTGGGGTGGAGCTATGACAAAGGAGTCGGAGTGTCGGAAACAATGAGAAGTTCATTTCCTTAGGGTAGGCCTTTACTTATGAACTGTTTTAGACATAAGTAAGCAGTGTGTTTATGCTCATGTCTAACAAGAATTAGGAGTTTTGAGCAAGTTCCCAGCATGGATTGCAACAGGTTCAATTATGCAGTTAATATTATGAAAAAGGATTGCTGTTTTAGTGTTTGCTGGCTTTTTTTGGGTGTTGTTGTTACTGTTAGTTGTCACTGTCATCTGTTGTATTTAGTTTTCTTTTTTAATCATGTTTGTTTATTGTCATCATGATTGAGGTTTGTGTGTTAAAGGAACAGTATGTAAGAAATTTATATCAATTAATCATAAAATTGCCCTGATATGTCACTAGACATTAAGAAATCATTTTCATTTTAAATGCAGCGCTCAACTGATGTTTATGTTGTTTATGTTATGTTATTTTGTGTATTGGCCACCAGTTGTGTGATTGCAGTACCAGTTTTAGCCACAAGTTTTGTGATTGCAATACCAGTTTTCGCCACAATCCTACATACTGTTCCTTTAAGTGTCTTTTATAATAAAGCTGCATTGCTATTGGAATTGGAATTGCAACACTTTTTGTAGTATGTTGTATATATATATATATATATAACAATAATATAACAATGTTAAAAAAATGCATGAACAAGCAAATGACATGTAAATTTGCTTAACATTAAAACAGTAAAATCATACTTTTTTATTTTTATTTATTTCAAATTTATGCAAAAAAAAAAGAAAGAACATCAAACAAGAAAATAAATTCAGATATACAAATCACACAAAATGTAAAATCTTAATAATTAACAAAATATTTAAATTTTTAACTATATTCATTGTCCTTTGCCTGTTCAAAAACTGAAAAGTAGAATTTTTTAGGAGTTTACAGCTATTCTTTTTTTACACAGTTTAATTCAAACCAAAGCTCACTCACATATTGAAATCCATTCCAGGAAACATTTTTTCCCACCAGTAAAGAAGAAAAACAAGCTGAAACATTCCACTCATTCTGTCTTACAAGTTTAATAAATCACTATTGTTTGGTGTGTGACGACAAAGTGGTTGGATTAAAGAGTTTACTGAAAAGCTCGTCTGGTATTTAGTCACCATGGTGTAGGACCCCTGTAAAGATCACAGATGTGTGCATAGCGAGCTGTGCTATGATGCTTATTCATCCGTGAAGTGATTGTTAAGTGCAAATGAATTAGCTGTGAAGAGAGACAGTGACAAATGAATTTGAAATCTGAGTTAAAAGCTCAGCAGACAGAGCGGAGGAAACAATGGGGTTGAAGAGGACGACCTGTCTGACACACAGCTGACAATAATAACCGGAGAAAAACTGAGTAATCGCATGACTTCGTGAGAAAAATGTGGCAACGTTGCCTGTCAAAATGAAACAACTGTAACTGACAAAGTCATAAATCATAACTGTAAAGAACCTTGCAGGCTTTAATCATTAAATTAAATTAATAAACTTCGCAGGAGCTGTGATTAAAACTGATTACATAACATACATATGATGTAATGTCAGTGGTTTATGATTTTATTGGCTTTAAGATTTTGATTGAAATTATTTAATTAAATACTGTACATGAAAAGGGCGCTGATAGGTGTCATGCTCAGTTGCGTGAAAACATTCAATGGTTAACAATACATCATAGTGCTCACTAGATGGCAGCAATGTAAAAATAAAGAACTGTGAAAAATAAAATTGTGACTTTCAGCTAAATACAACTATTTTTACAGAAAAAAAAATACATTGTTATTGCCTCTATAACATATTGTGATCCATCAGTATTAATTGCATTGTATTATTAAAATAATTAATAAATTATTTTTATTTTCCTTTATTCAACCAGGAAAATCACATTCATATATATAGATGATACTGTACGGTGTATTTTAACTACGGTTCATTACTTTTACTGCAGTAACAACTTATTGTTCATTACTTAACTGATCATTTAAACTTTACATTTAATTGATATTTATTTAAAATCTAAACTACTGAAAACACCATCACAATAACACAAAATAACTAACACATGATCACTCAAAGATACAATTACAATTTAACAACAAAATGTGAGTTAAAATAACGTAATAATTGATTTATAAAGGGAGTGATGTCATGCAAACGACAGGATCTGGCTGTCTGAATAATAGAATCAAGTGAACTACTATATAAGCACTAAATCAGCTCCACAGGCTTATTAAAGGGGACATTTCACAAGACTTTTTTAAGATCAAACCGTTGGAGTCCCCAGAGTACATAAGTGAAGTTTTAGCTCAAAATATCATATAGATAATTTATTATAGCATGCTAAAATTGCCACTTTGTAGGTGCAAGCAGAAATGTGCAGTTTTGGGTGTCTCTTTAAATGCAAATGCACTAAATGGCAGTGCCGTTGTTGGAAAGTGCAGATTAAGGGGCAGTATTATCCCCTTCTGACATCACAAGGGGGGCCATATTTAAATGAGATATTTTTTACATACTTGCAGAGAATGGTTTACCAACTAAGTTACTGGGTTGATCTTTTTCAGATTTCTAGGTTGATAGAAGCACTGGGGACCCAATTATAGCACCTAAACATGGAAAAAGTCAGATTTTCATGACATGTCCCCTTTAAGACATGCAGTAAATAGAAAATAAATCAAGAAAGTGCTGATCTTAAGACACCTACAGTATCTCAGGTGATGCAAAAATCACCAGTAAGCGGAGAATCAGTCCAAAATCACGAAACAAACTTCACCTACTCGGTTACGTAAAGCCATTATTTATATCTAACCTTCATACTTGACACCAGAGTATCAGTAACACACAGGATCTGGAAGAAGAGCAGCATCTGAGTTCTTAAGTCACATGGGCATTTTATTAACTGTGTGGGGTTGATTGAAGCAGACCCGTAATTAAAATCCGAGACGGTTAAGAAAACTGATTACAAATTAACATTGATTATAATTTTCACCTTCATTTCCTCATTCATCCTCAAAGTGAAGTCTGCTTGAGCCACCAGGGTTCATTACAGAGGCATAAAAGACTGAAAAAATTCACAATGCATTATTTACATGTTAAACGATTTACAATCTAAATGAATGCACTAATTGGTTTTCCCTAAATACAAAGCAGCGAGAGAGTGGGACTGATTGGGAAGCATTTGGTTCAATATACAACAATACTGGTGGATGAGGGGGCATGATTGCTTTTCGATTATTGTGCCCTAATCATTTCCTCTCAGACCGACAGAAAAAGCGAACAATCATGCTAATGATAATATAAATTCATTTAACCTTCTTTGAATTCAAACAATCTAGTGGCATTTCGAACCCAGTCTCACGGAGTTGCGTATAAAAAGCACGAAGTGTGAAAATTGTGCAATACATACAGTCCTTCCCATTCACTTAAAAGGCGCATATTTTTTTGTCGTTTTATTTATTGGTTTCTCAATATTTTTTGCTTTTTTTTACCATTTTCGCTTGGGTTTAGGGACAACTTTTTGTCATATTCAAATGACATCCTAACCCAAACCCCAATTCTAACCCCAACTCCAAGCTACCATGGCCTAAATATAGACAAAAACATGGAGAAACCTGTATATTAAATAACCTCCTTAAGCAAATCTCAAAACTAACCCTAAACCCAATGGTTTAAAAAAAATAATAATGGAGAAACCAATAAATAAAACGACAAAAAAGATGCACCATTTAAGTGAATGGGGTGGACTGGCGTATCATATGCACGCCAAAGTGGAATTTGGGGAATGTATTGCACGATTTTCACACTTTGTGCTATTTATACGCATCTACATGAGACTGGGTAGGGCATTTCTTATTTTTAACTCACAGCCTAATTTTATATCAACCACATATTCACACAATTTAGGAGTTTCCGGTACATAAGCCTCTTTAAAATAATGATAGGACTTTTTTAAATTCACAAATACTTTGAATATCATAAAATACATTTAAAATGTTTATAATATGAAAAATAATTAACTAGTTATATAAACACTACAGGAGCCTAGACTTATATTTACTTTGCACTTTTTTCCCTCATTCAAATTTAGTCGGGTGGTTAATAATAACAAATTTTTCTGTGATGTGAAAAACTCACATTTAATATCTGACTATACAGGGACTTTAAGACGCAGAAAAATCCATTCAGACTCATGTAGAAACGTAAAGAGATAGTCATAAAGGCTAAGAAAAAGGAAGATAAAACAATAGTGCTGGGAATGAATGCAAGAAAGAGACAGAAGAAGATCAAATAAAGGAATGTGCGGTTTTTACTTGCTAGCTCTTATGGGATTGGCATCGATAATGGGCAGACACCTGTAAATGGTAAAAAGCAACGGGGTCTGGCCCCCACTGTGAAGCCCAGACATGAAGTATAGGAAAGTGGACCTGTAAATGTCGGAGGCGATGGTGTAGTGGGCAGCGCTCCGACATATGGTGCAAACGCACTTCCGGCGACCCGAGTTCGAATCCCAACTCGAGGTCCTTTGTCGATCCCATACCCCTCTTTCCACACTCTACTTTCCTGTCGTCTCTCAAACTACTGTCTATCAATAAAGGCAAAAAATAATAATAATAAAAAAGAACATGTTGATTTAAAAAAAAAAAGTGGACCTGTAAATTAAATTAAGTCCACTGCTTGTGTTGTCAGTAAACATGCTGCACAGTGTTTTGTACATGTATATGTTAGAGCTTTCTCTGAATTTTAATCGCAATTGAATTGATGAAATAAGATCACGCAACTTTCACATGCTTGCAAAATAAGACTGCGGAGATCAGCCGCTTTAGTTTTATCAATTAAAGTCTAAAAATAGTGCTGTACACCGTGTGTTCGCACCAGAAGTCAGAAAATACGTAAAACATTATGTTTGGTACCTCAGATTAGATAAATGGGCGGAGAGAAGGCGGTCTCCTGTGGCTGTTCGAACACATTCAACCACATGTGCGTTTACACTACAAAAACTTTGCAAGCCGACTGGACGTGACATGGGGGCGTGGCAGCATGGACGATTCCATTTTTTAATTCGAAGTTCGAGGTTGTAACTTAATTCTGATCGATTTCGATTTAAAATCTAAATCGTGACACCCTTAATGACCGCTGCATGACCGTTTAATCCATTTGCCATTCATCCAACATGTAAGGCCACATAACAATAAGATAACTTTTTCCATAACAGATGCTTGTATTACACTGTTAGAGTTGTTGTAGGACATGATATGTGCAGAGCGCCGTATTCAGTGACCCGGTCACAAAGCATGTTGTAATGTGATCTGGTGTACAGGCATGACAGCTGCCTTCTGTGCACCCGTGTGCAGCCCTCACTAATGCAATGCATTTCTGAAACAATGGTTTTCAGGTGCATGTATATCTTACCCTGTCAATCACACCCAGCAAGCAAAAACCAAAGACCGAGTGAAATGATGGCTAACTATAGACCCAATATAGTCTTGCTATGCAGGGAACTACAGTAATCTTTTCCACTAGTGGCACTTGCGCTACTAACTTTTTTACTAAAATATGATTTGGTCGCACAAATTAGTTATTTTAAGCCGCTTTGGTTAATAATGAACAAAAAGGAAACTGTATTTCATACAGATGTGCTTTTTATTTTACCTGCCATCTTTTAAACCACATGCCTGTTGTAGTGTTTCCCACCGATCTGAAATTTACTTGTGGTGGTAGCCGGTGAAAGGGCAATCATTACCCACCGACAAAAAATGGTCTATGGGCTACATGTGACAAAAAAACTAATAATGTGTGACATAACACAATACTTTGATTTATTGAACGTTAATATTAATTTCACATTATAGTCAGTGTTCGAATTGAGGGGGGTCTGGGGGGCCCGGACCTCCTAAAAGCCTTGAGGGACCCCCCCATAAAGCACAAAATATAATTTAAGGGGGTGCCCTGGTTTTCATTAAAATTGAGCGCAAAATGTTAAAGTGAGCTGTTGACGCAATGACGCACACACATACTCAAATGAATGCACACTCAGCGGACACACAGAGACGCCTTTTCCTAGCATGCAAACACAGAAATACCACAGTCTTGGCACCAATTCTTATAAAAAATATTCAGTTATGTCTTAAAGTGAGTACAAACAGTTCAGAAAGAAATCAGATCTTTGTTTCTGAAAGGAGCAGTTCTTATCTGCTTATGTTTGTGTCATTCATATTAATTTAACAACATCAAACAAAGAAAAATCACTTCTGTATCTTTTAAAAGATTAATTATATTTAATTTATACAATGAAGAAGACAATGTTATTATTCATTTGATTCTGTACCTAAATACTACTGTTAGATCTTCTTATTTTATTTTCCCACCCCCACTTTTGCTGATCCGAAAATTATTAGATCTATAACTCAAAAAACGCAATGTAATCCATTTAACCACTACTAAACAGTAAAATTATGTAATTTGAAATTAGTCATTGTGGTCCACCCTATTTCACCCTATTCTGGCCTTGCCAGTGTTTCACACTAATTTGAGGGGTAAAATTTTTTTAGGTTTGAGTTAAGGGTATTTTGGGGTTTCTCTAATTAAAACCAGGATCAGATGATTGTTGATCCAGGAGCACATCTTACTTTGTGAAATCACAGCGACCCTATAATGGGAGGGGGGGGCTTGGCCGAGGGTGGGGCTTAGCTAGGGGACCCCCCATAAGCTTTGACATAATTCGAACACTAATTATAATTAGTTAATCCAACCACCCCAAACTAGATAGCACTCAAAGTGGTTCTTGGCTCGTAATCACAGAGGAACCACCTCCAGTGCCATACAGCACCTATGAAGAACCACACGGGAGCCATATAGCACCACATATGGTTCTACATAGCACCTTATGGTTCTACACTGGTACTTCATCGGTGCTATATGGCACTTAAAATAGTTCCTCTATGATGAGCCAAGAACCACTTTTAGTGCTATTTAGCACCATTTGTTTTTACAGTGTAAGTGTAAATAAAAAAAAAAACAGGAATTAGTCTTGCATCCTGGTAGCTTTTATAAGTGACCAACAATCTTTTCCTCCCCTTCTTGTTTCTCTCACTAGTATAGGACCAAAGTTGCCAATCAAAGTTTTGATTTGTAATTCAGCATTAATTGGGGTAAATACTGCCGTGTCTGCCTTTAACCTCGTCAAGCATCTACAGCAGTGGTTTTCAAACTGGGGGCCGCGAGATGGTGCCAGGGGGGCCCCAGTTTTATGACATTTTATGAAATACATTAATTTATCATGAATTCTGTGTAATTAAACCTAAAAAATAAGGCTATTAACCAAAAGCACTACTTTTTTGTATAATTTAATGTTTTAGAATAGAGTTTTAGAACAGTTTTTTGTCACATATTTACTTTGGGGGGCCGCAAAGGAATGCACCGTACACAAGGGGGGCCACACGCTGAAAAAGTTTGGGAACCACTGATCTACAGTATCATTCATACGGTCATCTTGAGACATACAGTAGCATAGACCTTTTCATGTTTTGCACATGCAAACAGTTGGAAAAATAAACTGTTAAGGAAAGCAAGAAATAATATTCAAGAATAAAGTTTAATGCCAAATTCTTTAATAAAATTAAGCTATGAAAGTTAGGAATCCAATAAAACTGGGGCTGTCAAAAGATTATTTGTGATTAATCGCATACAAAATAAATTTTTTGTATAACTTATGTGCATGCACTGTGTGTAATTAATTTATATATATTATTTTATAAATATAAATAAAAATTCATACATGCATGTGTGTATTTATATATACATAATATATACACACAGTACACACACACACATATTATGCAAACACAAAATTCTATTTTGTATATGACTAATCACCAATAATCTTTTGACAGCCCTAAATAAAACCCTAAGAATAAGCTGTGATGGAGCATTAGCCTTTAGATCAAATTTATTAAATTCAATATTTGTCAAGCATACATTAGTAACTTCCTTGTGTACCACAATGTGCACTCTAGAATGTACATCAAGTTACAATAAGCTGCAAGTTAAGACAACTACTGTAACCAATACAAACAAACAGGCGGCCACTATGGATATAACCTTACACCCACATTAGCGCTTACCAGACCCAGGAGTGTCGACGGTACGAGTAGGCACCCGGACTCAGGCAGGACTTTTCAGTGCTCTTGTGCTCTAGCAGATTGAATGCAGTCATATTTAACATCCCAACGGATTATCCAATGCAAACTCTGTAAACTCTAAACTCATCCTTCCATCAGTCCAAACTGCCGGAGGGACTCTTGCTTGTAACCGGGAGGGTAGTGTAGCGACTGTTATCTGTTAGTGGGAGTCTCTGGTTGCATTGTCAGTCTGTCACGCTTCTACCTTCCTCAGGGGGTCGAGTGTCATAGGTCCGCTCACACCTGGCAGAGACAGCATGCTGTGTCTAATTCTTCAACGTAATGCAGTTCTTTAGATTTTAGAAATCGAAAGATTGAGGTTTCTGCTTATCGGTAAACAGGAAGTGGAGAGGAAATCACACAATTAGTGGAGTATGTCTGCCTCTGAGAACACCGAGAGACATAGGACATGTACCTATTATTCTTGAAAAGTTTAGATGTTACTAAGATGGATTTTATCCACAAGTAGACGGTAGACATGGTAACAGTCTAGAAAATAGAAACCAGACGCCTGGCTGATCTCTCTGGCGATGACAGTCTCAGTGGATTTATGCTTTATCCAAAATCCATTATAGTCTGTTCTTTGTGAGATAAAGAACAGAGCTTAGCAGATGATCTCTGTATTTTGGTATCTCTCTGAAACTAGCTGGCTATTTGGGCACTATTTGAGAGTATTTTGTTATCAATCTTTATGTAGGTTCTAAATATCTCATTTCCAGGGGTGTGACGAGATCTCGTGCGTCGATTTATTAAAAAAATATGTATTGCGAAATTAATTATGTCACAAGATTATTCGTGGTGGGGAAATGCTGGTCGTTTCTCATACAAAAGGCTGCATCCTTTGAAGGTCGCATTTTTAGACTGCATACATCATAAAGACTGTCTTATTAGAGATTATTAACAATTATGAAGTTTGCTATTACATTTAGCTAATCCTAAATTGTTGTAATATGCTTATGACTTGTGACAAATGTAATGCTCAGTTAACTTAAATAAACCAGGCTTGAAGACGTACGCAGCCTGCATATGCGACCTCCGGAGGATGCAGTTTTCTGTTTGAGAAACGGCCACTGTCCTAATATCAGCGTAAAGTTTCTGACTAAACCTTTTACAGTGTAATGTGCATGCATTATATTCTGTCTATTACTGCATGTGCTTTTTTATTTGGGTTTCCAATAATGTTCGTCTGAGATGCATTGTGATGTCTGTTGATCAGTGTCAGACGTGTTAAAATAACACATCTAGCGTGTTGTCTTTAACTTAACACATCTCTGTGTTACTTTGTGTTGTTTTAACACATCTTCTATTTATTTGAAGTCAAAATCAACAGGAAATGACACATAATGTGTTAAAATAACACATATATGTTAAATAGAATAACACATATTTTTTTTAGAGTATACATTTTAAAAGGTTACATTTCCTCTGAGGTCTACTTATGCGTTAAAGGGGTCATAGCGTGAAAATCAGACTTTTTCCATGTTTAAGTGTTATAATTGGGTCCCCAGTGCTTCTATCAACCTAGAAAACATGAAAAAGGTCAACCCAGTAACTTTGTTTGGGTAAGCCATTCTCTGCAAGCATGTGAAAAATTAGGTCGTTCAGATTTCGCCTGTTTTGTGAGGTAGGTAGCAAGGCGAATTACAATAATACCGCCCCCTTTATCTGCAAGATCCAACCACAGCACGCCATTTAGTGCAGAGAAAAAGAGAGAAAAAAATACTTGACAGCACAATTGAGTTTCAATTACAACAAACCACCATCATTGTGATCAGTGTTTGCATTTCATCAGCTCATTTGCATTTTAAACGACACACCCAAAAACGGCACACTTTTGCTCAGGCCTACAAATTTGCAATTTTAACATGCTATAATAAATTATCTGTGGGGTATTTTGAGCTAAAACTTCACATGTGTACACTGGGGACACCAAAGATTTATTTTACATCTTAAAAAAATCTCATAATATGACCCCTTTAAAAGGACAATTCACCCAAAAATTTAAATACTGCCATTTTTTACTTTTAAACAGTGGTGGACGAAGTACACAAATCATGTACTTGAGTAAAAGTAAAGATACCCAAGGTAAAATATTACTCCAGTAAAAGTAAAAGTACTTGCTTAAAATTGTTTAAGGACTTAAAAAAGCTTGCGTAAATAAGGCCATTGTTGTTGTGGCAAGTCAGTTATTTCCTCCGTTGTTTATGAATGCAGTTTCATTCTCCAAACGATACGCTGGCTGGCTGCTGCACTTGCGTCGCTTACATGAACCACCGCGGCAACCAAATTCAAAAGAAGCGCGTGCTGTATCCTGATTGGTGGTTTGACGTGTCACGCGTGCATTTTTGTTTGCCCAGTTGTTATCCACTGATAAATAAAAAGGAATGACCGATTTTTCAAAATGTAGAGTAAAAAGTACAATATTTGACTTTAAAATGTAGTAAAGTAAAAGTAAAAGTCTCCAAAAATAAAAGTACTTAATTAAAGTACAGATACGCGAAAAAACTACTTATGTAATCGCTAGAAACATTAATCTTTATTGAAAGTGGGTCATATTTGTAGTCGAAATGTAACATAAATGTAGAATGTTGTGCCTATTTGACAGAGAAAAGACATAAGCCGTTTCTCAATGTCAAGGAAGGATCCTCGGAAGCTAGAATTTCGAGGATGCTACGTCATCGACGTCCGTCGAAGGACTGTTCCAATGTCGAGGATCCTTGAAATTTCAGCCAAGGACTGAGTCCTTCGTTCGAGAAATATCCCATATACAGGAAAGGATGCAAATTTGTATCCTTCGCGCTCTTCACGCGCTAAAATCACCCACAATCCTATGCGCGCAGCACCGAAAGCACACCTTTCAATCACGCAATGACGTAATGACGTGCACTTGCTAGCCTGTTCCATTTAACGTGTTCTCCGAATGCTTAAAAGGAGCCTCGCTTAGCCTCTAAAGGAAGTGACTTGTAAGGACTAGTCCTGCCAAGGAAGTATCCTTGACATTGAGAAACGGCTAGAATGTGACTTTAGGGCACATTTGTATGGAAAACTACAACTACCACAATGCACCACAATGCACAGCTCTGCAAGCCACTCCCATTAACCTTAACACCGCTCAGATATGCTATTGTGTACATAAATGCCATGTTATTATAACAAAAACAAAAAAAATAGAAACACTTTATAGTCAGACGTCCGTTTATCCCTGCAGGCTTTGGCTGTCACTTCCTGTTTAGATCCTGCACACAAACGAGTCCACCGCACAATATGTATACTCCACAGACGGCTGGCTAAGCGCTTGTGCTCATAAGCCAAAACACGTCTGTGAAATAAACACGCAAACTACCTCTTCTTGCACGGGAACATTCACCAAACAAACGTCCATATCCTGATCTGATACAGAAAGCACACAGCGAGAGTACAGCCACTACTAGGCCCTCAAACTCAAGCCAGTCCGGGCTTCTCTATGCAGAGGCCGAGTGTTGCGGCGTCTTCCCCGGGCTCCTCTACGCAGCCCAAGCCCAGGCTCCGACCTTCTCCTTGGGCTTCTGTTCCTTCATCTGCCTCAGCTCTTTGCTGTATTGTGGCTCATAAAGGTGCAATGAACAGCGGATTAGAGCATCACGCTTGCGAAATCACCCTCTTCCATATCATATCGATTACCTTCCGCTATTATTGTAACATGAAGTCTGGCTCGCTTCACAACGTCTGTTAGCTTAGCTTAGCATTAAGATGGCGGCTGATAGTTTTTTTCGATCGTCTGTTTCCCACCCACTAATCTGTAATAGGCCTGTAGCGTGAGTGGGTCCCACCCATAGCCACCACCTTGGAAAAATGAGGAATGAGTGTCTGTAGTCTTTCACCTTTGACAAAGATAGCAGCTGCTTCTTTCAATGACGCAAAATTACGATTTTTACATCATTGAAAGAAGGAAGTGCAACACTGAAATCTGAAACTGAGGGAATGATGCACGACCATTCAAAAACATGACTGGGGTTCTAACGATACAAAGCTTAATGCAAATCGGTGAAGTGTCCCTTTAAGTACAATAAGGAATTACATTTACTTTGTTACTGTCCACCACTGCTTTTAAAAATCTGCTGAACAAAAATGAAAATCTGGGGCACAACTGACTTCCATAGTATTACTTTTTAATAAATCAATGGTGCTCCAGTTCTACTTGGTTAAAACATTTTTTTCAAAATATCTTAATTTGCGTTCAGCAAAACAAATACAACTGAACAAGGTCGGTGGTAAACATAAATCCTAACATTGATATTGCTGGCTTACGCTGCAGAGCAGAAACAGCACGATTTTCAGGAACAGCCAATAAAACTCACAGCCAGAAAAAACTGCATAACGTTTGGCGGACATTCCCTATTTCGTGCTCATGCTATTAAATATGGGAATATGATCATCTGGTAAATAAAAAACACACACCAGAAGAATATGATAATGTTCTGAAAAACATTTCTTTCTGCATTTGCCCAAAGACACAGAAATGTCCACTTTGTAAGTTTCAACAATGTCACAAAGATATTTTAGCTATACATAATATAAAATACTAAATCTATAGTACTTACAAAATCTATATTATAGCTCTGTACTCAATGTATTGCAACAATTGTATCATTTATTATATTTCAATTTCCGCATAGCAATTCTGCTGATCAATCAGGACCCTTTAATTTTGACAGAAATATTATGTTCCTTTGTTGTAGAAGTTTGCCAGGTATAAATGATTGCCCTTACAATAAGCCAGTGAATCATTAAAATAAATGCAGAACATATAAAAGTTTCTATGAAAATGGACTATGCATTGTTTCCAGTATGAATGTACAGTTTATCCACCTCATTAAGCATAAGACTACAAAATATCCATTAGAAATAACATGGAATAGCTCTTGCTATAGACCGTTTCATCGGGCGCATGTACGGTGACGCGATAAGCGTCTGGTTCGAACTTTACTTCCGGTCTCTGTTTGTTTAATGTTCTGACTAGTTGCTGAAACTGAACTCTTAAACAAATAATTGTCGAAAATAACAAATGTTTTGGGTTCCTATGTAATCTACGTGTTGTTTATTTTGCTTGTTATATAAATAAACTACTTTAAAATAACTTTGTTGTTATTTATTCTTCGCGGAGTTTACCGGAAGTTACGTGATGACCACGAAAGCCGCTTGTTTATGTTGTTACTGCTGAAACCGTCTATACTGGTATTTTAATTTATACAGTACAAGTCCGTTTCTCATGTGAATTTTTCGCATTATCTGTCCTTCCTTGCTCTCCTTTTTAGTTCAATTTAGCTCTTTTAGTTATGTATTCATAAGTTGATTCATATACTTTAAAATAGCAAATAGTATAACATCTAGTTAGAAACATTACCACTAGAAACAACTGTATTTTATTTGCAAGTTTTTCTTAAAGGGTACCTATTATGCGCATTTTTAATATAAGTCTCAGGTGTGCCCAGAGGTTTTGGCTCAAAATAACTCACAAATCATTTATTATAGCATGTCCAAAATGTCCCTATTTGGGTGGAAGAAATAAATGATGTTTTCATGTGTGTACCTTTAAATGCAAATGAGCTACAGCTCCCACTCCCTTACCAAGTGAGACAGTGAGCACTTTCAGTTAAAATAGATTCCTGTGAATGCAGTCTAAGACAATAGTATCTCACTATTGAGATATGATAAACAACGTCTAAATTGCTGAGGAAACTATGGTAGTGCAGAACTTTCAGTTAGTGCCAGTGGGCGGGGCTTTATCAATGTGACATCACATTGATAAGAGAATAAAAACGGCATGTCTAATAGGACTGCTTTGGTTTAAAGGAATTAGAAAAGATTTTTCATTTTAACATACTGCCAACACACATTTATGCTGAAACACCTTTTTGAGGAAAAGTTGTTGGTGCACAAGGCACCAAAAGCTTGTAGGAGGTAAATTTGCCGGGTCAGGCTTCTCCCACGCCCTACATCGGCCTACTCTTCACAAGGAAACCTGTGCTGGAAATGTATCTTAAAGAGGTGGACTTGGCTCCTAAATGACAGGAGCATTAAACACAGCTGCTGCACATACTGTATGTACTGATCACGTTTGTGCTTGCCAACAGCCAGTCCTGTTGCCCACATCTTTGCCATATGCTGCTCTGACTAGTGCTTTTTAAATCACAGGAGTTCATCTGAATTACACTTGTTGTCAAGGTGACAGTATCTCAAACTCATGGCTGCAATTTGTTAGAAGATTACGTGAAGTCACCAAGGTATCTACAGTGCATTTTATTTGATCAGAGATTACATTTTGGAGGAGGAATTATCACAATAACCAATTAATCATCACATGCTGCTAATGCTGAGTTTTTTTCATCCTTTTGTTTACAATGATATAGATGTAAAGGAAAGCGTTGGATAAAAGCAATATCAAACATGAAGTTGTGTTGTTATGGTCATATATTAGCACACTGTGCTTCTCTGCGTTTATGGTGATATACTGATATACAGCCAAACAACCGCACTCTTGCTCATATGATATCATTTCATTGGCAGCTGGGGATTGTTAACAGCCAAAAAAATGTTAACACACAAATACAGACTCGGACAAATCTATCTGTTCTACATCTGCAGAACAAAAACATTATTCTAACATTCACACTGACAAATCCACGCGCACCCGCGTCGTGTATCTGGCCAGTCGAACTCCTGACATTTCATGAGTCATTTAACAGATGATTCACAGATGAATCAGTTTCAATCATAAGAACTTTGCTCCTCTGGATTTAAATCAATTTTAAAGCACGTTCTACGCTTCAATGACGCGATGTTCACGTTCATGCTAGTCATGCAGCACATGCGGTCGTCGAGGCAACCTTGTTGTTAATCCAGTTAATGTCCTGCTTTTGTTTCCACGGCGACCAGGTTGGTGACTTTGGCCGTTTCTCAATATGCGTTCTTGTCTGTACTTGCATGTGAAACAGCCCAAGTAGCCTACTGGTCAAAGCCAAGTTAACATATTTATTTGTTGAGGATGCATCGGCAGGTGACTTGTGTGGACTTATGACAGCAAGATTTCCCAGAATGCATTTTGTATAAACAGCAAAAGGCAGAAAACCTGCATAATATTTGAAATATTAACATATATGTACAAAATGTAGTCTTGTCTGATGGTTAAACATGAGATATAATTATTTTTGGGTATATCTAATGAGCAATCTTTGGTCTCATGAATGTATTGTGTTAATTATTCACCTTAAGGGCCAGTTTTACTAACAGCTTGCGCCAGTGCAAACCATCATTTTGGCGTTAAATAACGACTGTCGGGATTTACTAAACACACGCAGTAGATAATTAGCGCTGAAAATGTGTGGTCTAGTTATTTTTGGGACTGAACTTATTGCTTATGCACTTCTACTGTAGGAGTTTCCCTTTCAGATGCAAAATCTATGAGAGGAGAGTATTTAAATGATTCACGCAACGCGATTTACTAATGATTGCGCTGAAATTGTTTCGCATGGTACAATGGAGAAGATTTTTTCCACACATAACAGTTTATTTGGAATCCCAGAGAAACAATATTTAATAATATTGTTTGCCAAGCCGTGTTATTTTTTTATTTGCTGGAGGAAATAGGAAATAAAGTCACTAGGAGAAGTCACACAATAACAGGTGTTTCAAAACTTCTTGTAAACCTTCATTTTTTGTCCTCCAGTTCTTTTCACTGTACTAGGCTTTGTTAGCTGGTATTTCACACCGCACATTTTTTAGCTGCGATGTACTTGGTGCTGAACTCAAGCACATTAGGCAATAAAGGTGGAGTCCATGATGTTTGAAAGCCAATGTTGATATTTGAAATCACCTAAACAAACACGCCCCTACCCCAATAGAATCTGGACCTTCTGTTGATAGACCCGCCCCACACATACGCAACCCAGCATTTGATTTGATTTGATTGGCTATAAGTGTGTTTTGGTAGTCAGCCCATCTCCTTTTCCAAAGCGTTTTTCAAACATCGTGGACTCCGCCTTTAATATATCACCTGCACCTGCAGGAGCATCAACTCTGCGTATAGAGGGTATGCACATGACATCACTGTCGGCGAGAGGGACTGCGGTTACGCCCACTGAGTGGCAAAAACAGAGCGGCAGCATTTGAGTACAGCGTGACATCGGCGAAAACACGGTGAAAACGTGTTGAAATGGGAAAAAGCTGTTGTGCGATAGACTGTACTAATAGAATAACAAGAATTCGGAGCTATTGTTTTACAGACTGCCAAAAAACACCGAAAGGAGAAGTAAATTAATCGTTCATTCCAACGTCCACAGACCACAGGTGGGTTGATAAGTTGCTAGGGGCAAGTAAAATGACAACATTTTTATGTAATTAGGTATTAAATAAATTTTAATATGCAATATTGTAGAATACACAGATTCTATGCTTTAGAATGTAGTGAAGTAATGTTTTTCTTAATACAAACACCCTAATAAAGCACAGTTGCTTGGAAAATGTAACTAAGTATTGTCCACCTCTGCTATCAAGTCCAACTAAATTCAATTTAAGCTGCTAATAGTTTTACTAGCATTTTCACCGCAGCCGCTATGAAAGCCATCCATTTTGTTGAACGTTTGCCACTCAACAGGGCAAGTTCCGGCGTGGTCACGTGGAAAAGTGACATCAATGCATACCCTCAATTTGTCACTTAACAGGGCGAGTTCCGGCGTGGTCACGTGGAAAAGTGACGTCAATGCATACCCTCTATTTGCGACCCTGAACTAATTTGCGCTGCTCTTAGTAGATTGCGTTGGTCATTATGGAAATCAGCTGTTGCGCCTGTGGTATTTAATTTGCGCCTTTTTATTAAGTAACCCGCATATATTACCACTACCATCTGCGCTTTTTTGAAATTGCGCTAATTTGTTCTGTTTAGTAAATCTGGCCCTAGGTCTGATATTTTTTTATTTTGTTTTAGCTGAGGTAGGATGTTCACAACTTACAGTGAGAAGGCTGGTAAAAGTAGACATTTGCTTGTAAACATTTTAATAAGGAAAAGCCTGTATTGCTGAAATGTACATTCAAATGTATGTAATTGGCCATGCACAAATAATCTTAAGGCATTTGTTTTCATTTATGCATTTAAAAATGGCAAAATGCAACAATAATGTGCAACAAACCATTGTTGATAAATAATGTAAATAATGGTATGTTTATCATTTTATGAATGTGAATTTATTTAAAATATGCTGACATGGTGCCCGTTATAGCTCAGTGTCGTTTTTTATACGCTTTAGCTATGAAATATGAATTAAGGTAATCTACTTGTTGTTTATTTTGTTTGTTATTAGAAATAAACTACTCTAAAAGGACTTTGTTGTTATTGATTCTTAGTGGAGTTTACCGTAAGTTACGTTTGTTCCACGAAAGCCGCTTGTTTATGTTGTTACTGCTGAAACTGTATATAGGCAAAAAGCAGTAGGTGAGGTGAGTACTATGTCCGAATTCATTGTACTTCGAAAAACGGTAGGCGAAATGTACGCGGATTTTAAAATTGGAGAAGAGTTGTTAAGAAGAAGCGATGTTTTATTCAAATGTGTCCGAATTATCTGTCCAAACCCGACCCGCGGCCCGACGCCACCCCCCCTCCACCCTTTTTTCTCATACACGTAGGCTATTATCATGACCAGCAGACGGGAATTCAACTCAACCTTTAATGTTCACGCCTTTTAACAATACAAACAACTGAAACAAACTTTAACGTAAGGTTCGTGCAATGTGCATCACGGAAAGGGGCGGGTGATAGCAATAAGCTCCGGGGCGGATCCGCGGAAGGTCCGGTCTGGATCCGTTGCTGATCCGCCCCGGAGTTTATTGCTATCACCCGCCCCTCTCCGTGATGCACGTTGCATGCAGCAGCCAGACCAGACTTTCTTTACCGTGAACAGCAGTGATGATTAATAATTTTTTTCACTAAGCATAAAAGATTAACTCTTTCACCGCCAGTGTTTTTTAAAAAAGTTGCCAGCCAGCACCAGCGTTTTTCATGATTTTCACAAAAGTTTAATGCCTTACAGAAATTGTTTTTCTTCAAATATATAAACATACAATATATCAAATGAAAGAACAGACCCTCTGCTTTCAAACAAAAAAAAAAACGTTTCATCCTACCTTCAGTTGTTCTTTTGTAATCAGCTTTTGAATATGGGTAGGTTTCTGCAAAAACACCACATTTTGAGCAAAAAGCAGAGATCATTCCATTTTTGTGACAGACTTTTCATAGAGATCCCATTCAGAGCGATCTTTAAAACAGACACGGACATGCAGCAGCTTGCCATAGGGCAATACCTCCGTTGCGGAAGGGCGCCACCTAGTGGATAATAGTGGTATTGCGGAAAGATGGAAATACTCATCATTGGCGGGGAAGCATTTTCTCTTGATTGACGAGATATCTCGTCAATGTCGGGGTAAGAGTTAAGCCCGAGGTCCGACGCCATTCATTTGCTTACATTTTTGACCCGAACCCGGGTTTGTCGGGCCGGCCCGACCCGTTGAGAACTCTAGCAGTAGCACGGCTCTATTCAAAATCAAAGCATATTTGCAATGCTTGCGGGTCTTAGTGAAGCAAGACTTGTCAAATACTGCACAAAGTCCCTTCCCCAGAGGATGTCATTCTTTAACGGTTGACGATTGACAGGAAAAAATAATACTATGGAAGTCAATCACAGCCTCTGATCGGTTTGGTTACAAACATTCCTCAAAATATCTTTCTTTGTGTTCATCAGAACAAAGAAATGTATACAAGTGTGTAACAACGTAAAAGTCAGTAAATGATGACAGAATTTAAAATTTTGGGTAACTATCCATTTAATGGTGATAATTTGACCGTGTCTTCAGTGGTGTAAACACTGGCAATGCTTCAAGAATGTGACCCAGGTATAGGGTCTGACTGTGTGTGTGTTTGTGTGTGTGAATAAATGTTAAGTAGTTGGCCGGCCTTGACAGAGACAAATGAGGTTGGTGTGCTGTTGCTGCACTAACTGGCTGGGTTAACTGATTACTGTGAAACAAGGCCAAGAAGGCAGATACACTCAATAAACCAGCCTATATAAACAGGTGGACACACACACACACACACACACACACACACAACATGTTAGATCTGCAGGAAGCATCTGATGATTAAAAAGTAATCTGTGGATCTTTAACTAGAATTACATTGAGATACAACCACATAGAGCCAAGAGAAGATGAAACATTAGCTTGTTGGCATAACATTTATTACACATTTGGATAGATGGATCTCACTCATCTCCTCAATCTCATTTGGCTTCTTGCTTAAAAGTGAAGCATGCACTAAAGGCACTCATCTCAGCAGCATAATGTATCTTCAGATCTTCAGAGTTACAATCACTTCAGAGGAAACACAAAATTCTGCCCCTCCAAACACTTCTTAGCATTAAACCCTTACAGATATTAACATGAGGGCATGCTTTTCCCTTTAGAGGTCTGATGTTGAACATAACAACAATTAATATGTTGACATGCCCAATTCTTCTGTGCTATATGTTCCTTAATGAATACTGTAAATGTAACTAATAACACAATGCAATGTACTCCCTTTTAATATGGAAGAGTGGCCAAGATATGCTTCAACAATTTAAAGAAATAGAAAAAAATAGAAAAGAAGTTAGCAACCACAAGAGGGTGAATTAATACAGAATTAAAGTGTTTACATACTAAAATATGGTTTGTGTGCTGTAAGTGATTTATTCTTATGAAGTATGTTGACTAGTGACAAAAAAACCCACCCTAATCTTTGTCGGCAGTACTCAGGAAACCTCTCAGTGGTGCAGTGACATCATCTGTGACGTTGGTTCTTTTGTGGAGAGAGCACGTATATAAGGCTCATTTTTCCTTATGCCATTGTCTGATACCCCCGGGTGGACCAGCGTTACACCCCCCAAACACAGCAGATGGTTTACATCTCCTAGAGTCTGACTGGAAATAGGAATCCATGGATCAAATCACATCACTGTAGAAACTATATCCAACTACACAATGCCAAAATAGATCCAACTTCACTGATCTTGTACATGATTAACACAGCACTAAAAAGCCCCAAAACATTAATCTACAGCTTGTATGGCCCCCCTTAAATGAATTCTGTGTATTTTAACAGTTCCTAAAATGTAAATAATTGCCATGTCTGAAAGATTTGTATACAGGACACTTTCCTGTATTCAAAAAACTTGCCATCCGTTATAAAAACTAAACAAAGTTAGCAATCACCATCACGGAATCAAATATTAAAGTGGTGCACTGCAAAATAAACCAAGACAGAAGCTCTCCAACGATTAAAGGCAAGTTTTACCAACAGCTGTTTGCCTACCACAAAATGGTTAACTGTTCGGTGATTTATGTCATTGTTTACTAACCGTATGTCATTCCAAACCCATATAACTTACTTTATTCTGTGTAACACAGAATGTGCAAGTTTTCTTTATCCGTACTGTTATATAACAACTCAAATTTCAGTCTGTTCCTTAGACAAAGCTCTCATGTGATGTTAGAAGACTTAAACCTCATTCACACAGCACCTTGGTCCCAGAAAATACCCGTAAAATTGGCAGACAAGCTTCTGTGTGAATGCAAACACGTCCCGTAAATCTTCTGGAATCGTTCCCGGAAAGAGGACCTAGTAACATTGGCGTAAGATACCCGGAAAACCCTCAGTGTGATCAAGACGCCGAAACAATGCCGTAATGGGCGTGTCGTGGTGAGGTCATCGCAACAATGAAGTTATGGTTCAGCTCTTTAAAACGAGGGATTTACATGCATATCAACAGTCATGACGAGAAATGTCAGCAAACTGGACAGAAGTAGATATTAGGTAACTAGTCACTATCAGCGATGAAGCGGAGATCATTCAGCAGCATAAAAGAATATTAGGTCACAACCTCATATGAGCTAATAATAAGCAAAAATGCCATGTGGCATCGCAACAAGATATATCGTTCAGCTTCTCAAAATGGAGCTTTTAAGTAAGGAATAATTGACGACGGGCCAAGTCCAATTATTCCGCTTATACCCCGGTTACCACAAACATTGCTCTGGTGCCTATTTTTAAGACATTTTTTAAATTAGGTGTGCGGTTATTAAAAAATAATGCATACCTGTGGAATAGGGCTAAACTATTATTTTTTAAACGATTAATCTAGCGATTATTTTTCCGATGCAACGATTAATCTAACGATTCATTTTATCAGTCCGATTCGAAAAACCTCTTCAATGTGCCTTTTAATGATCAGTGTAATTTTTATAACTTGATTTGTTTAATCCACATTGTTTTTGTGCTGTTCTATGTAATGACAGATATAAACACATTTATAGACTTAAGAAGCACATACATTATTAAATCTCTTTTTTCTTAAGTTTGTTAAGATAAGATGAGGACTCATTTACTGCTGGACAGAGAGTGAATGAAAGTGCAGTCTTCTGGCAACAGTGTATTTTTACATATTTCATTGCTTTCTGTTAAATTGCTCAAAGTCATGACTGTTTAAAACACACTTGGCATCACATTCATGATTTTATGGTAAAATAACACTTTTTCGTGTCAATCCACGAGCATAAACAAAGCACTGTCACTTTAATTGAGCGTGAGCAGCTCAGCAAAAATAGACCCTACGCAGAAATGATCGCAGCACTGTGGCTACAGCGCTACGAGCTTGCGCTGCTCATGCGGCGGGGTGCATGCTTATTAACATGGGCGCTGAAAAAAACACGCGCCGCTTACGCACTGCTCACACTTGCGGTGTGAAACCGGTGTGGACTGGAGCCACTCGCGTTATTACTACTCTATTTTGAGACTGACGAATCGACACGCATTTTTTGCGTCTACGTATTTTGACGCGTTGTCCCAGCCCTACCGTGGAACATTTCTCAACCAATCAGAATACAGCATTCAACAGACCCGTGGTATATATGCACATTAACAATCATGATGACATTTTTCTTTAGTAGAACAGTAAAGATTTTAAAATGAAAAAATTGTGGTCCTTGGTGATTTACAAAATACAGGTCCACAGGTTTCAGGTCTTTAATTTTTTTTTAAAGCAGCACTAAAGTAATCCCTGCAGCATTTGGTGACATATTAAGACGTATTAAAAAGGGAAGTCTGTGAAGAAGACTTAAAAACATTATTACTCATAAGCCTATAAGACTCTTTCACACAGTAATTTACCATAAATTTACAAGAATGACTTTACAAATAATTTTTTTTGCTACGCAACCACATTACTTATTTTTACTACTGTAATAGGATATCATTCACAGATCAGTATCAAAATACTGGTAAACTCTGACAGCAGTAGCTTCCTGTAAGCCCTAAGGTAATACTTTATATCTGTATTTTTGTTGTTTCTACTTCTGTGGCAAACGCTGACAGTCATTCACAGTTGCTCTTGACTTCAAACTGACCTGTGGGGAAAAGACACTTGCAACCTGCGTCTAAACAATAGACAGTAATGTCTAAACACAAGAATTCACAGAGAGTGCGCTAAGGACTTGGGCAATTCTTCAAATAGATAGTAAACTGTTTTAAACAAATCTGATGAAGACATTTGGCTGATTTAGTACTCTATCGTGAAGCCAACATAGAAGTGACTTGAACTGCAATTCATCGACTGGCCACTAGAGACTGACTTCAGAAGGGTGTCAACCCAATAGATCCCCCATGTTAAAATGGCCAACTTTACAGCAGAAATAAATATGATAAATTGTTTTTGGTCTATATAGCTAATTTTGTTCTTCATGACAACTGTGAGGGAGGTGATTTTTTGTAACGTTCAAATTATATTAAAGGCAGGGTCCATGATATCTGCAAGCCAGTGTTGATATTTAAAATCACCTAAACAAACACGCCCCCACCTCAATAGAATCTGGACCTTCTTTTGATAGACCCGCCCCACACATACACAAACCAGGCAACAATGATGGTTAGCAGACACGCACCTTACTGCTGATTGGGTACAAGTGTGGTTTGGTACGTGGCCCGACTCCCTTTTCCAAAGCGTTTTTCAGAAATCGTGCACTCCACCTTTAAGCCTTTAAGTTGTGTATAATTAAGGGCATTTCGTCTGTACGTAGCTCATAGCCAATCGGTATGTCGCATAGACGTCGTCATCGTCTTGCTCCCCCCTCCCCGTTCTGTGATTGATTCCCTATTTCAGGGGCAAAATAGGTCCATAGTTTTAATGCTAGACTTGCAGCGTGAATAAATTTGTGTGCAAGGCAGTATGGGGAAACCCAGGCTAGCATTGCACTACTAAACTACTGGTAATCTGACAATTTATCTCACTGATACACTGGCAGGACCAATTTATCGGTATTTTAAAAAAATGGCCCTGTTCACACATGATCTTTTAACTGCAATTTACCAACATAGACTGTATGTGTGAAAGCAGTTATAATCTGCCCTACTCACTTACAGTAAATGGGTAGTGACCTTAAACTGGGAGGTCTGGAGAGAGATGATGGGCAATTGTATGTCGTAATATAGCCGCTTGGATTACACTTGGCAAGCGGTGCAATAAAAAACACCACCATTTACTCTTCTGAGGATCAGAGATGTGACCCTGCTGCATCACAATGCATAACTGTTGCCTAATGCTATTGTAGTAGCTAATGTTGTAAATAACATTTAGTTTCTTGCACATACTAGTTGATTTGCTTTATAGCCTATCAATACTACTTCTACTTCTGTATCTGATTTTGAAAGAACTGGCACCCAAGGACTTGCCTTTTATGAAGCACCAAGGATCACGGTTTCAGCTAAAACTCTTCTGTACAGTTCTACTGAAGAAACAACATAGATCACCTACATCTTAGATGGCCTGAGGGTGAGTAAATAAACTGCACATTTTCATTTTTCTTCTACTTTAATATTCCCTGGTCACCATCCACTTTCATTGCACAGAAGACAGCTAAGCCACACTTTTAAATTTCACACTTGAACTTGAAAATCATACAAGTTTGAGGATAAATACAATTTAGTAATTTCTTTTGTGAACCACTTGATTAATATTCATGTCATTCAGTTATACTATATTATATGATTTAACATCACAAAATGAACACAAGAATCTTTACAAATTGTACAAGCTCCAGAATTCAAATAATACCCATAGTCATTTTCAGTATTGACATTTAACAATTAACCTCCAGGTGAAACATCGATCTAGATAAGGAGGCAAATGCCACCGAGCTTGTTTCCAGGGTAACCCTTTCGCCAGTCCTTAGTACAACTTTCTGCTACCTCCACCAGCCATACAATATTGATCACCGGCAAGAAATGGCCTCAGCTGTCCTGAACCTGCAAAGTGAGATTTGATTTGTTTGCACCTCTGCAGCCATGTTTACATTCTCTTCCCCGATGGCTATTTTGCTACAAAAGGCCCTGACACTGTTAGTTGAAAACAGAGGTGTTCGATTAGATTAGTTGTGGCAAATGAAATGGAAAGCATTAAATAAAGGCCACAGATCTGAAACACGGGGGAAAGATGCAATTAAACTCAACAAAAACCCTACGTCTAAAAATAACTCTCACTGAGACACACACACAGTGTATCAGCAAGAGAAAAAGGTGAACAGAAAATTGCCTTCGTGGATCATGAAGCAGCTGTAGTCAAATATACTTCTCAAAACCCCACAGCAATTTGTTCAAAAACTCTAAAGAGGGTCGCACACCGGGGGAGAAGCTCCGCATTGCGCCATGTATATAAAAATCTAACACATTATTTTTAAAGCTCATGTAACACACGCTGTTTCTGTATTTCTGATGTTAATCTGGAGTACCTATAGAGTAGTATTACATCCTTTTTATCTCCGAAAAGTCTTTAGTTTAATCAGATTTATAAAAGAAAGATTAGCTTTAACAAATCTTTCCTATAACGTACAAAAAAATGAAGGAGGAGTTATACCGCGTGAGGAGCGAGTACGAGTCATGCAACACTATACAACACTGTTTCAACTTATGATTCACTACATGTTCGTGTCATTTATATAATATGCACGTGCCTATTTCCAACATAAGACAGAAGTCTTACTTACCGCATGCAACTCATGACCCGGTTGGGAAAATCCAGCGCATCAAACACACACGCACGCAAAACTCCACTGCTACTCCGGATAAAAAACTATATCTATTGTTTCCATAAGGCTGGATGTCTTCTCCTTACATCCAAAAACACACTTCTTCATTTGTGCCATTGTTGAGTTTGGAAATTAAACAAAGCTGTGTCGCGTGATAAGATGTTTGCAAGTTCTAGATTTTTTGCATTATATATGAGTGTGCTGTGTGTGTAATTATTATACATATATTGTTTTCAGAATTGTATATATATATATATATATATATATATATATATATATATATATATATATATATATATATATATATATATATATATATATATATATATATATATATATACATATATATAAAAATTCTGAAAACAATATATGTATGTGTGTGTGGTTAAATATACATAATAATTACACACAGCACAATTTATGCCAAAAATCAAATCCCTGCCACACCACATAGTTTAACATTAAATAACATCATATTTGTCCAGAAACATTAATAATTAACATAAGTTGCTAATGTATATTTTGCTTCTGGGAGTAGACTCTGTCTGACTAAGCTCATGCTATTGAATGTGCACATCCGGTGTGTGATATCTACAAGCTGTCTGACACTGGACACGGTGCTGCATTTCTCGCTCGGTATGCGACCTCCTTAAAGCTCCCATAACACACGCTGTTTCGTGGCTCTGAAGAGTCTCTAGTTTTATCCGATTTATGAAAGACAGATCAGCTCTAGCGATTGTTTCCGGAAACGCACAGAAACATTCAGGAGGAAGAGTCACGAGCTGCGGAAGGAGCAAGTATACAACACTGGATAATAGGGCTGTCACTTTTGAGAAAAATCTAATTCGAACGGATATCGAATATCATGCAATGTATCCGAATATATTCAAATATCTAGGTGCCCCCCGCGCGCATCAAAAAAAACGTAATGGAGATTCAATTTATTAACATTGACAGTCATAAACATGGCTGTCTGCATTACTTTTTTTTACTAAATGTTTGAAACAGCAGGTTATCAACTTATAAATAACAACGACTCAGAACAGGTAACAACTTAAACAGCAGCAGGAGTAAGGCATATAGCCATGCCCAAACGAAATCCGCGCCCGCAGATTTCGGCGGAAAGCTGAATTCCGCCGATATAATGCCCTTCATTGACAATCACACATATCCCGTGCTTGAGCGTGTTTGTGAGAGGAAATCTCATTGACAACAAGCACACATACATAGACTATCTCGCGCGTTTGTGAGCCGTCATCGACAAGTGCATTATCTCTGAGCGTGCTGTTTGCTTGACCGTTTTTAATGATAGAGAGCGCAAACCATTTGATATTTGAGATGAAATTAAACTTACCGCTTAAGCAGATTTCACTTGACTCTGTCGTCTATGTGACGCGCGACAGTCAGCACATGATCATTTAAAATCTGTTTACAAGACAAATGCTGTTGTTGTTTAATATAAAGTTTACATTGCGTTGTAAAAATGATGAAATTATCTTCATACATGCTAATTTCATAATGCGAACGTATTAACACAAGCTTTTTATTCTGCTATAATATTTAACACTATAAAAAAAAATGTAATTTTATATACAAACTATAATTCTATCTTGACATGCACATTAGGTTCATGTTGGTCCAATTTGATTCTCACCTCTTGCGCACAGTTGCCGTCGGTCTCCCTCTCAGCCTCCTTCCCATTATGTGTTACTGTAAAAAATGCGCTAAACATGGCATTTTAAAAACCGGATGGTTTATTTATAGTTCGAATACGGATATGTCACGTCATGTTCGAATGCATATTCGAATATCGAATAAAAAGTGACAGCCCTACTAGATAAGTTATGATTCCATACATGTTTGTGTCATTTACATTACATGTACTTAATGCGCCGATTTCCGATTTGGCTCAGCAAAGAGCGTCGACTTATGCCACGGGTGGTTATATAGAAAATCTCATGTGAGACAGAGGTAGTGATAAACTCGATGTGCAAACATTTATTTGTGGTGGTGAATTTTGATTTTGTGACGGACTGAGAAATAAATGTATGTTTGGGAATGTATAGCATTCCAATGACGCTCTCACTTGTATGATGTCACAGCAGGCAGCGCAAATACAACGACACGTAATCCATTCAACTCTGAAGTGTTACTAAACTCACTGGAAAAGCTAACCAAGCATAGTGAAGTGAGCTGACACGACCTGCCCTAACCTGACCTGTGGGGTACTATGCAATGGAAAGGGCCATAAGTTTTACTTACCGCCTGAAACTCATGACCCGGTTGGGACTTTTCACCAAAATCCAACGTTAAACAAACACACACACGCAAAACTCTGCTGCCAAACAAACTATATCCAATGTTTCCATAAGGCTGGCTTACTTCTCCTTACAGCCAAAAACATACTTCTTTTGTGCCATTGTTAAGGCTTGATATAAAACAAAGCTGTCGCATAAAGGGATGCCTGCGACTCTCCCGCTGATTGACGTAGGTGTGCTTTTCCGAGGGAAGTGCCCATGAAATAAATTATGCGTACCCATGTTCGAAAAAAACTTTCAGAAACTTGTATGAACCCTGGCGAAGTGCATTCGGCACAGAAATACTCTGTAACATGTCCAGCTGCTTTTTTGACACTTTGCCTATGTTTAGCATGAGAAATCCAAATTTTATACTGTGTTAATAAGTCAGAATGCATGAAATACCGTTAAACACCCCCTTTAAGATATTTATCCAAAGTCCCTTTAGGGAAGTTGTGTCATTATGTCGCCATTTTTGTAATGTCTCTGGGAAGTTATTTCAGGTATGCAAGAATAAAGTCCTATTTACTTGGGTGGGTAAAACCAAATATATCTAAAATTGTGTGCTAAAACCTGACATCAACTGTAAATAACCTTTTCTATTTACAACATTTAAAAAAATCTAAAGTTGTAACTGTTACCATTGGTTAATGCACAATGACCTAACACGAACAACTGTATAGGCCTTAAAGGAATATTCCATTTTCTTAAAAGAAAAATCCAGATAATTTACTCACCACCATGTCATCCAAAATGTTGATTATCATTTTAATGGACTTTAATAGACACCAACAATTAATACCCAACTCAACACGTAACTATAAACAATCCCAAACGAGGCACAAGGGTCTTATCTAGCGAAACGATTGTCATTTTTGACAAGAAAAAAAAATGCTCTTTTAAACCACAACTTTTCGTCTAGGTCCGGTCCAGGGCGACCTAACGTAAATGCGTAGTGACGTAGGGAGGTCACGTGTTACATATATAAAACGCACATTTGCGACCATTGTAAACAATAAACTGACACAAAGACATTAATTAGTATCAGTTGACATACAACAATGTAGGAACGGCCCTCTTTCAACACACTTGTAAACACTGGGGCGGAGTGTTCGTCTTCTGTGACCTCTTGACGTCATGACGTATTGCGTGGGGTCACCTGGCGCATCACGACCAGATCTAGAGAAGTTGTGCTTTAAAAGTGTATATTTGCTATTCTTCTTGTCAAAAATGACAATCGTTTTGCTAGATAAGACCTTTATGCCTCGTTTGGAATTGTTTATAGTCCTTTGAAACTCTGTTGAAAAAAACTGTTAAGTGTTGAGTTAAGTATTAAATGTTGGGCTCTATTAAAGTCCATTAAAATGAGAAAAATTCTGCAATGTTTTCCTTAAAAAACATAATTTCTTCTCGACTGAACAAAGAAAGACATCAACATTTTGGATGACATGGGGGTGAGTAAATTATCTGGATTTTTCTTTTAAGAAAATTGAATATTCCTTTAACAAACATCATGAAAAGTTATATTGCTTATTGTTACTTAAAGGGACACTTCACCCATTTCCATTAAGCTTTGTATAGTTAGAACCCCAGTCATGTTTTTGAATGGTCGTGCATCATTTCATCAGTTGTCGCTGAGACAGGAGAAATACAGATTTCAGTGTTGCACTTCCTTCTTTCAATGATGCAAAAATCATCATATTGCATCATTGAAAGAAGGAAGTGCTGTATCTTTGTTGAAGGGGTGAGACTACAAACACCCCTTTTCTTGGTCAAATAGGCACCAAAATCAAAATGTATGTTACATTTCGACTACAAATATGACATAATGTTTCTACGGGTGAAATGCTCCTTTAATGTTAGCTTACCCATTTAGTTACTAATGTTAACAAATACAACCTTTTTGTACAATGTTACCAAACAAACTAACAAAACTTGCATTCAGCGATCTTTCTGCCTCCACCTGAACTCCGCCCACACAAAAAAACTCACAATGTTTACTAACAGAAAAAGAGTCTATTCATAGTGATATGAAAGCTTGTTATATCCACTATCTTTGATCTAGAATTACATTTAAGTGTATAGTCAACAGCCGTGTAAAAAGACATTTACCCGCGGCTCACTGGATCACAGTAATGTTTTATGGAACAATGAAAAGCAGACGCATTGAGATACCGGAGAGGGACAGATAAAGCACCTGTTTAACCCAACTCATAGACCATCTAAAATCTGAGTGGCCCCAAGAAGACACTTGTGCAACCAAAGGATATGGTAATGTCTAGAAGATGGCATAAGTGGCCAATAATTAAAAAAACGTATTGCCTCACAGCAACATGGTTATAGATTATGACTATAAGTAATAGCAGCCTCACAACCGCCAATTTCTCAGTAGTGTTATTGCAGCGTGATATAGGACACCGGAGGTAAGAGTGTATAACTCCCATCTCATTAACTTCATCTCCTCTTATGTAACAGTTGGATCACACTCTTGAAGTAGATATGCAGTGTGAGAGAGAGAGAGAGAGAGAGAGAGAGAGAGAGAGAGAGAGAGAGAGCTGTATACAGTGTATGTGGGTATTCATCACGTCACAGAGGCATAAAAAAGAAAGAATATTTGCATTACTAAAAATGAAAATATTAATAAAAACTTAATACATAGATAAATAAATTGACGGACAGAAAATTCTCAGTTGAAATATTTCAACAAATGTGACGTGACCCTAAAAACAGATCATTATGACCTTCATCTTCATTATCACCATTATTATCCTCATCATCATTCTGACGATTCCCTGCTGTAATTTCCATCACTACATCCATCACCACATGTGCCGTCAATGGGTCTGTGATGCGACTGTTCATCTCGCTGCCAAACGCCCCCATTGCCTCCTGCCTCTCTCTCCCTCTCTGTTCAGGAACACTGCAAAATGTGGTGGCACAGATGGCGGCACTTGGCCGAGCTGGTGCCGTCTGTGGAGGGAGTTCAGCAACTTTACCCGGCGGCGCTGAACATTTAACGAGGTGCACGGAATGACCTGCCCCACGTATTTATGGAGAAAAAAATACTTTTCTCTTCAACCTGTTCCACCTGTTTCTCTAAAGCACGTCTACTGAACATGTAAATATGCTGTTGCATTTACAGCAGCTATAACCAGCAGATGTCCTCAGCACGCTGCATTTCATATCTGTATTTTGTGTTATAGACTTCAGCGATGAGCTTCTCCACAGTGTAATTTGCCAATTTAAATACACGAGCACTTGGTCTGGCTGTCAAATGGTTTATCGTTCATCAGTTGGCAAATTAAAAGTGATCTCATCGATATCATCCTTGCATCTTTATCATTATACAGTCAGTTGTGGTGTGAACTCTGCTATTCTTTGGGGATAGTTCACCTTAAAGGGATAGTTCACCCAAAAATGAAAATTCTGTCATCATTTACTCACTACCATGTTTTTACAAACCCGCATACATTTCTTTGTTCGGATGAACGCAAAGGAAGATATTTTGAGAAATGTTTGTAACCAAACCGTTTGTGGACCCAATTTACTTTCATAGTAGAAAAAAAGAATACTATGGAAGTAAATGGGATCCATGAAGTGTGTTGTTACAAACATTTCTCAAAATATCTTCCTTTGTGTTTATCAGAACAAAGACATTTATACAGGTTTGTAACAACATGAGAGTCAGTAAATTTTCATTTTTGGGTGAACTATCCTTTTAAAATGAAAATTCTGTCATCATTTACTCATCCTCATGTTGTTCTGAACCTGTATGAATTTATATTTTCTGATGAACACAAAGGAAGATATTTTGAGAAATGATGGTAAACACACAGCAGATAGTGACCATTGATTTCCATAGTAGGAATAAAATATTTTGGAAGTATTGTGATAAATGATAAAAAATATTTTGATAAATGATGGTAAGCACACAGTTGGCGGTACCCATTGAATTCCATCATATTTTTTTATTTCTACTATGGAAGTCAATGGTCACTATCTGCTGTGTGTTTAGAATCATTTCTCAAAATATCTTCTTTTGTGTTCAACAGAAAAAAATCATACAGATTTAGAACAACATGAGGATGAGTAAATGATGACAGAATTTTACCATTTAGATAGTTCACCATTTTAAGGTGAACTACCCCTTAATTTTTAAAACTGTATTTTTCAACACTAACTCATAGCAATTCATACACTGTATAAAATTCTTTGCCTCCTTAATTTTTTTATTTAATCAACTCAGATTTACAAGTCATTTCAACTTTCTACTATTCATCTTGACTAGAGATTAGTTGTTACCAGAACCATTAATGTCATCTTACTAATCATTCTGGATCTGCCGGAAAATGACATCATCAAGATGTTTCACTGATATCCCAAGCAGTTCACCATCGACTTTACTAAAATGTGAAGTCAGGGGCAAGACAGTAAAAAATCTCACAAAAAGTCAAGCTTTTATGCAAAAGAAAGCATTTAGAAGGTGTACAGCATCACATTTTTTAAAAAGCCCTTGAAGCAAATTTTTTTTGCACATATAATATTAAGGTCTGAACTTACTATAGCCATTATTTTTAAAGGATTTAAAAAATATTTCCTATAGAATTATTTACATTTTTTAGATTATCATTATCAATATATGCATTTACAAACTCATGTTTCGGTAATGAGAACTAAAAAGTTAGGTACTATGATGACAAACAAAATTTCAACTTTTTTCTGCTTACCTGGTAGCCATATTGAATGTCACAGTCAATTATGTCCCTTCCAACTTTTTTTTTTAACATGTTAGTTCATTGAGGGCTTAAACAATGATTGAAAATTGTTGCGGAGGATGAGAAATTTGTTCTTGGACACATTTATATTCCTTATTATTGTCTCTACATTTACCAATGATCACCAAATACCACGTTTCTTTACTGTAAATGTTTATAGTATAACATGCACTGAAGCTATTTATTAATTACTGTATACAAATTTCCATGTCAAAGAACCCAAATCCAGTCATGGACATGTTGCGGTAATGAAAATTGGTTTGTATGATGTCATTTGAAATCATGTGCAAAATAGTACATGAAGAGATGTTTGTAATTGTATGCTTCTTATTTTATTACTCTTACTTTGCATTTACTTTTTTATCAAAATGTTTTAAGACACCTCATAAGTCTAATTTCGCGAGAATCACCCATTAAGATATTGGTTTTGCACCCATGAAAATGTAGGCGGGACTCACCGCACCATACTTAGCAGCTAACTTTGTCCCCTGCTATATGAAGGTCATGATAATGCGAGTGTGGGAGCGTAAAAGTATCTAAATGTCATTGCAATCAAAAGGCGCTGTGTGTGACTGTTACCGGCAATTGAAAACCACAATCTAATCTCATGTTTACCACAACACAGTCACCCAGAACTGCAAACACCCCACACACACACAAGCCGTACATAACACACAAAAAAGCCAAGAACAGATATGTGTCTCTGTTTATGTGTCTGTCTAATCAGGCTTGGATTAGGGACGCTTGTTCCAGGACCCGCACAACCTTCAGCAACAAAATCGATGACAGAAAAGGCTTCAGACTGAGTGACCCGCACTAATGAGATCGACCGACTCGCACGCATTCCTGAGTCAGGAAAACCTTTCTTATAGAGGTGCCATGATGACAACAGGTTTACGGGGTGCAGTTACTGGGCTGAGAGGAGAATTGAAGGTAAAGTGGACAGACGCCAGCGGTCAGACAGATACACAACCTGATGTAATTTCTACCCTTGGTGAGCTGGTGGACCTGTCCCCATAGCAACATGTTTCGTATGTGAGGTGAATAAATGTGAGCGTATGTGTGTAAATCCAGGACCCATCTGAAAGTGATCCGTCTCGAAGAATGGATGTTTGACCTGACGTGATTTCATTCATATGTGGTCTGAATGTCAAACTCAGATTTGCTTACATTTTTGAGGGCTCATTTTAGTTGGTGTGTGAACATTTCTATTCTAGTCATTAAATTGCTTTACAAGCTATTAAAGGAATTTTATTATAGCCTGTTTCATTGGACGCACATGCGTTGTCACGGTTACGCGTCTGGGCGGAACTTAAAGGAATATTCCATTTTCTTAAAAGAAAAATCCAGATAATATACTCAACACCATGTCATCCAAAATGTTGATGTTGATGAGAAATTATGTTTTTTGAGGAAAACATTGCAGGATTTTTCTCATTTTAATGGACTTTAATAGACACCAACACTTAATACTTAACTCAACACGTAACAGTTTTTTTCAACGAAGTTTCAAAGGACTATAAACGATCCCGAACGAGGCATAAGGGTCTTATCTAGCAAAACGACTGTCATTTTTGACAAGAAAAATAACAAATATACACTTTTAAAGCACAACTTCTCGTCTAGATCCGATCCAGCGCGACCTAACGTAGATGCGTAGTGACGTAGGGAGGTCACGTGTTACATATATAAAACGCACATTTGCGGACCATTTTAAACAATAAACTGACACAAAGACATGAATTAGTATCAGTTGACATACAACAAAGTAGGAACGGTCCTCTTTCAACACACTTGTAAACACTGGGGTGGAGTTTCATGTTCGTCTTCTGTGACCTCTTGACGTCATGACGTATTGCGTGGGGTCACCTGGTTCATCAGGACCAGATCTAGACGAGAAGTTGTGCTTTAAAAGTGTATATTTGTTATTTTTCTTGTCAAAAATGACAATCGTTTTGCTAGATAAGACCCTTATGCCTCATTTGAGATTGTTTATAGTCCTTTGAAACTCCGTTGAAAACAACTGTTACGTGTTGAGTTAAGTTTTAATTGTTGGTGTCTATTAAAGTCCATTTAAATGAGAAAAATCCTGCAATGTTTTCCTCAAAAAACATAATTTCTTCTCGACTGAACAAAGAAAGACATCAACATTTTGGATGTTGGATGATGTGCATCCAATCATCTGCTTCCTGTCCATTTTCCTTTCCCTAATAAATACCTGTCATACCCTATACTGAATATATTTATTTTGTTCCTTAAAAAGAAACATGATAATAAGCGTATCTTATCGCAATCATTATGAGAGTACCAATTCATTGCATAACATGTGAAAAAAGTGATTTAGCGTGAACTTCATGCAAGATTATCTGGCAAGCAAGCAAAGTTTTAAATACAATAAGATTTAATAAACTCTCAATAGATTTTTATTAGAATCGTCTTATTTTCTCTTATTGTTATTCGAATAGGCTGGCCATCATAACCCAGCATCATAGCTAAAGTAAAGCTATGGTTGTAAACAAGTGCTGCAATCAGAATGCAATACTCTACAGGAACACCTACAGTACTGTATCACCAATATAGGATAAGAAACATATTAAGATCCCTATTGGTTTCCATGTGTATACAGTACTGTATTCAACGTGAGCCTTTTTGTCTCTTACTCTCCTTCTCTATCTCTATTTATCTATATATTCTGCTTTTCTCCTCTTCTTTTTCTCACCTTTTTCGTCCCCTGCGGCACTAAATCATATAAGCTGGATAACAGGTTAAAGTGTGGCTGCGTGACACAGCATCTGCTGCTATCGACTGATTCTCAGTTGCAATCGTTTGAAACGTGACAGGCCCAATAAATCAACCTCTTCAAAGCACAGACTCTCAATACAGCTACTTTGTACATTAGTTAGCAACCTTGCTAACGCACCAGCACACACACTGTGTCTGTTAAACCCCATACTGTCATCAAAAAACAGAACAGCAAAGCACAATATTTATGTGGACCACACACACACAGCTCAGCTACAGGTTTGGGTACTGTAGCACAGCATTACCATTGCAAAAGTTATCAGTTTGATTCTTTGGGAACACACATATAGATAAAATGTACATTGAATTCACTTTAAGTTGACTTGATTGAAAGTTTTTGCCAAATGGAAATAAGTGGAAATAAAGTCCATTAACCATCCAAGTGTTATGCTGGCACATCAAATACCATACTGTGTCCACTGTACAGTATATTTGAATTGATGTGGTCAAAAAACTTTGTATTATATAAAATTATTACATTATTTGGGTCCTGTTATCGTGTGAAAGGAAGCTTAAAAATACCAACTCCAAAGTTTTCATGACCGTTATACCACTGTAAAAAGTTAAAAGTTGGATCAACTTAAAAAATGACTTAATTGGTAACAACTTAAATATTTAAACATTTTCAACTTAAAATTTTAACTTAAAGTAAAAAGTTCCAATTTTTAGGTGTTACCAATTCAAGCATTTTTTAAAGTTGATCCAACTTTTACTTTTTACAGTGATATTAACCAAACGTTTCTCGCTGTCTGCTTAAATAATAAATACCAGAATGAAAATATGAGGAACAAAAATCATGACAGGTTGTCACGATTTTGTGACAGGTGCTGTTTTATCAAGAGACGGAGACTGACTCATCTCTTTATCACTCAGGATGCTGTGAGTAACACAATACGATGTTTGTCATCAGTATGCAAAGAAAACAGCTAAATAATTCAATTGTCAAATGGACAAAAATATAAATTTAAAATAAAATATTTGAAGCAGCTATATAAACGCTTACCGCGGGTATACTTTTAATTTACCTGAAATTTCGGACCTTGTAAAACAATGGGTCTCATTCACTAAGCATGCGTACGTACAAATGTGCATACAGATGTTTTCACAAACAAATCGTGATTCAACAAAAACTTTCATATCAAAATGTATTCTGAATGTACCCAAAATAATTATAATGTGTATAGTACTGTTGATATATAAAATGTCCATGATAATATTTTATATTATAATATTTTCTGTATTATATATATTATTATTATACATGATCTATAGACGGTTTCAGCAGTAACAACATAAACAAGCGGCTTCCGTGGTAAACACGTAACTTCCGGTAAACTCCGCTAAGAATAAATAACAACAAAGTACTTTAAACGTAGTTTATTTATACTGTATGACAAGCAAAATAAACAACACGTAGATTACATAGGAAACCATTCGTTATTTTCAAGATTTATTTGTTCAAGAGTTCAGTTTAGCAACTAGTCGGACCATTACATTTTTTTTATTTTAGATACAGATGCGCGTCTCTGTCATATTATTTAAATGTCATTTTTGTTAACGAATCCAATACATATTTAATGTTACTCCGTTCGGTGGACAGCACTGGCTTTCTCCAAAACCTCCCAAATAAAAATGCAAAGCAAAATGGAACTTTACCGATAATAAATATGATCATGGATTTCTTTTCAAGCTCTTTTCTTCTATGACAAACTGCTCTAAAATGTTCTGTGGACTAGCGCTGCGCTGTGCAAAGCCCTTATATGTAGCTGGTTTGTGCGTGTTTTATGCAAATTACCAACCTTGTGCATGCGGTCACTCATGTAGAACACTCCAAATTCACTAACGTAAAAATAAGTATAAGAACAAATTCATGTGCGTACGAACGTGTTGTGAATTAGGCGAAAAGTTTTCGTGAGAAGTTCAGGTGTGCGTATAAATACGAAAAACGTATGCAATTATTAGTGAGTGAGACCCATTGTTTTATTTTTTATATTTATTTTTTGGAAATAAAAGTAAAGAACAAACTTTAAGTATTATCATATACCAATTTTTAAACAAACTAACTATGTTTGAAGTACTGTAGAACCACAAAGCTCAGTGTTATTTTTCCTATAATTGGAAATCACACAAAAAAAAAACTTAGATTCAAACACAAAACGGCCTTGAGGGAGATTAAGCATAAGAAGCTACAAAGATGATAAGCGATCTGGGACAAAGTTTTCCAAACACCCTTCAGTATGTTCCCACAGCTGTCTCTACAACACTATGTCACACAAAACAGTGTTCAGTATTGAACTCAAACCTCACAGAGACACATTAACACCTTCGCTTTCTACACATACACACACACAAAGCCAGAATAAAGCATTGCCATTGGTACCATCATGAGTTTATGGCCATTGTACCATGGCTGTCGCCCTGTTCGAGTCTCACAGCCGGCAGGTGGCGACTGAGATGCCCTTGAGCAAAAAATGAAAATTCTATCATAATTTACCTACTCTCATGTAAATTTCTTTATTCTTTTATCCTACTATGGAAGTGAATGGGGCTTATGATCATTTTGGTTACAAACATTCCTTACAATATCTTCCTTCGTGTCTATCAAAATATTTTTTTACAGGTTTGGAACAACATGAGAGTGAGAAAATGATGACAGAATTTTCATTTTTGGGTGAACTGTCCCTTTAACGCCCATTGCTCCCCGGGCACTGCCCTCTGTGTGGTCATGGATTGCAGTGTGTGTGTTTAGTGACTGGGATGGGTTAAAAGCAGAGAGTATGACATTGGTCATACGTCACTTTCACTAATCCAGTTTTTACAAAACCAAAAGTTATAAAAAACTGAAGCATATTGAGAAAGGTACCATGTTTCTATTTTAAGGCTAAAATCTCTCTGTTTCTCTCTCTCTCGTGAGCAGGGCTTATACTGTAGTAAGCTTTAATAAAATGGTTATCGCTTCATTAGAGAGAGCTCTCGTCCTTACATTAACCTCTCTGAGAGACTCTCATATTCTCTCATTAAATGGGATGCTGGACGCATCAGATCAGCCACATGGGGAAGCATGTAAACACATTTCTGAAATCTGTTGACTCTGTGACTCACTGTCTCATCTGTGTGTGTTTGTTTTTTCTGATTTATGGCAAACATTCAACACGAAAAGCTAGTCCAGTGGGTAATCTAATTAGGGATGAAAACTCAATATATTTTACTGTTTCTAATAATTTAATATAGTGTATATTAATATTAATATTGTAAACAGAATGTGATTAATATTACATGAAATGGACACAAAATTTGCACTGAATAAATAACATGCTAGTTGTTCTAAGTTCAATTTTTATTTAAACTGTTTTGGAAATATAGGTTTGCTATTCAAAACTTATTGACTTATTGATTCAGTATTAAAGATATCAAGCATCATACCCAGCATACCAACAATCAGCATCATAATTAACTTTACAAAAAAAATCCAGAGAGTAATGTGAAACAATGACCTTCGAGTATGATGTGTGTTCCAAAGAAAAAAATTGTGTCATACTGATTAATGTCCTTTTAGTTAAGAGGAATAAATACATTCAGATATCATACAGTATACCGTCAAACAAGTACACTACTAAAAAAGCAATGAGGTAGGAAAAATCTTTTAAGTAGGAGTAATCCATACCCAGAGCTAAATGTGAGCTGTAGCCGTTTCTACGTACTATTCATAGCTTGCACGTGAAATATGAATACATATGATGTAAATCTGTCTCTTCCACACAATGCATTGGAGATGTAAATACACATTCACAACTCAAGGACAAAGATGTTTTGAAAGCAATAAATAGTCTCCAGCTAGTGTAGGAGGATTAGACTTTCAACACATTTGTGGCCAAATGAAACACATGGGAAATACGCATTCTTACAGTATGTAAACAACATTCACACGCTCAGACAGTGCAACCCGTCCCCGCACTGTGTCCCATCATTGAGCGTGTATGCTTACATGGGCAGTTGCAACAATGGGGCTTTATTAGTGCTGTTCATTGATTTAAGTAACTTTTTTGACATTTGGGTATAAAGTGTTTCAATGCTACAATATATGGTGTAAAAACATCTGAGTGCTGCCCTCTTCAGGTTGAACGGTGGCTACTGCAGTTGAATTTTCCTGTTGGATGTTGTGGTACTGTGTGACGTAAGCGGTACGACCCTACATAAGCAGGTTCAAGCTCACCATGTCCTTGTTACGATCTCACCACACACTTGGTACGAGCTCAGTTCGTCCCCTCTAACTCCGTTGGGGTCTTCCCACTTTTCTTGCATTTATCAAATATTGCCAGTGGGTGGAGTCAGGCTCTGACTAGGGGTTTAGTTACTCTTTAAGTACCCATGACACATAATCTCACCTTTTACTTGTGTGTTTCAGAGCATGGGTGCAACAAAACGTCTCGATCGCCCCCCAGTGACTGGTCCTAGTATAGGTCATAAACCCCCCCTCCCCCATGTTATTCAATGGAACTTAAGACCAACTAAACAATTTAATTACACTTTTACCTTTTTTCCCAGCTGGTTTCTTTCATTTAATGTAGTTTTTATCACGCTGACGTAAATTTAATTGTTTGTTTTTAAATAAGTTTGTTTTTAGTTAGTTATCTAATGCTATAAAACGGTGGTGTCATGTAATGATTGACAGCTGTGATATGCGCATTCTTCGAGAGCGAGGGCGGGGCCTTAATTTCACGGCTTTACTTCCTGCTCACTACTACGCAGGACTGGTCCCGAAATCGCTACTGCGCAGACTCAAGAAGATCCAAGATGGCGGGTTCACTTTTCACCAATGGAAGAGAGCCAATGTGTGTCGTCCATCTTTTTTTACAGTCTGTTGGTTTACCTTTTACCTTAAATTTAGTCTGACAGATTTCTAAACAGTGTAATACAATAGACCAATCCAATCTGCCAACCACCAGATTTCTTCTTTTTGCCTAAAATATATACATCATATTGATATACAAAATTCACCGCCCCACACACATACACACCCTCTTTCCTTCAATAAGATTTAGGCTGTGTGATTTTTCAGGCTGAGAAATACAGTAAAGAAACATGTAATGTTTTGATAAATTAAAGAGCAGGCCGAGTCCTGACTGTTTTTTTTTCCAAAATCTTCTGGCCACACATCTTCAGCTCTGAATGTTTAAAGAGTAACTTAACCCTAAACCAACTTTTTTTAGTCAATGATCTGTACGAATGATGCTTTATTAGTGCTGTTCATTGCTTTTAGTAAGTTTTTTGACATTTGGATATAAAGTGTTTCAATCCTATAATATATGGTGTAAAATTGTCTGAGTGCTGCCCTCTTCAGGTTGAACGGTGGCTACTGCAGATTAATTTTCCTATTGGATGTTGGGTCCAAAAAGTAACTTGTGACATAAGCAGGTTCAAGCTCACCACGCCCTTGTTACGATCTCACCACACACTTGGTACGAGCTTAGTTCGTCCCTCTATCTCCGTTGGGATCTGCCCACTTTTCTTGCATTTTTCAAATATTAACAGTGGCGGAGTCAGGCTCTGACCAGGGGTTTAGTTACGCTTTAAAGAAATAGTTCACCCCATATCAAATTGTCATTGGCTATTTACTGTCATCTCATTCCAGTTTCTTCCATAGTACACAAAATCACCATATTGGTCACTTTTTATGCAAGAGGAAGGAAACAAATTCTTTGACCCAACACGAACACAAGTAAAAGACAACAGAACAGTACGTCGCCTTTAAGAGAAACATAAACATCACAGCCTGTAAATTATGGTCCAACTCACTAAAAGCTCTGGAGAACCCAAATAAAAGAGAAACACTTAATAATAATGCTCTTCCAAACTCTCTCATTTTGGTTTTATGAGGAAAAAAGTGTTTGAGAAAGCTACAGAGAGGCACATAAAAACACATTTTTGGTGAAATGTAAAAGTAGCCTCGCTCTAAATCTGACTGTCATGGTGTTTACTACTTTATTTACACATTTGGCTTTTTTTAAGTGCACCTATTTCATTGCTAACAAAATGTTTTTTGTGTGTTCACGTGGTTTATGGTTAAAATCACATTATTTTACACATTTTTGTAGCTCCAGGTATTCTGCCTTCCTCAAATGAATTGATTTTGTACAAAACTCATCGATTTGAAAAGCGCCGTGTCCCTGATTGTCCAGATAATCTGTACGTTGTGATTGGCCTGAATACCTCTGACGTCAGAAATGTGACGCTCCTTACCATGTTTAAAAGATTTGCTAACAATTCAAAGCATACAGGAGTTAATTTAAAGGCCAAGCAGGAGAAATTATGATAATGTCCATGTCAACAGGCCCAGGAAGTAAACTGTTGCCTACAATCCGTGTGTTTGTTGTAGTCCAAGAAAAGGGATTTACTTCCGTCATTGTTTCCTTTGCTGTATGTACCTTTTGCATATCGTTACACACCAAAGGAAATGTAAAAACGTGAATCGGATGATAGTTGCTCTTTAAAACCAAAAAAAAAAATGCCCACCAGTTTACTGTATAACAGACAACCACATGAAAATAATTTAAAAAATGAAGTCAAACTGAACTCTCAGTTATAATTATAATGTATTTTGGGAGTACGACATGTAGCAGAATGAATGGTCACCTGTTGTGTGTGTATGTTCAATAGAAATTTTATAATGAATGGGTTGTTAATGAGCACTAAAAGTTTCTTGAAAGAGTGGGTGGACTTTTCTAATAAAGAAAATTGGATCTTGCAGGCAATAATGAGGCAGTAAAAAACTGCACCGGACCATATAAAATCTCTAGTGATTAAAAAAACACATTTTGAGTAAAAAATGCATGTTCATATTTAAATCAAACACCCCACAAAGCCCCTGATAAAGTAAATCTCTTGGCATTCAAATTGACAATCTGGAGAGGATGACAAGCTGATCTGGTGTTACAGCTGACATCCAATGACTCAAAGTCCACCTGCCATTCTGGCAATGCAAACACACATCAGAATGCAACATAAAATCCATATAATCTCGTCACGCTACGCCCCTTTATCACCTTCCGTTTGTACAGACAAATTGGTTATTGCGTCTAGTTAAGACACAGTGTTAGCGTATCATAATTCAGTTAGCGTATAATAATGATTTAAGCGATTTGTACTTTTGCGTAGGATCTATGCCGAAGCCTCTACGCCGTAGGTTACGCGTCAGTTTTAGTTTACACTTCTGCGTTGTTGGTCACGTTGACGTGCATTCACACATGCAGATCGCTGGTAGGCAGAGTCTTCATGCATGTTACTGGTGTAAACCACAGTATCAAGACAAAAGACGAAGAAAAAGCAACTTGTTGTTGTGCGCGTTGCATGGAGAAGCATCCAGTGATGGACGTAAAAAAACAGCAACCTGAGTTGTTTAATATGACCCCTCAACTTGGTCCATCTTTAATTTTACTGTCGCAAGCGGAAATGCATATTAGGAAGTGTGACTCAGATTTTTTTTTGACCTGACCGGAAGGGTTTTAGCAAACCAATCACAGCGATTGTGGTCCACGTAGTACGGACATGTTGTTCCATTTTTGGAAAGGTGCACGTCAGGTAGGGGTGTCCTTATCATACCATCCATAATATCAGTGTAATTTTTACATGATAAAAAATATCATTTCGCGATATAAACGATAGAGTGACGCGATGACGTATGGCCCATTTACGTTTAATGCGCCGAGCAACAACACCTGAGGGCAAGAGCAGTATGTCAGCAACACGTCTATGTTGCTGACTAGGTGATACTAGCAGTGATGTGCAGCCCGAAAGTAAACAAAAGACTCAACCGAGCATCACTGTGCAAATTACTTTAGTTACCGTTAAACTGAAGTATTAAAGGTGGGGTGCTTGATTTTTGAAAAACACTGGAAAAAGGAACTCAGGCCGAGTACCAAAACACACTTGTAGCCAATCAGCAGTAAGGGGCGTGTATACTAACCGACATCGTTGACTGGGTTGCGTATTTGTGGGGCGGGTCTATCAAAAGAAGGTCCAGGTTCTATTGGGGTAGGGGCGTGTTTGTTTAGGTGATTTCAAATGTCAACATTGGCATTCAGAGATCATGCACCCCGCCTTTAAGGGATACCGACTGAATTGAATAATATTTAATTTGACAGATCCATCTTTTCTACCAATTTTCAATTAAAATATGTGATCTGATGAGTTTAAAGCTCCGTTTTGTTCTGCGACTGCTGCGAGGGGCGAGGGCATCACGCAACTTACTTCTGGGTCCTAAAGTACACCCAATTTTACCCAACATACGCAGACCATAGACACAGACAGACTTACTGATTTGTCCTGTGTTTATATGAAAATCTGATTTATTCACTTGTGTTTTATCACAACTAGATAAATATTTATCTCATGACCCCAAATGTGCCATGATTAATGTTAATGTTATTTATTTGATGTTTATGTGAACAAAAGTCCACTTACATGTAAATTTTAAATTTTAAATGGTTAGCTAATGACTTGAGTTACTGGGATCTGTTGGGAGTGTATGGCAGGGTTTCCCGCAGCACTTTGCAGTTCGGGCGGCCCACCTAAGCTGGGAAATCCAACAGCCATAACTAGGTCGTCCAAAATATATATATACTAGATATATATATAATAAAAATTCGCTGCATTAAAGGCCGTCAAGTGCATCTTGGAGAAGAGTGGACGCGCTTCACACCGCGAAAGCGCAAGCGCGCCAAATGAGGGAAAGACGTGGTTCGTCACTGTCTGGAGGATAACTAGTAGACAGTTGATAAAACATCTCGGAGTATAGCGCGGATGTGCTTCACACCGCGAGCGTGCACGCGCACCACACGGCCAAAATGATCCGTCAACTGTCTGGAGGATAGCCAGTTGATAAAACGTGTGTTCGTGAGAACTGTAAGTGCATTTATGTTTTGGGTTTATTTAAGCCTGTTATTGTATTAGTCTATAGTTCTTGCAAATTTAAAGTAAGCTGGAGATTTTTGTTGTTTGAGCAACCTGCTAGCTAGGTTCCACTTGCCTGTTGATTCGATATAATTGTTGAGCGAGCGCTCTTGCTCACGTTATTTATGTGCATTATTTACATGCTAAAGTAGTTACACTCCTTTAAGATAATGTAAATAATATTGGGAAATAATCAGTTTTTACAATCTTTGCGCTATCTATCATCGTTTGCCAGATGTTCTACAAATCTGCTTCAGTTTGTGTTTATTAACCTTTTAGTTTCACTTAATCACGCAGCTATTTTCATTAGTCTGTTAAAAACATTAAATTAATAAATAATTTAGTATATGTGTTCATTTTTTGTCATAGTCTTTTTAAAATTAAGTTTTATTTGAGTGATTTTAATAAAAATATTTTATATTTTCATCATGACGCGTGCGCCCCTCCCCTTTGAATGCCACGCCCCCGGCCACGCACACCCGCCCAACCCTACCACCTTAACTAACAAAATTTCTGCGGGAAACCCTGGTATGGGAAACCAGTAGTTAGACCAGATTTTGCATGAAATGTCTCAGCAAAAGTAAAGTAAAAGTAAACTGCAATTGTATAATTTAAACAGAGATGGCGATATAGAGGCCAAAGTTACGAATCACAACATAAAGAAATAGCTATAGAACAATGCAAATAATTTAGTTAAAGGTGCAATGTTGGACTTTTAGAAGGATCTCTTGATAAAAAATGCAATATAATATATATATATATATATATATATATATATATATATATATATATATAAATATATATATATATATATATATATATATATATATATATATATATATATATATATATATATATATAACTATATTATTAGTGGTGTATTGTTTTTATTACCTTAGAATACGCCATTTTGATCTACCTTACAGGGAAACTGCCCTTTCGCGCTGCCATGTTTCTATAGACCTAAACGTTCAAACTGTTCTATAAATCACATTTTGTTAATACGTTTTCTCAGACAATGACGTATTTGCTACCGTAGCTTCATTAGGAGTTTACGAAAAGAAGTGGTGAACTGTGGACAGAGCCGTTGGTTGCAATTCACAGTCTGACCGCTGCTTAATGTCACACATTGCACCTTTAAGAGGCAGCTGTCTACATAGCCAGTAGATAGCAAGTGAGCTCAGAAAATGAACAAGGCCAGAGGAATTCCTAATAGATATGCATACACATGCATATTTTAAAGAGAAGATGTATAATAACAATACAATTCACAGCCTACTGACTAGCTTGGGAGATCTTGTCGGCTTTAATGCTAAAAGAGTAAAAGTGCCGTGTTATCCCAAGTATGCTTTAAATTACAGCAGCCCACAAGTTAATGTGTCCTGCTGGTACACAATCTTAAGATATAGCGCAAGTCCTCTAAAGCCTTTCAACCAAAAACACATAAACAAGAGAAAGTGCACTGGGCCTTTTTCTTAATTCATGAGTCATGACAGAACAACTGCAAAGGCAGAAGCAGCAATGGAGTTGCTCACTATGGGGCTTCTATTAGGGTGGAAAAGCTGGGCAAGTCACTAAACAGTCTTTTTTCAGAGACTAACACATTCAGACCACATACTGAGGGCAATTCACCAAACACTTGCACCACTTTAGCGCTCAAAAACATGCGTATTACTTAACAACCAAGCATGACGTGATTGAATGCGTTAGCTGTGAAACCACGTAAAACTGCTGCATCATGATTTTTTAGACTGAGCCATTATTATTTATTCAGAGCAGAGTTTCATTATGTAAATAGGCCTTATTGTGGATTGTGTTTGCAATATTTGCCTTGCAAAGAGAAAAATCACACATTGCTTTTTTATCCATTTCTGTCTTCCTAATTACATTTACTAATTCGGCAGATGCTTTTGGTGTTGTATCAAAATTAGTATAGAGAATTATGCAGTAATGCACCTATAGCTCTTGAAAACAAATAAAAAGCAGCTCCTAACAAATACATTATTTAAGTAAAAAAATAAAGTACTTTTAAAGGTGCAGTATGTAAATTTTAGCAGCATCTAGTGGTGAGGTTGCGATTTGCAACCAACGGCTCAGTCCAGTGCTCACCCCTTGCTTTCGAAACGCATAGAGAAGCTACAGTACGGTAGCCGCCACCAGAAAAACATGTCATTGTCGGAGACAACTTAGTAAAAAAGTTTGTCGGTTAAGGGCTTCAATAAAAACATGGCGTCACAAAATGGCGACTTCCATGTAAGGGGACCCTCTGTGTATGTAGATAAAAACATCTCAATCTAAGGTAATAAAAACATAACGGTTCATTATAAAAAAGGTCTTTATACACCCCTGATCATATAGTTTTGTACATTATTTTGCATTTCTGTCAAGAGATTATTCTAAAAATTACACACTGCACCTTTAAAGGTCAACTCACAGCTGTTTTCAAGGATGTGGTTCGTTTTGTGGGTGGCATTTTTTCCACAACTGCTTCTCGGTGATCTATTTTATTTTACTGTACTGTTCCCATGCAGTACATCTACTGTATGGTTCTTTGTATAGTAGCTTTATTTAAGCATGTGGGGTCAGCCAGTGGCCTTGTGAAAGACTGAGTAATAATTATGGAGTAGATGTGTGTGAAGCCATAAATCCAGTTGAGAGCGTTTGCTTCCAGCAGACCCACTGTGTTCCAGATACTTCAGCCCTGGAGACTGATTAACTCTCGGCAAATAGCGAGTCCACCAGCATGGAAGTGTCTGAGAGATGGAGAGCGAGTGCATTACAACAACAGCCAAATAAAAAGGTCACCTGGCTATTCTTAACGTGGCAAAACATTGTAGTCTCTGAAGAGCCATATAAAATACAGAGTCTGACATCATACTGAAAATATGGAATTCTGAATATAACCTGAATGTTTAAGGAGAAATATTACAATTTAAAATAAATATTAAATAACATTCTGCCTATTTTTTTTACCACAAATCTGTAATGGTGCGTTCACACCAGACGCGGCAAGTGCGAGTGATTTACATGTTTACAAGTCAATGCAAAGACGCGAATAGGATTCCTGCGGCGTGGTAAGCGCAAATGGCACGGATGACCCATTCCGTGCAAATTGAACATTCGCGCATAATCTGTGCGTGTTGAAAAATCTGAACTTTGGTCGATTATCGCGCCGGGTTAACCAATCAGAAGCTTGCTCTAGCAACGTGATTACAGGAAGCGAGTGGAGGCAGAAAAAACAAACAACAATGGGGGACAATCATCATCGCTATATGAGACATCTTCGTACTTTTACAGGAATTAAAAGGATCTTGTTCGGAGGAAAGTGAGTGAGGAGGTCGAACAATCTGATAAGTTACTCAATTTGAGCTACCCCCTTACATGACGCGAATTTACGCGTAAATGTCTCGAATGACTAAAATTTCACGCGTGAATGAAGCGAGTAAAATCAAAATATTCAACCGTCCAACTACGCACGAATGGTGCGTTTTTGCCGGCTCTTTCGCGTCTGGTGTAAACGCACAGTAACATTGACTATGCTTATGCTAAAAGGTTTGATTACCTTTCAATAAGGACGTTTACACAAAATGTTTTGTGAACATTCCCAAATCGTTCTGGGACAACATGGATCATCAGATTTTGTTCAGGTTCGGAGACCATATCAGTTTGAATGCATACTGTTGAAAGATGTATCTAGCCGCCTTTCCACTGCATACAACATACGGAAACGACAGTCGGAGTTCGCCCCCTAGTGGCAGTCGTAATGAAGTTTCAGTTTAATCGTATATGGGAGAGAAACTCATTCCAGCCAAAGGGCTCATTCTAATTGCATTCATTTATTTATTTTACCATGGTAAAATAAATAAATGAATGCAAATGAATGAAACAATAAACAGCTATGCATATATGACAAAGATTACCAATATTTTTTGGAGAGAACATATGAAGACAAGATTAAAATAATAACATGCACAAATTAAATTATAATTTATTACTTATCAGTAATCAATAGTTTTTTAAAGGATTCATGTGTTACTAATAAAGTTAAACAAAAAGGAGTAATCATTTTCACCTTACACACAGTTTGTGATTGGAATACAATGAAATATACATCACTTCCGGTCGCATATCGCATGCGGTGTAGTCAGTGGCGGTTCTAGACAAATTTCACTAGGGGGGCCAAGGAGGGGCCAAGGAGGGGGTTATTTAAAGATTATAGGGGTGGTTACAGGAATTAGTTTAAGACAGGACTAGGCCTTAGTTTAATTAGGAAATATAGCAAGTTTTAACAAACATGCCTTACTAAATACATTACTTGTGTGCATTTTGAAGCAAAACAAAGAGCACTGGTGTATTTTAAGATATGGCATTGCAAGTTGTTTTCAGTTTGGACAGCTCTTACATTTATTTTTAGTCTAGGACTAGTCTAATCCCTTTCCGGGAAACTGTAAAGTAAAATAAAGTTTACGGGGCAATCATATTTATTTAATACAAGAGTGAGGGCAGGTGCAAAAGGGGAGCTGGGCTCTTTTCTAAAGCCCCCCAACCGAAAATCATGCGTGCATACTTAATAAACTTTATGAAATGCAAACTTTTATAAAGAAAAACGTTTGTTTTAGTTTAGATATAAACACACATTGCTACACAGTTAGTGACCACAATCTACTCAATATTTAAAATAATATAAATTTAAATTGTAAACATTTTTATATGTAACATTTAGTGCTGGGCAAAGATTAATCTTGATTAATCGCATACAAAATAAAAGTGATTTTTTTTTCATAATATATGTGAGTGTACTGTGTGTAATTATTGTGTATATTTAACCACACACACATTCATATATTCATTTCAGAATTGTTTTACTTATATATAATTTTTTTTCATTTATTTTTAATATAGAATATATAAAAATATAAATAAATATATATAAACATGTAAATGTTTCTTAAATACATACATGAATGTGTGTGTATTTATTTATACATAATAATTACACACAGCACATTTATTTTGTATGCGATTAATCGCGATTAATCTTTGCCCAGCACTAGTAACATTTAATTATATTCCTCCAATTTTATGCACGTACATGTAAGAGCATAATTACAGTCCTTACTAGTGCCCAAACCTGCATACACATTCTCAACATCGGGAGATTGGGAACGAATTGAGACACACGCCAAGCAGCACCCGCAGCCGGCTACAGTGATTGGGTGCGCTGCTCTAATTTGCCCGTGTAGAACGTTGCGTCGCATTAGTTCGCGTGTAAAATCAAAATAAATTAATACTTTTTTATTTGGTCAGAACGGGGTAGCCACAGGGGTGGCCAGGGACATGTCTACAGAGGCACGGGCCACCCTTGGCCTCCATGTAGAACCGCCACTGGGTGTAGTCGCACAAGTTCAAAAATTTTAATGGATCCAACGCTCAAAACGGATCCGAAATTTATGCATCCGCAGATGGTGGCCATCTCACCCAGCCCTTGTGTGCAGTGGAAAGGCGGCTTCTAAGATAAGTCACATTTTATATAAAATAGTTACACTGATAATATAATGTATAATAGAAATAACTAGTTATTTGCAGATCTTTGGATCCCACTTTATATAATACTGACTCTACTGTGTGTAGTACCCCAAACTTTATCTTATCAGTATGATTCCTGTATGAAATTCAGAAGCATTTTTCCCACTATCAGACATCAGGCAATTGTTTAAAGATGATGGATTATATACTGGCAATCCAAAGTGCATAAAACGCATAAGAACTCATGCTGTGTGATTATTTTAAATTCACTCTTAAAACGAATGTGTTAAATTAACACATCTTGTGTCTAGTTAAGGACAACACATCTAGTGTGTTGTCCTTAACTTAACACATCTCTGTGTTATTTTTGGAATAACACACTTTGTGTTGTTTGAACACATCTTGTGTTGTCCATTTCATTTATTTAAGCTCACAATCTACACGAAATGACACACAATGTGTTAAAATAACACATAATGTGTTAAATAGTTTAACACAAAACAATGTGTTAAAATTAACACATCCTTTCTTAGAGTGTTGGGTGACAATGACAACAGATTTGCGCGCTCTGCATATCTAGGATTTCAGAATATAGTAATTTAAAACAAGTAAAAACCAAAGCTATCAGTATTGTATCGGTGCATCACTAGTTTGCACAGTATAATAGTCATTATTGTACGTATAAGGAAAGTCCCCATAAAAAATTAAAACCAATACGTGTGTGTGTTAGTGACACAAATAAGGCATGTGAGGACAGAAATCACTATTTCAATATACAGTAATGCTTGTACAGCACTGGAAAATTTGCATATCAGTAAAGAATCATACCCACAGTATGCAAGTGCATTGAATGGAAATATGATCAAAACCTGTCTATCACTGCACTCCTCACTGCCCCTAAACTTAAAACTTTCAACTGGTAACCTTTAAGTGGTTTTAGTTTAAAAAGCAATTGGCATGTGACCATGTTTGTGTCTAATATGTGCTACTTCGGTATCTCAACACCTTGAACAAATCTCTCATATTTCTGCCTGTTGATTTTGTGTTGATAGAAGCAGCAAACGTGGCTGTTAACCATGCTGCTTTTCTGCAAGAATAATATTTATGCTCATATTGCTTTCTAATTAAATCCATCTGAGAGTTCACAAAATTCCTCTGTTGATAATGAGACAAAATGGTCATGAGGGCCAAAATCTGAATACTGTGCACATTTGCTCTGTTCTAAAAGCTAGTAAATGGTTTCCCGGACAGGGATCCTAAAAAATGTAAGAGCTGTCCAAACTGAAAACAACTTGCACTGACATATCTTAAAATACATCAGTACCCTTTGTTTTGCCTCAAAATGCACACAAGTAATGTTGTTAGTAAGGCATGTTAGTAAAACTAGTTATATTTCCTAAACTAAGGCCTAGTCCTGGCTTAAGCTAATCCCTGTATGTTAGGCATCATAGGCATTCTCCTAATAGGCAAACTGATTAAAAAAGGAAGGAAAATATGTGTACTTCATACTTCATTTCATGCCTCTAAGGCACCATTGTGTGTGACCTTTGTGCTAAATCCAATCCCAGAATGCATTTTGCCATGCTAAGTGAAAAAATAAAATTAAATATATAAATAAGGTAAGAGACAAGCTAAGACTATAAATGTTTCATTAGTTCACAGTGTGTAGATTTTACCGGCATCTAGAGGTGAGATTGCAAATTGCAACCAACAGCTCAGTCCACCACTCTCCCTTCCCTTTCAAAACGCATATGTTATCCGCCACAGGACAAACCTGTTATCGTCTGAGACAACATAGTGTTTGTGTTGTGCAAGCACGAATATCTCTTCTCCTAGCGATCTGAATATCTAGCATTTCAGTCCAATGGCTTGAAGAATCCAGCAGCCAATTTTGCATATAACCCGACACACTAAACAACGTAAAATAAGTACACACTTTCAGACTTACTGGGGACTGGATGGGCCTGGTTTACAACCCAAAACACAAGAAACACCAACATATCCTTCACACAAGTCACTGACCTGTCCAAATGATGTATCAAAGTACAACAGCAGATTTAAATTGGATTTTCTCAAGCAAAAACTGACCCAAAAATGAAGTGATGCAAAGGCAATTGGGTTGGAAAAAACATTTAAAGTCTGTGTAAAGTCCGACATGAAATGTGTTCTCACACTGTGAAAAAATGCTGTAATCCTGCATGCAAGTTTAATTTAATTGGTTAAACGAAAACACCACAGTTTTTCAATATTTACTATTTTCTTGCCTCAACTTGGACGAATTGATACACGCCTATCTTTGTTCAGTGCATGCACTTGATCTTATTGCAGCGCGTCGTGAATGTGTTGGCATTTGGCCTGGCCCCATTCGTTCCTTGGGATCCAGACAGGGATGAATTTGGAAGCCACCAAACACTTCCATGTTTTCCCTATTTAAAGACTGCTACATAAGAAGTTACATGAGTAAATATGGTGACACAAAACAAAACGTGGCAATTTTTTAAGCGGATAAAATGGAAAGTAGTCAGGAGTGATGATGTTACTGCGTGCGTTAAAGTAAAACAAAAACTTATATTGATATGACAATTTCTTTACAGTGCAGTTTGTCACACCACTGAAAATAAGTTTTATACCAACCAGTCAAATTTGAATGATGAAAAAACGGCAAGTAAATGAAATAAGTTGTCAAGATCTTGTCAAAATAATGCTCTTAAACGCTGGGGGTGTGTATGCTGTTTGTGCTAAACCCACACCCACACGAATGAAGGCTGCCTTTTTCTTTAAAAACTGCTACAACCTGAATTTCAGCAATACATTTCTAAGATTTATAACATGTTCTCAAAATTTACTTTACACATACTTTAGTGAATAAAAGCATTTCACACTTGGTTTTAACAGAAATAAGTATTGGTATAGAGTTGTGTGCACAACTTTTAATAGAGCATGCTAACTTTTGGGGAAATATTGAATGTTTATGTATGCTAATCCAGTATAATGTCTTCCACGCACAGATGGAACAGCTCCAAATATTAGGCCCTGGGGAGGCAGAATGAAAGCATATCTCATTAGATGAAAAATAAAGTAGATTAGTATGAAAAAATGTTGATTTTCTCCTTTTAGATACAGCTGAGGGAAATAGTCTGAGTAATATCTGTTTTTGCATGTTACCAATTTCAAATACACTTTTGAAAAAAAAAAAAAGATTTCACAGCGACTAATAGCACACATTTAAAAAACATAACACCACAAAGAAAAACCAAGAAACCATTAAACTTCCAACTGCTTGACGTGGTCACAACTGGGTTTGGACATGCCTAAGTTTACTAATATGCATAACACACACACAAACTTGCTCCATAAAAGGGCTTTCTGCAAAATATATTATAATTACAGTTTGTGATTATAGCATGTGTGATTATAGCTTAAATTTTTTAAATTTTATTCATTCATACACTCACCTAAAGGATTATTAGGAACACGGTTCAATTTCTCATTAATGCAATTATCTAATCAACCAATCACATGGCAGTTGCTTCAATGCATTTAGTGGTGTGGTCCTGGTCAAGACAATCTCCTGAACTCCAAACTGAATGTCAGAATGGAAAAGAAAGGTGATTTAAGCAATTTTGAGCGTGGCATGGTTGTTGGTGCCAGACGGGCCGGTCTGAGTATTTCACAGTCTGCTCAGTTACTGGGATTTTTACGCACAACCATTTCTAGGGTTTACAAAGAATGGTGTGAAAAGGGAAAAACATCCAGTATGTGGCAGTCCTGTGGGGGAAAATGCCTTGTTGATGCTAGAGGTCAGAGGAGAATGGGGCGACTGATTCAAGCTGATAGAAGAGCAACTTTGACTGAAATAAACACTTGTTACAACCGAGGTATGCAGCAAAGCATTTGTGAAGCCACAACACGCAAAACCTTGAGGTGGGTGGGCTAAAACAGCAGAAGACCCCACCGGGTACCACTCATCTCCACTACAAATAGGAAAAAGAGGCTACAATTTGCACAGCTCATCAAAATTGTACAGTTGAAGACTGGAAAAATGTTGCCTGGTCTGATGAGCCTCGATTTCTGTTGAGACATTCAGATGGTAGAGTCAGAATTTGGCTTAAACAGCATGAGAATATGGATCCATCATGCCTTGTTACCACTGTGCAGGCTGGTGGTGGTGGTGTAATGGTGTGGGGGATGTTTTCTTGGCACACTTTAGGCCCCTTAGTGCCAACTGGGCATTGTTGAAATGCCACGGCCTACCTGAGCATTGTTTCGAACCATGTCCATCCCTTTATGACCACCATGTACCCATCCTCTGATGGCTACTACCAGCAGGATAATGCATCATGTCACAAAGCTCGAATCATTTCAAATTGGTTTCTTGAACATGACAATGAGTTCACTGTACTAAAATGGCCCCCACAGTCACCAGACCTTAACCCAATAGAGCATTTTTGGGATGTGGTGGAACAGGAGCTTCATGCCCTGGATGTGCATCCCACAAATCTCCATCAACTGCAAGATGCTATCCTATCAACATTTCTAAAGAATGCTTTCAGCACCTTGTTGAATCAATGCCACATAGAATTAAGACAGTTCTGAAAGCGAAAGGGGCTCAAACACAGTATTATTATGGTGTTCCTAACAATCCTTTAAGTGAGTGTATAATGACCATTAAAGGGCAGGTCTAACAGTATTTCATGCATTCTGACAAATTCATGCATGAGATTCATTGAGTTATGGTGCTCATATGAGAAATGTAGATTTGAGTCCAGCATGCGACACATCTAGATCCAATCACTTCAATACAGGAAACATCTCACCATACAAAGCATTTATTTTCTTCAGTAAACAATAAGTGGATATTATTACTACGTTTTTATTACGAGTGACGCAAAGACCTTCCTATGCTGCTTTTTTGAGAAAAAAAGCAAGATTGGGTTATCTATATGTTTCTAACATTTCAAAAATATTTAAGATATGTATATGTATGTCTTTTTATTATTTAAAAATGAATTAAATTATCTTTTTTATTTTTAGTATTTGCGTTTTTTATTCTTTTTCTTATTTAATACACACATACACTCATTATTATGCAGATTTCACTCACAAATTCGTGCAAGAGATTCATTGAGTTATGGTGCTTATATGAAAAATGTAGATTCGAGTCCAGCATGAGACCCACCTAGATCGGCGGTGAACACAGGACTTAACTCGTTTTATGTAGTGGTTACTGAGCGTTCTAATTGACAAGAGATTCCCCTTTCAATCTCTTCCCGAGCATCATGTAATATGAAGCGACGAGAGACTTTTCAATGGTTTTCCACACCAGTGCACTTCTGTATCTTCTCCACCTCTGTGTTCATGCACCACCTCACTCCCTCAAAACAGCCCTGCCCCCTCCATCCAGTCCTCTGGTGTGTCAGCTAACACTGCAGGGACCAAACCACACACTCAACTGTGGCACTCTGTTGCACAAGCTGTTAATGCATGTGAAATCATCGGTTACAAGATGCACATCTGCGATAAAACGTTTAATGAGTTGCAAAAGTTTGTAAGTGAATTATATTGTGGTTAAATGCTTTATGCCACGGGTTCTCAACTGATCTGTTCTGACAGGGTTGCTGAAAATACTAATAAAAATGCCTGATCAAATAATTTCTGTATGGCTTTGGATGGTGAAATCACAAAATCAGGTGTCTGACATAAAAGTTTGGTAGGTAAGAGACGTTAAGAATAACTGATCTGCTGTATGCACTGATTTGAAACAATCATATTAGGAGCAAACATAATAAGATAATGGCGCCCTTAAAGGATTAGTCCGTTTTCTTAAAAAAAAAAATCCAGATAATTTACTCACCACCGTGTCATCCAAAATGTTGATATCTTTCTTTGTTCAGTCGAGAAGAAATTATGTTTTTTGAGGAAAACATTCCAGGATTTTTCTCGTTTTAATAGACTTTAATGGACACCAACACGTAACAGTTTTAATGCAGTTTAAAATTGCAGTTTCAAAGGAGTTTCAAAAATGATCCCAAACGAGGCATAAGAGTCTTATCTAGCGAAACGATTGTCATTTTTTACAAGAAAAATTAAAAATATGCACTTTTAAACCACAACTTCTCGTCTATCTCCGGACCTGATGCGCCAGCGCGACCTCACGCAATACGTCATCACGTCAAGAGGTCACGGATGACGTATGCAAAACTCCGCCCCAGTGTTTACAAGTGTGGAAAAAGAGGACCGGTCCGACGTTGTTGTATGTGGAATGATACTAATTAATGTCTTTGTGTCAATTTATTGTTTAAAATGGTCCGCAAATGTGTGTTTCATATATGTAACACGTGACCTTTTCACGACATTACGCAACTACATGAGGTCGCGCTGACGCGTGCCATGACCGGAGATAGACGAGAAGTTGTGGTTTAGTGCATTTTTTTTTCTTGTCAAAAATGACTCCGTTGAAACTGCAATTTTAAACTGCATTAAAACTGTTACGTGTCGGGGTCCATTCAAGTTCATTAAAAAGAAAAATCCTGGAATGTTTTCCTCAAAAAACATAATTTCTTCTCGACTGAACAAAGAAAAACATCAACATTTTGGATGACATGGTGGTGAGCAAATTATCTAGATTTTTTTTAAGAAAATTGACTAATCCTTTAACTTAAAGCTGTTTAAATCTTCTAAGCTATGCTGCCATGACATTTATGTTCACTTTGGTGATACAGTATTTGTGATTTGTGGCCTTTATTTTATGAATGGTTGAAATCAAGTATGCCTTCAATGACACCATTCATGGCAGATCGGTGCTGAAAATCTTTGCAACACTATAATCTGACAAATCACCATATAAAAGAAAGCTTTTACTGCAGTGTGCCCCATTAAACTGCCTCCAATCTGTGTCTAATGCTCGTCTGGATAAAGTGTGTCTGTGCATCAGCGTAATCCCGTCATACTATTTATTGTATCTGACACATTAAACATCAAACATCATTTGCTTAGCTAACTAGAAGGGACACCTACTACTGTGAATATGAAACAGAATGACTCAGAGCTTTACATGTGTGGCCATAGCTAACGTTCAATTTACAGCACACAAAACCGATTGCATTCAAAACACAAAAATATTTCATACTGTGTCACTATGAGATCTCTTCTAAAGTGTTTCAATGCTTTATTGTAGTACAATATGACCGTAGCAAGAGTCTAGACAGGATGAGAAATCTTCTATTTACCAAAGAATAAATAACCTTTTGTGCCACATCATATCCTGCCCACATCCTCCCGAGTCTGATCCAATCACTTCAATACACAGGAAACATCTCACCACACAAAGCATTTATTTTCTTCAGTAAACGATAAGTGGATTTGACTCTTACTACATTTTTATTTCGAGTGACGCAAAGACCTTCCTACAGTACAGTATGCAGTTGCCAGTTTTAGGAAAAAAGGCAAGATTGGGTTGTCTATATGTTTAAAACATTTCAAAATTATTTCAGATTATGCATATGTCTTTTTAATATTTAAAAATTGATTAGTATTTGCATTTTTATTATTTTTTTAAAGGTGCAGTGTGTCATTTTTAGAAGGATCTCTTCACCGAAATGCAAAATAATATACAAACCAATATTATTAGGGGCGTAAAAACTTTTCATAATGAACCATTATGTGTTTATTAGCTTAGAATGAGAACGTTTTAATCTACATACACCGAGGGTCCCCTTACATGGTATTCGCCATTTTGTGCCGCCATGTTTCTACAGAAGCTCTTAACGGACAAACTTTTTTTACTAAGTTATCTCCGAAGATGACATTTTTGTCCGGTGGCGGCTACCGTAGCTTCTCTATGTGTTTCAAAAGCTAGAGGTGAGCAGTGGACTGAGCCGTTGGTTGCAATTCGCCACCTCACCACTAGATGCCGCTAAAATGTACACACTGCACCTTTAATATATTACACACTAGGCATGGGCCGGTATAAGACTCCGGCGGTATGATAACCTTTAGCAAAAATACCACGGTTTCATAGTGTTGCGGTATTGCCATTGCAACACTTAAATGTGTTATTTTCAAATGGCAGGTAAAATAAAGCCTTTAAAGGTGCAGTGTGTAAATTTTAGCGGCATCTAGTGGTGAGGTTGCAAATTGCAACCAACTGCTTAGTCCACGGCTCACCCCTCGCTTTTGAGAAGCTACGGTAGCCGCCACCGGACAAACATGTCATCGTCGGAGAAAAAAAATTGTCCTTTAAGGGCTTCTGTAGAAAAATGGCAGCAAAAAATGGCGACTTCCATGTAAGGGGACCCTCGCTCTATGTAGATAAAAAGGTCTCGTTCTAAGGTAATAAACACATAACGGTTCATTATGAAAGGTCTTTATACACCCCTGATAATATAGTTTGTATATTATTTTGCATTTCTGTCAAAAGATCCTTCTAAAAATTACACACTGCGCCTTTAAATTATAATATGCTTTCAAAAAATATATAATATTTTCGTAATGTATATTAAATGTAAACATCAATCACATGACTTAATGATTTAATGAATTTTGTATAAACACAGCTCATTCCTTGGAGACGGTATCACAGAACATTTCAGTGGTTTTGAAACCTTGACCGTTTAAAACCTCTGTATACCTTTAACACACATACACTCATTATTTTGAGAACGCTTGAGTTATATTGTATACAGTTACATTTGTCTATAAGATTTACATCTACAGTACCGTTTTTGTGGTATCTGTAGTTTTCAGAAAAAGGGTCAAGGGTTCAACTCTTTCCTGAAAGGAAATTGCGACAATAGAAAGAGCATCTCAATGTCATATTGATTTAAAAATGACCCTGTGGTTTCACAATCTCTGTCTCACAGACCCGACATTCACTAGTTTTTCCCGTCATTTAATTCATAATTTTGTTTTCACACACCTGCAATGACATCACACCCCGCTGACCTATAACCATTCACCCATCCCTAACTACCGTAACTCGTTGTCATTCATAAAAATAAATCCGAAGTTAGCAAAACAACGTACTCTACTCTCCTCTCTAAGAGTTGGATCTTACCAGGTGTGCGCGACGGTGAACCGGCGTCTGTGGCGGCTACCCTTGTTGACCATGAGCTTCCGAAAGAGACGCGGGGAGCTGCGAGGGGAAATTTTGGGTGATGTGATGCGCTTGTTGCCTGTACCCAGTCTCGCCGGCTCCAGCTCCAAATGCATGTGCTCTTTAAAGGTGCGAATGCAGGGGTCCAATTCTGTAGTGTTCAGCTCATTGGAGGACATGATGATGCCGACCCTATTTCGCCCCCTTTATTGAGTCACACTGCCTCAACTGTTTCCTCCCGGTCTATCAGTCCACAGGAGGTTATGCCATGCAGGCTGATGTTTTGTGTGTCGGACAGGAATATCTGCGTGAGGCTGTGCTATTCTCTCTCTCTCTTTCTCTGTCAGCTTAGGCTTTCGGCAATGCAGTAGAATAATCCTCTCTCGTTCGGTTCCACTGACACACTGAGCACGGTCTCTCTCAGCGCAGTCACACCTCCTTCCTGTGAGAGCAAGAAAAAAAACACCCTCTCTCTTTTTCTATAACCACACCTCTCTCACCCATTTCTTCTTATAGGCAAAGCTTTCTCTCTGTCTCTCTCTCTCTCTCTTACGGACATACATAACCGACTCCTTTTAGAATCGTGGATGTCCGGGCTTCTTGATATGACTCACATACTTATTTATTTACATGTCTGTCTTCCACTCACTCCACCACCGTTTTCTCTGCTCACTACTTTATTCAGGAAACTCCATCTTAAATTATTCAACAAAAGCAGATTTTCTCTCCCATCACCTCTTTAGAAAGTAGTAGACAAAGCTTCCCATGATGCTCTGCACAGTTTCAGCAGATGCAAAGAGGACACCCGGAGAAAGGCATCGACTGATCGCATCCAACTCTGCTGCCTCAGGTGATATTTTTAATGAAAAAATTCTGAATAGCTCTGAGAGCCCTGGATTTAAAAAAAGGTCACGAGAAAAATGTGCATGGTGACGGTGAAAGCTCCACCCACCTTCGCGGCTGATTGGTCAGCGGTTGGTTCGCTTGACGGGTGACTCTGGTTGAATTCTGATGAGGGCTTCTGCCCTTTCACAGCTCAGTGGCGCTGAAGACACCGATAAAAAAATCCCAAAAGCAATTTAAGCTGCGGATTAGCTGTGTCCACAAAATAAATGTAGCTTTGAGGTAAACGAAGGGTTGGATATTAAATGTGCTGCTTTGACAAGAAAACAACGCATATTAAATGTTACATGAATGACACATAGATTATTAAAATAAGGGGTTTATGTGAAGGTGCTCCTTATATTTACTTCACATAAAGTTCCAACCACGAAGAAAATGTAATGCATTATATCTTCTATATCTCATTTAAAAGCATTTTTAAGATACCAATGTTTAGTTGTTCAGTCTGAAAGTAATACAAAATCCACACCAAGAAAAAAACTTCTGAAGCCATGACGTTGTACAGCCATTATCAGAGGTGTTATGCTTCCTTCAAAGCACGCTTGATGGTGAAACGGCGCAGTGTGTCAGCAGCACAGCGGGATTATCTGTGGCTCTCATAAAGACATATTGAAGAATGGAAGCATGTTAGCCAGATATCAACCTGCCAGTCAACATCTGCAGGCAGCCAGGGCTTCACCATGGAGACCAGAGAGAAGAAGTAATGAGAACAAGAAAAGATGATAAACGAGAGCATAAACAAAAAATGCGAACAGATGGTGAAATATTTTCTGTGTTGTTTTGACTTTGATGTTCAAACGCTGAGAATATAGCTTTGTACAGATCTGGGTTGACACACTGAGGTTTAATTCTAAGATTAACGATAAGAAAAAGATAGATGAAAAGAAGAAAAGCAATTTGATCACAATCAGTATGGCTTTTGGTATCAGTACAGGCTCTGTACTCGATTTAGTGTGACTTAAATTTATGGGGCACTAGGACAAAATTTGCATACCCTTTTAATTTCAGTAGAGGGAAATAAATAAACTTTAGAATAAGTGAAAAATTCAAGCAATGTTATTACAGTTTTACAGTACAATAGCTTGAATATCAGGTTGTTTATTTCATACTGCGATTTCATTAAGTTCACCCAAATGGAAAATTAAATGATCTTTTATAATGCCCCAAAGAAGAAAGTACAGGTTTTGCAGTTTTTGGGTGAACTTTTTTGCTTTAAGGTTCCCCAAAGGACTCACTACATTGTGATCATTTTGCACATATTAAAAGAAAACTGTGTCTCATGCTTGATTTTTTTGTCATATGGAGAGAAATGTTCTGTCTGGAGAAAAAACCCTACACAGGTTCATTGGATTAACGTACCTTTCGGAAATCATATGGCCCTATACCAGGATAAACATATTTCAGGTTATGGAGAAATGAAGGAGAAATGAAGTTTCGAAATCTGTCATAAACAAATGAGTACCATCCACTCCAGTAACTGACGAAAGACGGATGACGTGAACTCCACTGCTTCGCTCTCATTGGTAGTCGCTCCCGAAAGTAGGTCATAATTAGCATACAATCTTCCGTTGAAATCAATGAGATTGCATCACTGTGCTACTGCTAGTCGCTTGCTAGTCTAAATGCAGCTTTATGAGTAATTAGAAAATAGTCCCCTGCCATTGAAAGTAACCAAGGGGACTATTTTCGGGCAGTGGGTAATATCACTACGCCCGCTGCAGCCATGCCACAGCAGCAAAGTCACTGATCAATACGCCAGAATGAGAGTATAGTTCCTAGCCATATCTGCATAGAAAATCGCTTTTAATTTTCTGTCAGTCTTAGTACACGATGTAACTACAGAAGAGTCAAGTTTTAAATAGGAAAAATATCGAAACTCTTATTTGGTTATTTTTTTAGTGCGATGCTAATGGTCTAATCAGATTTAATGGATTGTGCTAAGCTACGCTAAAAGTGCTAGCGCCAGACCCGGAGAACAGCTGAATGGATTTCAAAACTGTAAGAATCAAATGTTTAACTGTACACTGTAAAACATTATAGCCTCATTAAGTTATGTGTACTAACATTTGCTATTTAGTTCTACTACACACAGCAAGTTTTAGATATTTAACCCAAGTCTGTAAGTTTTCACAAAGTTAAACTTAAAGTTACATATTGTCTTAACTACTTGTGAGTTGTCTCTGTGATGTGAATGTTCATTTAACTAACTTCTGTAAGTTATGAATCACAACGAGAGGGAGGGGTCGTGTCCAGAAAAGACCGGGAAAATTTCAGTTAACTTTACCTCAGACACAGCGCTCATCTGAAATGACCAATAATACATTTTTTTTGCAAGGCTGCAAAGGAGGTATGTATGATTTTTTTTGTCTTGATGTAATAGAGATGCCCTTTATACATTTTTAGATAAAAATATTGAGTTTAAAGTAAAGAAAATATGCAGACATCGAGCCTGCTTTGCGAATGCGTCGTCGTCAGGATATTTATCTGCTTTCACATCGAAGCATCAAATGTTAAAAGAGTTTAATACACCATGGGGACAATTTTGGATATTTCAATTGGTTGTGCGTAACGTTATATCGATTATTTTGATTATAAATATAGCTTACAGTTTAACATTTAAGCTTAACAGATTTGTTTGTTCACTGTCAATGTGAATTAATCACGGGCTGAGTCTTAAGCGTTTAAGAAACGGGTAATGTATTATTGTGATGCTTGAAAGATTTTTATCCTCGTGCGATTAAGGGCACGAGGGGAATATGCGTTGAAATGAACGCAAATAGTGTCTAATAAGTGTTCGAGGATCTGTTCGTCTGACATAAAGGCCATAAAAAACCTTTAAATAGATTTATATCTCTCAGTCGCTTAACAAGTGGACACAATATCTGTTCGTTTCCACAGAATTATGTGTTTAAGTCTAGCAGGGCAGCCATTTCAGGCTACTGCGCACGCGCATAGGTTTGCAACCTCTCGCCAGAGAATCCCCTTTACATGTTGTTGATGGTAACAGCTGTGTTGCGTATAGTTAATCTTTTTTCTTTGATTATTGCGTTCTAATCAGTGGCTTTAAATGCTGTTCGTGCTATCTGTGTTTCTGGATTTACAAGTAGGACGCACGTGTTTGCTGAACATACAGGACACCATATGATTAAAAACTGCCTCCCTATCTTGTCATAAATAACAGGTATTTGCATGATTTTTACCATTTTATAATCTGTATGTCGTATTTTTGGTATTTTGTACAAGAGTACTAAGTATTTTGATCATAGCGATTACAGTGGTGTAAGTTACCGGATCGCAGACGACCATAGACTGTAAAAAATAGATCACGACCCACGGTTCGGCTCCCATGCGATTCGCGGATTAATATCTATACAAAGTTTGTCATTTGCATGTTTATTAAAGTCTTGCAAATGTTAACACTCAAGTGATTTTTAAACAATTTAACCACAAAAGTCTGTTTTTACTTTTTACAGTCTCGTTTTGTCACTCTGCATCTTGTGGCTGATAAGCTATTGAAGAAGAGCTGTCCATCACTTTATGGACATTCAAGTTAACATAAGGTATTGTAAACGCAATTTTACCTAATACTATCAACTTAATACATTTACTGTAAACTGTGCAGTTCTTTACTCATACAATTTCATGTTTTTTTTTTCCTAATCTGCTTTTATTACTTTGTCTTGTTTTGTTACTCTGCATCTTTGTGGCCGCCCATCACTTTGACGACGTTCAAGTTAACATAAGGTAGTGTAAAAGCAATGTTGCCTAATACTATCAACTTAATACATTTACTGTAAACTGTGCAGTTCTTCACTCATACAATTTCATGTTTTTTTTCTAGTCCGCTTGCTATTGAAGAAGAGCTGCCCATCACTTTGACGACGTTCAAGTTAACATAAGGTATTGTAAAAACAATGTTGGCCTAATACTATCAACTTAATACATTTACTGTAAACTGTGCAGTTCTTTACTCATACAATTTCATGTTTTTTTTTCCTAATCTGCTTTTATTACTTTGTCTTGTTTTGTTACTCTGCATCTTTGTGGCCGCCCATCACTTTGACGACGTTCAAGTTAACATAAGGTATTGTAAAAGCAATGTTGCCTAATACTATCAACTTAATACATTTACTGTAAACTGTGCAGTTCTTCACTCATACAATTTCATGTTTTTTTTCTAGTCCGCTTGCTATTGAAGAAGAGCTGCCCATCACTTTGACGACGTTCAAGTTAACATAAGGTATTGTAAAAACAATGTTGGCCTAATACTATCAACTTAATACATTTACTGTAAACTGTGCAGTTCTTTACTCATACAATTTCATGTTTTTTTTTTCCTAATCTGCTTTTATTACTTTGTCTTGTTTTGTTACTCTGCATCTTTGTGGCCGCCCATCACTTTGACGACGTTCAAGTTAACATAAGGTAGTGTAAAAGCAATGTTGCCTAATACTATCAACTTAATACATTTACTGTAAACTGTGCAGTTCTTCACTCATACAATTTCATGTTTTTTTTCTAGTCCGCTTGCTATTGAAGAAGAGCTGCCCATCACTTTGACGACGTTCAAGTTAACATAAGGTATTGTAAAAACAATGTTGGCCTAATACTATCAACTTAATACATTTACTGTAAACTGTGCAGTTCTTTACTCATACAATTTCATGTTTTTTTTTTCCTAATCTGCTTTTATTACTTTGTCTTGTTTTGTTACTCTGCATCTTTGTGGCCGCCCATTACTTTGACGACGTTCAAGTTAACATAAGGTAGTGTAAAAGCAATGTTGCCTAATACTATCAACTTAATACATTTACTGTAAACTGTGCAGTTCTTCACTCATACAATTTCATGTTTTTTTTCTAGTCCGCTTGCTATTGAAGAAGAGCTGCCCATCACTTTGACGACGTTCAAGTTAACATAAGGTAGTGTAAAAGCAATGTTGCCTAATACTATCAACTTAATACATTTACTGTAAACTGTGCAGTTCTTTACTCATACAATTTCATGTTTTTTTTTTCCTAATCTGCTTTTATTACTTTGTCTTGTTTTGTTACTCTGCATCTTTGTGGCTGCCCATCACTTTGACGACGTTCAAGTTAACATAAGGTATTGTAAAAGCAATGTTGCCTAATACTATCAACTTAATACATTTACTGTAAACTGTGCAGTTCTTCACTCATACAATTTCATGTTTTTTTTCTAGTCCGCTTGCTATTGAAGAAGAGCTGCCCATCACTTTGACGACGTTCAAGTTAACATAAGGTATTGTAAAAACAATGTTGGCCTAATACTATCAACTTAATACATTTACTGTAAACTGTGCAGTTCTTTACTCATACAATTTCATGTTTTTTTTTTCCTAATCTGCTTTTATTACTTTGTCTTGTTTTGTTACTCTGCATCTTTGTGGCCGCCCATCACTTTGACGACGTTCAAGTTAACATAAGGTAGTGTAAAAGCAATGTTGCCTAATACTATCAACTTAATACATTTACTGTAAACTGTGCAGTTCTTCACTCATACAATTTCCTGTTTTTTTTTCTAGTCCGCTTTTACTACTTTGTCTCGTTTGGTCACTCTGCATCTGTGTGGCTGCATAGAAGAAGAGCTGCTCATCACTTTGACGACATTCAAGTTAACATAAGGTATTGTAAAAACAATGTTGCCAAATGCTATCAACTTGGTGCTTATTCGTTAGACTTAGCAGTTCTTCACTCGTAGTACAATTTCAGAAGCTAAGCCTAGGCTGCTTTTTCTAACTTTAGTCTCTTTTTTCACACTTCTACAGCAGTTGGTGCATTAAGATACCTCTCAGAGTTATTGTGTCATCTCAAGAAATAAGGTGTGTCACCCTAGAGAGTTTTCCTGAGTCAGTCAAGGAGCTATGTGTGACATGGTGCATCATTCTGGGCTTGCAAGGAAACTTTCTTCTACACTTTGAGGATCCAGACTTTGGAAATGAGCACTGCAATTTCACCGATATTAAAGATCTACCATCAGATCGAGTGACACTGAAAGTTTTGTTGACAGCTTCTGGTTCGGTTTCTGACTTTGCATTACAATTACTACTAGTGCCTCATCAGTGGAATGGCCTGATCCTTTTGTTATTCCTGATTTCTCTCATGATGTTGAACTTCAGTTGAGCGCTGCAAATGATGCCTATGCCAGGGATGGAACAGTAATGGTCATTTCCAATGGTGTTAAATACTAGACAAACCAGCTGATGTGAAATGTTGACTGTTTCCAAGGTCCATCGGTTTATTTTGTAAAAGACTTTCTTAGCGACTGGGTATTAACAAAAAAGGTTTGGTGATAGTTATATTGCATTAATTGTTCTTTAAAAAAAACTAACTCTAAAATACGTGGCTTTTAAAATAATAATAATAATACTAATAATTTGAAAATTAACAGTGCAAAACTATTTTTATCATATTTGAGTTTTTATCAGTAAAAGAAACATTACACATACCTGTATCTATTATTACAACTATGGTGTTGATTTCACAGTTTAAAAACATTAAAGAAACCCATATAATATTTAAATGAAATTTGTTTTTAATAAACATTTGTAATATTCATTTTTAACAAAAATGCTTTTCCAAGCCAATGTTACAAATTGTTCTTGTGCAAATAAATAGTTTTTGAGCTAATAATTTGCAAGTTTATTTCAGTGTGAGTATTATTAGTCAAGATGATGAATTGAACTGATAATGAAACCTAGCTAGTTGTTTTAACTACAAGTATGAAGTTGAAACAATAAATGATTATTAATCCAACCCCGTGTAAAACATAACTCTTTGAGTTGAGATAAAGTGATAAAGTGAGTTTTATTGAACTGATGATGTAACTTAGCTAGTTGTTTCAACTACGAGGATGAAGTTGAAACAATAAATGATGATTAGTTTAACACCATGTAAAACATATCTCTGTGAGTTGAAACAAAGCATATCTTCAAGTTCATTCTACTTCGATTTGTAAGGCAGCAGGTGAACTTTCGTTTCTAAGTTTAACCAACTTGAAATGTTTTACAGTGTAGGGGAGCTGGAAAATGAGCATATTTTCAAAAAAAGTGGAATGTCCCTTTAAACAATAATGTCCTGTAAATATACCTGTGGGTGTATGCGTGTGCAAGGCGACGAGGGAAGAAAGTATACTGTACCTTTTATGTCTGCTGTGTTCTGGGCTTTCACAAAACCTGCCTGCGCTCTGATGAGGCAACACTTGTCATTATTTGCAATTCATATACCTTACTTTACGTGCAACATTACAAAAAAGGAAAATGTTTCTGCACATTTCTGTTATTTTATTTGCCAATAAATGAAACCATGTAAAAAATAGTAATAAATTAGTTAAAAATGACTGAATCCAAAATTTGCCGAATTCCGTGACATTCCACGCTGTACAGTAAATTCTATTTTTATGCTTGGATTTCCATGATTTTGTCTGCGTTTTCCACATCACAGAAATCGTGGTTTATGGCCATATGATTTTCGAAACACCTCTTTTGAAAGAGACGATCGACACACAGCGACAAAGTTGCTTATTAGGGATGGGACGATTAACCATGATAAAATGTCCTGACGGTTAGTATTTTCGTTTAAAATGTTATTATCATTACAACCGTGTTTGGTTACCGTGATTTTGAAAACTTGCGGTAAATCCTGTCCAGCCAGAATCAGCTTGACGCAGGCGCACGCATACAACATTGGTTTTTGTGCAAGAAGGTGTGGCGGAAGGCAGTAACAGGTGCACTGTGTTTTAAGGCGTTGCTTATGTGTGCATTTGATGTTCTTATTTAAGGTACTGTTCATTAAAACAGGTTCATACATCTCAGGGCTCCATGTTAATGTTCATTTAATGCAGGGGTGTCCAATACAACCAGTCGATCGCAAATGCAATGCCTATAGATCGCCTATAAGTTAATAACTGTGTATGCTGCTCCACGCCTCAACGAGCTTCGGAAAGCAAAGCGCCAAATTGGCATTATGGTCTTAGAAGTCTTTTTTGAGTTGTTGCGCATTTCTTCTTAAGTGTGTTTTTATAAATCTTATGCCTGCCCGCTGCAGCGGAGTCGTCTAACTTCCGAAATTTGGATGCACATACATGCTGGAGTTGATCCACACGTACGGTGTATGTGCGCGCGATCGATCGACCAACCAAACGAGAGAGAGATGCTTCTGATAATGTTGTCAGTTTATTTAATCAAAACCGCATCTCCGCTATTCCGCTATAAGGACTCAGCATGTACTCAAGGATTTTTTAACTCCTCAAAAAGAATGGAGTTATGGTGACAGCCCTAAATTTAACGTAGAGATAGTCCTCCTAACACACATTTAAAGTGTTATTAAAAAATTTAACAGTGTTTTGTTAAAAAAATGTTTTTTAGCAGGTAGGTCTTGTCGGCTTTATCATTTTAAAAGTAGATTGCCACACAAAAAAGGCTGGACACCCCTGATTTAATGATTATGCTTTAAAAAGTGCATATAGCTGCTAATTGTATTTGTTGTTTGCTGATTTTCAAAAATAAAACTTGTTAAAATGTTTTCAGTGTTTGTATCAGTTCTTTTTGAACATTTCCATCTCAATTTAAGAAAACCATGATAATATTGATAACCGTGATAACTTTGGTCACTATAATCATGATATGAAATTTTCTAACCGTCCCATCCCTATTGCTTATAATGTGAATGTATCTTTGTTCTTAACAACTTTTGCAGCTGCACATTTAATTCATACAGTGAGGACTGTGCAGTGCTTTATTTGTATTTATTGCTAATGTTAACTCTTTCACCGCCATTGACGAGATATCTCGTCAATTAAGAGAAAACGCTTCCCCGCCAATGACGAGATTTTCAGTGTTTCCGCGCCCTTCTGCAACTTTTTAAACCCGGAAGTATTGCCCTATGGCAAGCGGCTGCATGTCTGTGTTTGTTTTAAAGATCGCTCTGAATGGGATCTCTATAAAAAGTCCGTCACAAAAATGGAATTATCTTAGCTTTTTGCTCAAAATGTGGTGTTTTTGCAGAAACCTACCCATATTCAAAAGCTGATTACAAAAGAACTACTGAAGGTAGGATGAAACGTTTTTTTTTTGTTTTGTTTGAAAGCAGAGGGTCTGTTCTATTTGGTATATTGTATGTTTATATATTTAAAGAAGAACATTTTCTGGAAGGCATTAAACTTTGGTGAAACTCATGAAAAACGCTGGCGCTGGCTGGCAACTTTTTAAAAAAACGCTGGCGGTGAAAGAGTTAAAGGGGTCATATAATGAGATTTTTTTAAGATGTAAAATAAATATTTGGTGTCGCAAAAGTGTGTACGTGAAGTTTTAGCTAAAATTCTCCACAGATAATTAATTATAGCATGTTAAAATTGCCACTTTGTAGGCCTGAGCAAATGTGTGCCGTTTTTGGGTGTGTCGTTTAAAATGCAAATGAGCGGATGAAATGCAAACACTGATCACAAATGATGGTGGTTTGTTGGAATTGAACTCAATTGTGCTGTCAATTATTTTTTCTCTCTCTTTCTTTCTCTCTGCACTAAATGGCAGCGACGTGGTTGGTTGGTGCAGATTAAGGGGCGGTATTATTGTAATTGGCCTTGCTACCTACCTCACAAAACAGGCGAAATCTGAACAACCACATTTTTCACATGCTTGCAGAAAATGGCTTACCCAAACAAAGTTACTGTGTTGTTCTTTTTCACATTTTCTAGGTTGATAGAAGCTCTGGGGACCTATTAATAGCACTTATACACGGGAAAAGTCATTTTAAATCACCTATTAATAACTAGATGATGATTTTAAATTATTTGAAATGTGTATGTTTTGAATGTAATTTTCACAAAACATCTTAAAGTATTTGTATTGTTTTAAATAAAGGCTTCCAAATATTGAAATTGTCTCTTCGAATTAAACGTTAGCAGTATCTGTAGGTTAAAATTTAAATTCATTGTATCTAAAAATTATAGCTAATTTAAATACTACAAATTAATGTATATATAAAAAAGAAAAGAATAGTAGTATAGTATACAGCAGTATACTGTAAACCTAGAGTTTTTACAGTAGCACACTGTATTACACATTTACAGTAGCATTTAGATACTGTAAAATGGAAATATAACTTAGTACTGTAAATCTTATTTACAGTAGCCTGCCAGTACTGTAAAAATCCTTGAAAATGTCTAACAGTAAAACAAACAATAAACAAACAAATTGGGGAAAAAAACGTTTCATCCTATCTATATTTTTTTATCTGCTTATAGAGATCAGATTGAGAAAGATTATCAAAACATAAACACAGTGTAAAATTAAATAAATAACTTTTTGCTTCAGTTTTTTTTATAAATTAGGGAAGTGCGCGGTATTACAGATAAGCCTAAAACCTTATCGGTAACACTTTTTTGCAAATATTTTCTCTTAAATGACGAGATATCTCGTCAATGGCGGGGAAAGAGTTAAAAACCTTGCCTCAAACAAACACAAAGACACGCGCCTCTAGTGGACATTCCATCCAAAGATGCAGCAATGTACCGGAAGCAACAAATTTAAGGTTATGCAGAAATGTAGGTACTGTATGGAGAGTGAGCCTTGGTTGAAAAAAAACATAGTGGGAAACTGTGAGGTGTTAAACAGTGAGTACACTGTTGGTGGTAAAATCTTTCTGGTTCTCTCCTTCTAACTCAACACACACAGTTTATTGATCACTAGTGGCAGTCATGATTTCCAGGGTTTGAACCTATAACCTTTGGGTTACACAGTTATTACTACAAAGGCCTTCGCTCCATTGCAAACCTAAACCTTGTTGCAGAGGTCTGGCACTGCTGTGGAAACTGGATTCAGTGACCAGGAATGTGAATGTTTTTAAGTCACTCTGGCTGACCTTTTTAAGTCTGAAGCCTATTCAGTGAAGAAGCCTCTGAGGAGAGGTCTTACATAACTGAATGTCTTACATAAAGCCGTTTCCTTACTGCCGAATGACGCAGCAAGGGACGTCATATGGCTCACAAGGACCCTCATGCAAGTTTACAAAGGAGAAAGGATGAGAAATGGACTTCAAAGGGAAAAATATGAGTGAAAACCGAGATAATCGAAGTGTGTTAGTAACAGAATGAGTATTAGGGCAACAACACACCAGCTTGGAGTCAAATTGGAAAGAAGCCGTCATTTAATCTACTGTTGACGTCAATATTTAAGTATTATGTCATCTGCACACTGTACCGTGTAGAATCTGCACTGTCCCAAAAACACACGTATTAGCACAGACAATACACTTTCAGCACATCTGTTGGGGTTTCTGTTCACAATAGTAAATAATGCATCAAGCAGATTAAATTGAGTTCTTTCCAAAACCATTGCAAAGCCACACAGTCCTGATTTCTGGTGTAGATGAATATTAGTAGTGCTTGCTTAAGCAAATTGCTATTACATTGACTTAAATGTTGGCATGTAAGATAAATCATCCTGCACTATTCATGCTGCGAAGATAAATGAAAACCTCCAATATATCTTGAAAAGGTGTGCTATTACGTATCTGTATAATAAGACTTTGAACATGAAAGTGGGGACCCAGGCCAAGTCTGAGGATCAGAATATTTTGTAGACCTGTTAGTGGATTTTTTTTTATTGGACTAGTTATTACCCCAAGTAATAGCGTACATACAGTAGCAATTGTGCTGAAAATGACTCAGTATTTTAGGGCTATTTCATGCATTTTTATTAACACTGTTTAACTGTGCGTTTACAACACCACCAGCGAAAGTGTCAAAATGGCCGAAATTCATTTATTTTCAATGAGAGCCGGTGGGGAGCTCCGGTGAGCAGTGGGGCAGCGTACCTTGGACAGTGTGAGCGTCGGGGAAAGTGGTAATGAGCTATGACGTGTTTCGGTGGCAACCAATCTGAAGGTGAAAATCTCCAATAGGCTTTATGCCCAGCTGCACTACTTCCTGAACTTCAGCAGCTCCTTGTTTCCTGTCTGCCATTATTGGACAAACTGATTAATCCAGGTGTGTCTGATTATTGTTGGCACACCTGGATTAATCAGTTTGTCCAATAATGGCAGACAGGAAACAAGAAGCTGGCTGAAGTTCAGAAAGCAGTGCAGCTGGGCATAAAGCCAGCATCCACTACTCTTTGTCTAAAGCGTCGTTGGCAGGGCAACCAGAGTAATGTTGTTCAATATGCCCCATTTACCCCTCGTTCAGACAGCCAGCGACGTTATCGTTGTGTGTCGCTTGTCTCTTTCAATGAGGCGTTTCTAAATCTGCTTGTCATAAACAAATGAGTACCATCCACGCCAGTAACTGACGAGAGAAGGATGACATGAACTCCACTGCTTTGTTCTCATTGGTAGTCGCTCCCGAAAGTCGCTCGACATTTGCATAAAGTTAAACTTTTCTTAACTTTCTCGCGTCGTTGGACACGCCCATACAGTCGCCAACGGTCACTTTCGCTCGTGTCGCCGGAAGTCGCCAGGTTTCCATTGAAATGAATGAGATCGCGTCGCTCTGCTACTGCTTGTCGTTGGCTGTCTGAATGGGGCGTCAGAGATCGTCATATCGTCAGCCTGTAAGATCGCCGATACACGATAGTATCGGGGAGCAGGGCAGTAGTTTACTCATTTATTAAACTACTGCCCCACTACTTTATTTATGACAAGTCACTTGATTGGTGGACAAAAAAAGAAGCAAGGGCAACACGGTCATGAACGCAACCTTTTTAACTCTTTCCCCGCCATTGATGAGTTATCTCGTCAATCTGCAATACCGCTATTATCCACCAGGTCCGCAACTTATAAAAACCGGAAGTATTGCCCTAGGGCAAACAGCTGTATGTCCGTGTATGTTTTAAAGATCGCTCTGCATCTGATCTCTATCAAAAGGAATTATCTCAGCTTTTTGCTCAAAATTTTGTGTTTTTGATGAAACCTACACATATTTGAGAGGTGATAAAAACAGAACACATTAAGGTAGGATGAAACTGATTTTTTTGTTTGAAAGCAGAGGGTCTGTTCTTTTAACTCATATATTGTATGTTTATATATTTAAAAAGGAGCATTTTCTGGAAGGCATTACACTTTTGTGAAAATCATGAAAAATGCTGGCGGTGAAAGAGTTAAAACTGCTGATACAATTAATTCATCCACGTCATTAAGTCTCAAACTCGCTGGTTTTAACCCTCTGTGTGCCTAACAACCTCTCTAGTGCAAGGAAATGTCAGAGCCACGCGTATTACAAGTTCAGGTGCTAGAAGGATTCCATGCGGCGCACATTCAGGTCCGAGCAAAAGTCCAAGACACGCGCTTTGAGTCCTAGTGCATGCAAGAAGAAATCCGTGCGCACAAGCCCACAAACCCTCTTATGCGAGGAAAAACATGCAATGCGCATGTTAATGTGAAACTATGATGATAATAATCATAATAACTATCGCCAACTATCGTCATGAAAGCCCGCTATTAGCGATATGTCTGGCGATTCACGATACTATCGGCACAACCCTTAACCAGAGCGTTTTTGATGCTCTCGTGAAGGTACAGTGAGAGTTGGATTCCTCATGCTAAACATAGGCAAAGATTCAAAAAGCATTTGGATGTATGATGAAATATTTCTGTGCAGAAAGTCAGGGTTTGTACAAGTTTTTTTTTCGAACATGAAAGATTCATACATAACAATCTTACTTTCTATTTTATGGTCAATTTCAGTGCAGGAAGTACAACGGAAGTCCTTATATGGGCATTTTAACTAGAATAGTGCCAACATCACCAGAGAAGTGTGTTTTTGTTTGTCAAGTAAATGTAGGCTTGTTCAGCTTCCAATAAACAAAGGCATATAAAAACAATGGATATAGTTTGTTTATACAGGCTAGCAGCGGAGTTATGGGTGTGTGCTTGTTCAATGGATTTCATTGAAATGGGGCATCCCAATTGGGTCATGAGTTGCAGGAAGTAAAACTGCATCAAATGTCTGTGTTGGCAATCGGTGCGTAATTGCATATAATGCAGATGACACAAACATGTAGTGAATCATAATTGATCCAGAGATAGTGAAATACTGTTTTGTGTGTGTTGCTTTCTTGTGACTCGCTCCGCCCGCGGTACCCCTCGAGGGGGTCTGGTTTATTCAGAAAGAATCGGTATAGCTAATCTTTATAAATCTGATAAAACTAAAGACCTTTTGAATATATGAAGGATGTAATACTACTCTATAGGTACTCAATGTTAACACGAGATAAGCAGAAAGTGTGTTATGTGAGCTAAAACCATATAGTGCAGTGTGGATACTGGACAAATAACCAAAACAACCAATCCAATCAACACACATTTTCTTTAGAAATAAATAAATCTAGTTCTTAACATAACTGTTCTGCTCAATACCTTGTCTGTATCTCCTGGGATTTTAAAACCATTTCCTTTTTACTGCTATTTATGGATGTTATGTGGAAGACACTTTAGTAAATTGATTGAAATGATTAGAATGAGCACTCAGTTCCACTGCAGGAAACATTATAGTTGACAATGTGGGAAAATGCAGGTCAGTTTGACTCGGAAGAAAGATTACTGTAGGCCCTCTCAGTCTCCAAACAATCTCCATTACTTGGTCTCTGAAGCCCAAATCGAGCCTAGAAAGCCAAAGTACTGTAATAGTTTGGACAAACACACACCGTGTCCAGCTAAAATCATAAGAATTTAATTGTGCTTAAGTTTGGCTATATTTGGCCAGATTTACTGTTGGTCAAAACATTAATCAAATAATGGATTATGCTTTAGTTTATTTTCGCCAAACCTGTTATTTTCATGCTTTTGAGCCCTTTTGAAGTTTGAAGAAGAAACAAAAAAGCCATTATGGGTTTGTACGACAACATTAAAATTTTTGCATTATCTAACCTTTTAAAGCGTCCACAAAACACTAGCTGTTTCTGCATATCTGATGTTTATTTGGAGTACCTATAGAGTAGTACATCCTTCATATCTCAGAAGAGTCTTTGGTTTTATCAGATTTATAAAAGACAGATTAGCTTTACAGAGTCTTTCCGATAACGTATGGAAAAAATTTGGAAGAAAGAGTTACGAGCTGCGGGAGGAGCGAGTCCGAGTCAACACTCTATACAACACTGACTGGATAACTTATAATTCACTACATGTTCGTGTCGTTTATATAATATGCACTTGCGCGCCTGTTTCCAACATAACACAGAAGTTACTTACCGCATGCAACTTATGACCTGGTTGGGACTTTTCAATGAAATAAAAAACAAACACATACGCAAAACACATACCCCAGATAAACAAATTATATACATTGTTTCAATAATTCTGGCTTTCTTCTCCTTACATCCAAAAACAAACTTCTTCTTTCGTGCCATTGTTGAGTTTGATATAAAATAAAACTGTCGCGTGAAGTGATTCCTGTTTTCACATATAGTTCATTTTAAAAGAACCAAACCCAGTTCACTTAAAGTGAACCAGAAAAGGAACTAGCTGAATGTGACCTCAGTCCTTTTGGTGTTCACAATATAGTGGACTCAAAAGAGGACCCAGTCCTTTTTTTGGTCCTCTTCGGTACTGAAGTGATCTCAGACCTTTTCTTGTTCACATCACAACTTCATAAGAACTCAGATCCCAGCTTTCTGTGCAGCAGTTGATTTTGATACAATGTCCAAATGACATGCAAAGCGGACCGGGACCTCATTGATTTCACATATCAAAAAGAAATCGAACCACAAAAGAACCCAAAAGCGTCCTTTTAGGGGGGTCTGAGATCACTTGGTTTGTTTACATATACACCCTGAACTGATCTGAGAGCGTTTGGAGGGCTCAAACGAACTAGGTGTGAAAACACCCTAAGCGTCCTCGGTTCTCATTTTCCCGCTGATTGACGCGTAGGCATGGTTTTCCGGGGGAAGTGCCCATAAAAAAGTTATACGTATGGCTTTACCCTGAAACGTCAGCTGGACCCGTAATCGAAATAAACTTTCCGAAACTTGTACGAACCCTGGCGAAGTGCATTCGGCACAGAAATACTTGGTAACACGTCCAACTGCTTTTTTGACACATTGCCTATGTTTAGCATGAGAAATCCAAATCATTAACAACTTAAACTGTGTTATTAAGTCAGAATGCATGAAATACCGTTGAACCCCCCCCCCCCCCCACCCCTTAAGTTTAGACATAGGCACGGAGGACTGCAAAGGGTGACCCGCTAAACACCTGTATTTACAGTCCTGGGTGTATGGGAGTTTGTCTGCACCCTTTTTATTTTGTCCTGAGGCCCATACATTTTAGCGTCGCATTTTGAGATAGAAGCATGTCAAACTAAAGATATTTTATATAATCCTCTCTACCCTATGAGATTGCAGTCCTCATTACTGTTATGTACATTATGTACAGTATGTGTTTGCATCCAGCCTCCATAATACCTCTCGTTTGATGCCATTTCCAGGTCATATGAAAGGCCATGTCTCAAACTCACCGACTAAGAGCACTGAAAGACACCATCAATAAAAAAACCAAAAGCCTTTGAGACAGACGATTGTAATCTTCCTCAGAAAAGGGCACAGAGTAATGAGAAAATACCACTGACTGGGAAAGATCACACACACACACTTCTTGTACACACACATTAGAGCCTACCTTAGATTTATTTCAGTGTCCGTCATCCCGATAGTCAGGATCACAAAAATTTCGTCATAACTATTAAATGTCATTTCATATTTTGGTGATAAGAAATTTAATAGCTTCTGTTATAGTTCACATTTTCAGCACTGCAACCACTACATGTTCAACACCACATGAAGCAGATGAATGAATGTTTTGTCTTTGGGTATGCATGATGTCATTCTGTAATCCCGATTGGTGCTTCAGAAATTACACACGTCCCCTTTAAGGTGGTTTAACGTCACACAGCCAGACGTTTTTGCATCATCCTCCCCATTATGCTCCAGATTAAGGCTTAACAGACCTTGACACAAAAGCATAGAGGAGATCTTTTGCCCTGGAGATTTGTGTAATAGCATTTCTGAATGACTTCTTCCAAAGTCTGTGTGACATAGTGATTTCATTGACAAATCAGTCTCTATTTTTCTCTGTCAAACTTTTTTTTGTGTGCACACAAAATGCCAGAGCCACAATAAATATCTCCATATACAGATGACTCTTCGTCGAGAGAAAGTGGGTAAAGTCACAGATGAATTTGCTTGGCAGATCGCTCAGTGACCTGTAGTGTCTGTCCTCCAGCATCATTTCTTATGCCTGGCCCATAAAGCCATCCCACAATCAACCTGGGAGCACCTAAATCAATCTGCAACGGAGTCACGTCAGTGGGAAAATAATTGTGCAGCAAAAATAGCACTTTCCCCAAACCCTGTCTCCTGAATCTCCTGACACACACATCAAACAGACAGCTTTAACAAGAGCAGAACTGCACGAGCTCGCGGGGCAGATAATGAATGTCGCTGTATACAGTACATGAGTGCTTCGTTGTGCATGCATGTGCATAATGAGCAAGAGTGCACAGGTAAACACATATACAAGTACAAAAGAAAGTAGTATATGTGTGTGGCTAAACCAAAGTCATGCCTTTCCTAATGACAATCCTACACTTGCTTTCAATAATGTCAGTGAGTTTTGACAATGCATACTGTTGATCTTAATTCAAATGGGCATTTGCATGTCCTGTACATCTATGCATGTATTTAAAGTGTACATTTATCATCAATATGTTTCCTGGGTATCGAATGACCTTTGCCCTGCTCTACCAATTGAGCAACAGGTGTTATTTTTTCCATTGAACACAAAAGTAAAGCATTTTTAGGAATCCTTACTTAAAGAGCACCTATTGTCAGATTCACATTTTTACATTTCCTTTGGTGTGTAAGTGTGTCTAAGTACATGTTAAAGCAACACTATGAAGTTTTTTTTACCTTTAAATAATGTCTCTAAAATTAATTCTGTGATAGAACAACTTTTAACTGGACAAATTGTACTGTTGCTGCACTGTTGCGCTTTTCAACCACATGGGGGAGTTGTAAGTCATTTTTACATGGAAACTACATAGTGTTGCTTTAACTATATGCAAAAGGTACAGAGGCATTCTCACCAATTACAATGTACGGATTAGCTGGCCAATCAGGGACACATAGCTTTTCAAATAGCTACAAAAATGTACGGTATGTAGAAAATAATGTGTTATTTAACCATAATCTATAGGGCCCTATAATTTCCGCGATCACGGAATCGCGGAATTGGCTAATTAACACGGAATCTAGTATTAACGCAGAATTTTGCGGAATTTTACATATTTTGAATAAAATTATGTTTTTGTGTGGGAGACGAAGGTATGTCTGGGGGGTTTCAGACCCCCTCCAAAACACTGAAACCATGGCGAAGTGGCTCTCCGCGACTCTGCTTTCGTCAGCGAAAAAATTAAGAAATTCGACGCTAAGCACTTCGTTCCAAGCAGGTCTCACATGACTTTTATGTGATATTTTGGAAGTTTTGTCAACACTCTGTTCACGGTGAGCGCAAAGATACATGCACTCTCTCTCATCCACGTCTGTCTCACTGTACCTCTCTCACGTGCACGCGCTCACGCATCTGTCCGAAGTGCGAACACAAATCCTCATGTTTTTGTTCAGTTTTATGCATTTCAAGCGAGCTGAGGCAAACTAACTATCCCTCGCATTTAAAATATAATCATCTGCATCATGGCGCCGCTCTCTGTCTCTCTTTCGCTCGTATGTGCAAAGAGCTACGTACTCATGCTGTCCTCAGTCAGATCACTATCCTGTGTATGTTTGTAAAGTTATATGCATTTCAAGCGATTGTTAATAAAATATGGATCGTGTTCCGCTGGATTGATGTGTTTAAGGCACTTCTGAAGGCACCACTGCTTTGACACCTTGTTGTAGCCTCCTGCAACAACACTAAACAATGCATTGAATTGAGTTGTGTGTGTGCCCGCGCGCGTGTGCGTGTGTAAATGCATCTTTTATAGTCATTAAGTAATCCTGTTATCCAGTTTTTCCCCAAATCATTTACATTTTTATCATTGACATTGAGGCACACTCTTTTTATGACTAAAATAAACTTAAAGGGTAAAAAATATAATTGCCAAAAATTAAAACGGATAAAACGGAATTTGCAAAAATTAAAACGGAGAAAATGGAATTTGGGAAAAAATTAAACGGAATTTGGGAAAAAATTAAACGGATTTTATAGGGCCCTAAATCTATGCAAACACATTGTATTATACCAAATACATAAAAGAACATTGTTTTTAGCGATGAAATAGGTGAACTTTAACATATTATTGGACGTCTCTCATAGTGACCACGGCTATATCAAGCTCCAAAATGGAAAGCATATAGACCGTTTCATCGGGCGCACGTGCGGTGACTCGATAAGCGTCTGATACCGACATTTACTTCCGGTTTCTGTTTGTTTAATGGTCTGACTAGTTGCTGAAATGGAACTCTTCAACAAATACCTTGTCGAAAATAACAAATGTTTTGGGTTCCTATGTAATCTATGTGTTGTTTATTATACTTGTTATATAAATAAACTACTTTAAAAGTCCTTTGTTGTTATTTATTCTTCGCAAAGTGTACCGGAAGTTACGTGATGACCGCGAATGCTGCGTGTTTATGTTGTTACTGCTGAAACCGTCTATAAAAAGCATATACTGTATCATTAAAACAGTCCATACAATGTGTAATAACCTACATTTCAGTCTGTTCCTCACACACACAATGATCTGTTATGTTTTTAAAAGAATTTAGAGCACACTGTATAGACATTTATAAAAAAAGTGCTTTTATGATGTTTTGGAGCTTGTTCGCTTTTTTGGATACTATGCATTGGAATAAATATAATGACCAAATATGCATTTGGGAGTGAACTACAAGCATAAAGAACATGTTATATCACCATCATATATATAACAATACATCTAAAAGAGTCATGTAACTAAATGGCCTACATGAATATATTACAGTATATGATAAATGTGGGACTGTTGTGTTACCAGGGGCAGATGCTCACAAATGTATATATGGTTTATTAATGCTTAGATGCACAGAAGACTGCTTTATTTGACTCTCAATGCTGCCCTCCACTGGCGTAAAGTACAACAACAACTACTCAGTCTGTATTTGAATGATATCCAAAGGTAAACATTATCATATACAGTGAAGAAGAGAGCGGGTGCACCAAAAACAATTTATCACTATGTTTACCTACACATGTGTGCGTTAGTCTCTTTTGACATTCGGTAAGGTCCCATAGGGGCATCATATTTTCATGTCACTTAAAAACTTACTGACAGACAAACAAACTGAATGATAAATTAAAACCAGCTGTTGCAGTGTTGACAACCTCACCCAAACAGATTCCACTCTCCTCTAGGCAACAACAAAATTGAGCATCTGGATTGTAAATCATCCAAACTAGAAGCCAATTATTTAATTTCTCAGTGCAGCAATTGTGATTTCCATAATGTTGTGGTATATGTAATGCACAGATGCTCAGGCATGCAATATCATAAAAGCCATTTGCTACTTTGTAGACACTTTATATCTTACGACTCAAAATGGAATTTCACACTTAAGTAAATTTGCTGTCTTAGGTTTAGCAGACTAGGTTTTTTAACCACACTGTAAAACATCTTTTTACACTTGAAGATTAACTAAACACATGGTCAGAGCCTGACTCCACCCACTGGCAATATTTGAAAAATGCAAGAAAAGTGGGTAGACCCCTACGGAGATTGAGGGGGCAAACTGAGCTCATACCAAGGGTGTGGTGAGATCGTAACAAGGCGTGGTGAGCATGAACCTGCTTACGTCACGTCATAATAAAATATAACTGCAGTAACCAACATTCAACCTGAAGAGGGCAGCACTCACATGTTTTTACACCATATATTGTAGCATTGAAACACTTTATACTGAAATGTCAAAAAAGTTCAATGAACAGCACTAATAAAGCCACATTCTTACAGATCATTAACTATAAAAAGTTGGTTAAGGGTTTAGTCATTGGCTATAACATAAAGTAGAAATAATTTAATGAAAATAAATACATTTGCTTAGTTCAATAGAAAAGAGAAAAAACATGACATTACTTTTACCACCTGTGATCTAGTGTAAACCCTATTCATCAGTGTCAGAAATTATTATTAATCTATTAATAAAGGACAGTATTTTATCTTTAGAAAACTAGAAACATGTATATCAATACATACATTTAAGACCATCATAAAAAATTTGGTGTTTTTGATTTAAATGATTTTTGCATGATTGTATGTATTTACTCTGTTGTGTTTATGTATGGCTGCTACCTTGTATGTAGCATTTTAATATGTTGTTTATGTATGGTTGCTACCTTGGCCAGGTCTCACTTATAAAAAACATTTTTAATTTCAATGAGACTTCCTGGTAAAATAAAGGTAAAACAAATTATATTACCACTCTTATAAAAAATCACGATAATTTAGACGAAAATTTTGATGTCTTATTTTGTTCATTTGAAATATTTTTTTTTTCTAGGAAAACATTCCAGGATTTTTCTCAATTTAATTGACTTTATTTGACCTCAACAGTTTACAGTTTGAATACAGCTCCAAACAATCCGCAAAACTATTGTCATTTCGGCAAGAAAAATATAAAATATGCACTTTTAAACCACATCATCTCATTTTGCGCGACCTTACGTATTGTGTACGCACATCGAAAGGTCACGCATGACGTATGCGAAACTAAACAACCACCCCAGTGTTTACAAGTGTGGAGAAATAGGAGCGTTCCGACGTTGTTATATGTGAAATTATACTAATTAATGTCTTTGTGTCCGTTTAAAATGGTCCGCAAATGTGTGTTTCACATATGTGACACGTTACCTTTCAACGTGCTTACCCAATAAAAAAGTTGTGGTTAAAAGTGCATATTTTTATTTTTATTTCCGAAAATGACAATCGTTTCGCTAGATAATTCCCTTATTCCTCGTTTGGGATCGTTTAGAGCTCTTTGAAGCTGTGTTAAAACAGCATATTTAAGTGTTGGGGTTCAATAAAGTCTGTAAAATTGAGAAAAATCCTGAAGTGTTTTCTGCAAAAAAACTTAATTTTCTCTCAACTAAATAGAAATAAAGACATAAACAACTTGGATGACATAGGGGTGAGTTATTGAACAGGATTTTAATTTTATAAAAGTGGAATATTCCTTTAATAGTGTATATTTTCATCCATGAATGCTTTCATTTATTCATTTCAGGAATAAATGTTACATCCGAGTATTATAAAAGGCACGTTTTGCTTAATTTATTTCCCTGCCTCAGTTAAATGGATGAACCTAAAGGAAATGAATAGACTGAACTCACCAATCAGAGTCCACAGGTGTGATGTCAATGCGAGGGGTGATGAAGGGCAGGGTGGTCGGTCTCGCTATGAACTCTTCATCTGGACTGCGTGATCTCTCCATCTGCCTCCATGACAAAGGAGGCAACTGCAGGTTACCAGACAAACGACGACACCTCCGGCGTAGGTCCAACCCTAATGTGCAACCTGAAGACGTGAAAGATTCACTAAGTCTGCAGTCTGGAGGCTCCTTGCTGTCCTGGAGCTAGAGAGAGAAAGCAGAAAAAATGGTGTTCGTATGAGTCTACAGAATATTTGAATAACTAAAATGGCAAGTTGCATCAGCAAATCAAGCTTTGGTTAGTTAGCTGGTAGATGTCATAATTATTTTCTATTATTTTCTAGTTATTTCTTTATTCATTGACAGCCATTAAATGTATCTGTATGTTATGACAAAATGCAAGGTTTTACAAGTTACAAGCAAAACACACAAATATGTCAATATAATATGATAAATATATTTTTGATTATATTTTGATGGATGTCTAGCAAACGATTCACAATTATTTTTAGGAAAAGTATTGAAACTGAAATGGATTTTCCATCTGCTGCTTTTGATGTAAAATCAATATTCCCTACTGAAGAGTTTGCCATTGTATTCATTCTTGTACGTGCCATTAGCCAATCAGAATAACCATGATTTTTTACCCTTCACTTTGATTTGTCACATGGCATTTACATGTGATTGCCTTAAAAACGCATGTGTTTAGAACTGACTGTAAATACAGAGTTGCCTTTGGAATAAGACACACAGTAAATCTCACACCAAATGACAAAACATAATTCAATATAAAATGAATAAAAGATACCAAGCTTCTTAAAGGCAGGGTGCACGATTTTTGAGAAACGCTTTGGAAAAGGGAGTCGGGCCGAGCACCAAAACACACTTGTAACCAAATAGCAGTAAGGGGCGTGTCTCGACATCGTTGCCTGGGTTACGTATGTGTGGGGCGGGTCTATCAAAAGAAGGTCCAGATTCTATTGGGGTAAGGTGATTTAAAATGTCAACATTGGCTTTCAGAGATTTTTTTTTTGCTTTGCATCAGCATGGACTTTGATTGGTTATTATGTTCATGCCAAAGCAAAACAACTGCCAGTGAGATGAATAGCATAATAAAATACTTTTTTTTACAGTTTTATAGACCACTATTGAGTGGATAAGAGATAGCTTTGTATTAGATTTACACACCACTAGAGGGCGCCAATCCCTTTCCATCAGGGCAACCGAAAAACAGAAATATCAGACAAAATCTGTAGTCTTACTGACTAGTTACAATAATAAAGAAAAAGAAAAAATACCATATAAATAAAAAAATTAAATACATATTAGATTCAAGATTTGTGACAATGGACCATGGTCATAATTTGCACAGGCATATTTGTAGCAATAGCAAACAATACATGGGTCAATATTATCTATTTTTATGTCAAAAATTATTAGAATATTAAGTGAAGATCATTAAGATATTTTGTATATTTCCTACTGTTAATATATAAAAAATTTATGAAAATGCTATATTCATCATTAGCAATACGTGTAATATGTTAGTAATACGTGTTGCTAAAGATTTCATTTGGACAACTTTAAAGGCGATTTTCTCAATATTTCGAATTTTTGCACCCTCAGATTCCAGATTTTTAAATAGTTGTATTAAATAGCTGCCAAATATTGTTCAATCCTAACAAACACATCAATGGAGAGCTGTTTATTTATTCAGCTTCATATTCTGCTATTTCATATAAATCTCAAATTTAAAAAATTTGACCCTTACGACTGGTGATCCTGGGTCACATTTGTGCAGAATACAAAAACAGGGCCAATTATATATGAATAATCTTAATCATTTAGGACCCAACCTGATGCCTATAGCTGTGCATTAGAAATTTCATTAAGCCTAAAACAAATCCAGACATTCAACCAGCAAACTGAAATGCTGAATATCACACAAAATATTCTTATATTGGCTCAGATACTAGTTTTTGTATCACCGTATATGAAACTTTATATTTAGGTGTGATGTGCATATTCTTTTGCATATATGTAGTGCTGCTACAAGATTTTTATATAAAAAATGTATATAGGTGCAGGGCAAAGATTAATCACAACTAATCGCATACACAATAAAAGTTATTTTTTTTGCATAATAAATGTGCAGTGTGTGTAATTATTTTGCATATATAAACACACACACACACACACATTCATGTATGTGTTTAAGAAACATTTACATGTGTATATACAAAAAAACGGGGGGGGGGGGGGGGGGGATTGACCCAACTTGGGTTGGGTTGTAACACAACGTTGGGTTAAATATGGACTACCCAATGTTTGGTTAGTGAGTTTAAAGCTATACAAAATTTTTAAATGTAGCTTCTTATTTTTGTGAAATTTTGATGGTTTAAATTGCATTTTTATTTAAATTTTTATATATTCTTTATTATATTTTTATATATTCAATATTATATATAAATAAATAAAAAATAAATAATAATGTTGTTACAGACCTATTATCATCTACTGTACATAATGTCTGTTGTTAATAAAAATGTAGTGTTAATATGAGTAGCGCATATATATTAAAAATGTGCAGATTATGAACAGTAGATAATAGGTCTGTAACAACATTTAATTCTAACAATCACATACAAAAACATGAAACATGTAAACTCCTGAAGACACCCAGAATTTAAATAAACCCAGAAAATGTTTACATTTGACCCAACACTGGTTTAAAACAACCCAGCATAGGTCTAATTACAACTCAACATATTGGGATTGTCCCTTTTCACTGCAAAAAGTGACTTTCTAACTTAGTATTTTTGTCTTGTTTTCAGTAGAAATATCTAAAAATTCTTAAATCAAGATTTATTTTCTTGATAAGCAAAATGACCTACGAAAATAATACTAGTTTTTAGACAAAAATTTGTGCTTAAAACAAGCAAAAATATCTGCCAATGGGGTGAGAAAATTTTACTTGAATTAAGTGTTTAATAAAAAAGAAATCTTATTTCACAATTTTTTTTCTCACCCCATTGGCATATAATTTTGCTTGTTTTAAGGACAGTTTCACTTATATTGTATATTATTTGTCTTAAAACTAGACTTATTTACTTAGGTCATTTTGCTCATCAAGAAAAAGCATCTTAATTTAAGAATTTTTTGATATTTCTACTGAAAACCAGACAAAAATACTAAGTAAGAAAGTCATTTTTTGCAGTGTTCAAGCCTACACTGGGTTGAAAATAACCCAGGATTTTTTAGAAAGTGTATATACTGTATGAACAAAATATAATAAATAAATCTTTATTGCCAGAAACGACACACATTGACATACACATGTGTCAAACAGTGGTAGGTAGTAAGAGCAAGATGTGCAAGCTTGGGAGAAGAACTCGCCAACAACTGATACTAAAGCTGAGAAGTTGTCTTCAGAGATGAAGAGTTACAGTACATTTCTGCTTTATCTGTCAGGGACCACAACAACAACAAAACAACCGAACAGAGCTTCATGTGAAAAGAAACACTGAGGACATGAGCTGGTAAAAACCTCCTTCAACAGTCAGATGCAAAGTTCTAGATTGTAAGACAAGAAAAACACGCCTACACTGTCCTATATAAACAGGATTTTTCTTCACGGCTTTGACAAACAGCGTCTAATGTTCCTTGAACCTTTAACAGGGGCCGTCACAAATGAAAGGCCAAAATGTAATGGTGTGCTTGGCAATATTTGCTATGAATGTAGGGAACAATTTGCCATCCTTCGCATCACATACGAGATTGTGTGGATGAGTCATGCCGAAAGCCATTTACAATATTTACAATAAACCTGACAGGAACAGAGATTTTTCACCACAGAAAGGTTAAAATTTCTTAAAGGATTAGTCAATTTTGCATTAAAACTGTTAAGTATTGGGGTCCATTAAAGTCCATTAAAATTAGAAAAATCCTGGAATGTTTTCTTTAAAAAACATAATTTTTTCTCGACTGAACAAAAAAAGACATCAACATTTTGGATGACATGGTGGTGAGGTCCAGCTGACATTTCAGGGGTTTTCTATACGTATCACTTCTTTATATGGGCACTTCTCTCGGAAATCCCCGCCCACCCGTCAATCAGCTGGAGACGCTACAACTTGCAAACATCTTATCACGCCACACAGCTTTGTTTAATTTCAAAACTCAACAATGGCACGAAAGAAGAATTGTGTTTTTGGATGTAAGGAGAAGAAATCCAGCCTTATGAAAACAATGGATATATAGTTTATTTTCCGGGGTAGCAGCGGAGTTTTGCGTGTGTGTTTGATGCGCTGGATTTTCAAAACCGGGTCATGAGTTGCATGCAGTAAGTAAGACTTCTGTCTTATGTTGGAAATAGGCGCATGCATATTATATAAATGACACGAACATGTAGTGAATCATAAGTTAAACAGTGTTGTATAGTGTTGCATGACTCGTACTCGCTCCACCCGCGGTAGTAACTCCTCCTTCATTTTTCGTACGTTATCGGAAAGATTCTGTAAAGCTAATCTTTCTTTTATAAATCTGATTAAACTAAAGACTTTTCGGAGATATAAAGGATGTCATACTACTCTATAGGTACTCCGGATTAACATCAGAAATACAGAAACAGCATGTGTTACGTGAGCTTTAACGCACATATACGGTAAGGACAATTATAGAAGCTTTGGTATGTTGTCCCATCCTTTAAGAATATTCCCATTCTAACTGAATGAAGCTGAATTTCCAATCCTCTATTTTCCACAGAATAAAAAACAACATATGGCTTTGGAAAAACATGAGAGTAAATGAAGGCAGAATTTCAATTTTAAAGACACGATTTATTTGAGCATGTTTCTTCTCACAAAACATCTTCACTGCTGGAGGTGACTTGTACAATGATTGATGTCACACAGGGCTTAAACAAAAAACAAACAAAAAAACTCAGACAGAAGACAAAGATTGTGCAGAAGATGTCATCTCTGAGCTCATCATGTCTCAGCGTCCTTCGAAGGTTGCTTTTTGTCAGGTTCTTTAATTTGTTCCTCGTAAGACACATAATCACTATAATTTAATTCTTGCTTTTAGATGTAATGGTTACTTTTCTGTAACAAGACCTGGAATAATAAACACTGATGGTGCACGAGGCTGACAAATGCAACCTCCAGAAAACGCTGCCTTCAAAATGAGATCGCTCTGACTGATCCAAACGTTTCCTAAGAAGACTGGCCCACCTCTGATGGAAGAAATCAACCAGACGAGGAGTGACCGAGGTGACCTCCCGAGATTCCCCGTTCTCGGGAAACTCTTTGCGGTCAGCTCACCACCAGCGACTGCAGTCACCTGAGACCTTGTCCTTTTTTTATTCATTAGACTAATGCAGCTTCTCTCTGAGTCATAAAACGGTCCTGTGCTTGGCAGACAACCTTTTCTCCTTCAAACTAAAATTATCCAAAGCAATCAGAGAAAACCCTTTGACCATATGGTTGCTTGACTCTGTTCGACTGTGTTGAATTGAGAAAATCGCCAAAAGAAGTCCTTAGCGAGACATATTACTAACGATAAGTAACTTTTTTATATATTTATGGTAGTAAATATCTTCATGGACATACTAGCTTAAATAAAACCTTAGTATTTAGTGTACACAATAGTTACTCCAATTATCCCAGAGCTGAGGACCATTAAAGGCGCTCTAAGCGAATTGACGCGTTTTAGACCATAAAACATTTTTTGTTACATACAGCAAACATCTCCGCGATCTCTGTAGACAGCTCAGGCCTGACAAACGGCAATATCAACATAGTGGCCAAACCTAGCACAACAAAACATAACAAAGTTTTCCAGCCAATAAACGACAAGAAGGATTTGGGGGTGGGGGTTGGGCGCGTTCATGAAAGCACGGACGGGAGAGGGAGGGGGAGGCGTTAGCTACGCTCCGTTTGTTTGAAAACAGTTCAAACATCAACAGGAAGTGACGTCGCACATTATTCGCTTAGAGAGCCTTTAAAGGTGATAAAGAGAGAGCTGCTACTGTGCTTGACATTCATGTCACTTAAATCAGTAGCTGGATCAGATGAGCGCCAAAACATGATTAGACAAACATCACACATGCGTTTTATCGCACATCCTGCTGCTTACAAGGGAGCTTGTCAAGCATCAGTGTGTGACATTTACCGTCTGCCAGGCAGGGAGCAAAAGCAGGAGCCACAGCAAACAAGAGGGCAGAGAGGAAGGCTAAGCACAAAGGTTGAGAAGATCTGGGGCACTTCGTCTGGATCTGTGCCATCTCATAAAAACCCAACCAATAGTAGAGCAGAAACGCCAGAGATTAAAACACACACTGTTTCAATTACTTTCCACCTGCCTCACAGCTTACAAATTCAGGCTACTGTCTAAAAGCTCTTATTTCTTAGTAGCGATATGTAAAACTTAATCAGGGCAGTGGTAAAACATTATTTAAGCAATATCGCTCGAGTAGGAGTGTGATATAGCTCTATATCATCACGGCTGTGATTAGGCCAGAGGCACGAGGCCGCAGGCCGAGTGCCGGAGGCAATCACAGCCGTGATGATATAGAGCTATATCACACGACTCCGAAAGCGATATTGCTTTTATACAACAGTTCGACGGCACACGTTTGAAAAACGAAAACTAGAAAACAACAACGGAGTTATTTTAAAAGCCTCTTTGTTTGAGAACTACTACAGATTTGAGGGTGGCCAGAATGACAGGTAAAATTTCGGCTGCTTTAAAGCTCATAACAACTCAATGGACGGAAAAGCCGTTACTTTATATTACCGTTTCTTGGTCACAAAGTGTAGTTTTAAGATTAGTTCAGTCGAGAATGTATATGTATTATATTTAAATCTGCAGTCGATTAGTAAAGATAGCGCCTGTTTGAACGTTTGCTTAGTGAGATTCGGTACGAATGAGAACCAAAGCATGAGCGGACGTCAGTGTTCAATCGCCCCGCTGACCACGGCCCTCTCTGGGTTTTATCTCTGACAGGGATTCCCCGGCTCTCATGTTGGCCTTGTTTGTTTATGATGGTCAAAATGAGATCAAATCAGCAGTATTTGGTGTCATGATCAAACTATTACTTGTTTTTTTATTCATATTTAGTGTCTTTTGTGTTGTTATTGTTTTGGCGCGAGGTAAAAGTTAATAAAACTATTTGTATAACGTTACTATTGCGTTCTCATTTATTCTTAACGTGATACGAGCACTCGATTATTATTATTAAACTTTGTTCTTGTCAGTACTATACAAAACGTTTTTTTATAAGTGTCAGAGAGATGTTTTTGCATGCTGCTTATAAATATACCAGTGGCGATATCTCATAACATGTTTTAATAGTCACGTCACGATAAAGTAAATTATCAATGTCCACATTTAAAAGCTGGGGTGCTTACCTGCAGTTCCACGGTGTTTTCGCGTTCTGATAAGAAATATAGCTCCAGAAAAAAACGAGTGTCTATATTCCTCTTTCCAAGTGTTAATCGTCCACACGATGTGACAAGACATTTCTCCCGTTAACTTTAACGTAACATCCAAGAACACTGATCTTTAACGGAATAATAACTTCCGATTCACAGACTGATTTATGAGCTAGTAAACTAATGAGACACACGGAGCGTGATTCAAACCGCGCGTCTGTGTTTTTCCATTCAGAGATGAGCCTGCTTAGGACCTCCATTCACTAGGTGGCGGAATAATACGAAAGGTGAAGCGGTTACAGTGCCGTTATCAGCACAATATCGCATAGCTCTTAGCCAATCAGATTCGAGAACCAGAAAGAACTGTTGTATAATATTAGATCTATGATAGGGTTAATAACAATGCATTCTTTATGTTGGGTTTAGAAACCTCTAGTGACTTATTGGGAACAATGTTTTGTCTGCTGTATTTACAAATAATTAAATCATCCTTATCACTCAAGCATCCTGTTTGCATCTGTGCTGCATGCGCTCGATGTAGCCTGGCGAGTTGCCTTGCCAGCAGTGCACATGCAGACTGACGCCCACTGTCACTGCATAACAACTTGCTGTTTTCAACGTCTCATCTGTGTTTCTTTCAGGGTTCCCACACCTTAGTTAACTTCAAATTCAATGACCTTTCAAGGACTTTTCAGGTCCAATACCCTCACATTCAAGGACTAAATGTGGGGACACATTTCAAGTGAGAGCACGGTTACATTGTGTTACCTTTAAAGATACATTGTTACAGTTCCCTTTCGAGGGAACTTGCGTTGAGTCACTGAAGTGACACTTTGGGGACGCCTCCAAGGTTAAGTGCGTCTGAATGTGTATATCAAATTCAACCAATGGTGAGGCTTAACGACCAAGACAGGGTGACGCGGGGGTCAGGAAGTACATCGCTATCTGAAATATTGCCAAAGACGGGGTTACAAGGACGCAGGAAGTATGGCACGGGAGACGCAGCGCCTCGTTCCCTTCTCAGGTAACAACAGTTACATATGTAACCCGAGACGTTTTCATTTGTCAAACACAACTATGCAAAAAAGCATTTTGGTATGAATCAACATTCGCATACAGAAGATTTAAAGCGAAAAAATTTTCACGTGTGCTTAAAAAGTCTAGAATTTTTATGATATTATCCAACACTACACAGGGAATAATATAGATTTTTTTCCCAGAAAACTTCTTGTATAAAATAGATTCAAGCACTTTCAATGACCTGTATCTATGGATGTATATTTTCAAAAACTTTCAATGGCCTTGAATTTTCCCCCAGATTCACAAAATTTCAAAGATTTCAAGGACCCGTGGGAACCCTGATGTTGTATCGAGGCTAAATATTATGTAGAGTGCGTCATATAGAAATCGCTTCAGTTTGTGTTTATTAACCCAGTGGTTCTCAAACTTTTTCAACGTGCGGCCCCCCTTGTGTATGGCACATTGCTTCGCGGCCCCCCCAAAGAAAATTTATGACAAAAAAACTTCTAAAACTCAACTTTTAATTAAGCAAAACATATTGAATGATACAAAGTAGTACTGTTGGTTAGTAGCCTTATTTTTCTAGGTTTAATTGCACAGAATTCATGATAAATGGTTTTTATTTTATAAAATGTCATATAAAACTGGGGCCCCCCTGGCACCATCTCGCGGCCCCCAGTTTGAGAACCACTGTATTAATCCTTTAGTTGCATTTCATCACGCAGCTATTTCTGTTAGAGGTTTCAGTTAAAAACATTTAATTAATTAAAATTAACTTATTTGAGTTTTTTTATATTTTATTTTTAAGCCTTTTGATTGCCCCGCCCCCAGTTAATTGAGTACTCGTTTTTCAGACCTATGGATTAATCAAAATGAAAAAATGACATACATGCACATCCCTATTACAAACCTAAAGGCATTAAGCAAAAACCCATTTGGTCAGCTTATGGCATCTATTTTGCGATGGAAATGATCAAACATCAAAACGCAACATAGCTCCCACGATGAAAAGAAGCATGCTTGCAAGCCCCGCTCCTTCTATGTTCCTTATGGGGCATTCACACCAGCCACGGTAGAGGCGGCAAAAATGTGCTGTTCCTGCGTAGTTGGACGCTTGAACATTTGAGTTTACGCACTTCATTCGCACGTGAAAGCCGCGAGTGACATTCTAGTCATTCGAGACATTAGCTGTGTCCCAATTCAAGGGCTGTGACCTTCTAAGCATGCGACCTTAAAAGGCGAGCACTCGGTCTTTCAAGGTGGCAGCCTCAGAAGTTCGCGAAGAGAACTGATATGCAATCGGATTTAAAATACGTCCTTAGAAGGTCGCAGACTTTGAATTGGGACACAGTTATTCACACGGAAATTCGCGTCATGGGAGGGGCTTCTGCGACTCCGCTGAGACTCCGCTCGCTTCCTGTAATCACGTCACTACTACAGCAAGGTCCTGATTGGTTAACTCAGCGCAGAAATCTGTCGAAGTTCAGATTTTTCAACTCGCACGTTTCCCGCGGCAACGCTCAATTCGCGCGGAATGCGGCATTTTCACCGCGCGATCCGCGTCATTCGATAGAGAGTTTCTGAGAGCCTGGTCCTCACAGCCCCATCTTTTACAAACCACATCTTTTACAAACACACCTTGAAAGACCAAATAGGCCTGTTGTCAGACTTATTTTGTGTGGTTTGTATCACACTTCCTTTCCAATTTTAATCCATTGTAATTAATGTTAATGACAATATCAATGATATTAATGATATTAGTACTGTGGCGCAGGATGCTTAATCGGGGCTTTGCATTGACGTAACATGTAAATCACTCGCGCAGCCGCTAGTTTGCCGCTAGCACATTTTGAGTTTCCACGCTTCATTCGCGCGTGAAATTCTAGTCATTGAGACATTCATGCGAAAATTCGCGTCTTGGAAGGGGCTTCTGCGACTCCTGTAATCACGTCACTACTGCAAGCTCCTACAGCAAGCTACTGATTGGTTAACGCGGCTTGTTTTTCCGCCAAAGTAAAAATTTTCCAACTCGCGAACAAGATGCGCTAATGAGGCGGAATCACTAAACACCTCATTCGCGCCGCGAAACCTCCAGACGTGCGGCAACGCGTCTTCACATTGACTTATCATTAAAATCACTTGCACCTTACTCCTCTACTGCGGCTGGTCTGAACGCAGCATTAGGGGGCGTGCACACCAACGCTTTTACGCCCGCGGCAGGCGCATGTTTTCAATTCATTTCGATGGAAACTCAGCGTTTTTCAAATAAGCCAGCAGCTAGCGGTTTTCTTCCGCGCTGAGCACCAAGAGTTGAAAGATGTTCAACTTTGGAAGAAAAGCTCCGCTCGTCAATGTCAGTTTTCACACGGCCGCCCAATCACAGTGGAGGAGGGGCGGGACATTACCACAGCTACCGAAGCGCTCATCTGAAGAAAGCTGGCACTCAGCTGAAAAACAGCTGGCATTCGGTGTCCTCAAGGTGTTTTCAGCCGCGTTTAAAAGTTTTGGTGTGTCCAGCCCCTTAGAGTTGCATCTTGTGATGCCTTGAAACTCACCTCATTGGGTGACACAGTAAGAACGCTCCGGCTCTTCCTCATCTTCTGCAAAGTCTTCCTCCAACCGTCCCGTACAGGCCTGCTCCACTGACACTCCTGCAAATACAAAAACACAAACCTGTCAAACGTCATCTTTAAAAGAGAAGAGAAATAATAACATTTTTGTGCTGTTGTTGTAAATTGAAGCTGTACAAATATTGAGTGCTTTAAGCGCAATTCAACACAACAAGAATAAATGGAATAAAAAACAAACTAATCCTAAAAACACATCTACAGGATGAAATATTGAAAATTATAAAGTAAACATTTTGATACCCTAAGTAAACATAAATGAACTCAGCTGTGTGTAGTAGATTGGCTGAGTCTGTCTGCAACCAATGCCAGCGTTTTCTCTTCAGTATTTACGTAGCTGTTTTTAAGGCTCTTGTCAAACCATAAGCCAAATCTGTGCTCGAATCAATATATATGACAGACAGTCCAGCCCGAGGGAACAAGGAAGCTTTAAGCTGTCACTCAAGAGCTGAAGGCCAGAAAGGCGTCACTCTATAACCAGATTCTATTGATTTGACCATCACTTTCTTAACCTGTCTGTTCTAGGTACTCCAAGCAGCCCGTCTATACTGACGTTAACCAAAGAAGGATTTAGATTGCCTGTCAAGTCTAAATGGTAAGTAAGAGTTTATATTTTATCACCACTGTCAGTGAGCCATCGAACTGGGTCAGTAAAAAAGGCGTATAGAAGTCTCTGGCAGCATATGTGTCTTTTGTATGGCGGTTGCTGATCCGTGACAGTTTAGACACAGACAAGTGGGAATTCCAATTTTTTTCCAGTGAGCCTAAAAAAGGATTTTCTACAATGTGAGCACACATTTCACTTTTTGCAAGCCACTTACTTTCCCTTTTCTAACTGAAGACATTTTCACAGCAAGCAAAAATCAATCGTTCATCAACATTTACAATTTACTGGTGAATGTCTTCAAATTTTAAATTATAAAAATGTTTAACAAATCTCTTTCTTTGGTTGTCATGGGAATGGTCCCAGTAAGCATTGCCATAATTTCACAGTGGGGCTGCAGACTGCACACACGTCAGTGCCGTTTACATTGGGGTCCCAAACGAGGCATAAGAGTCTTATCTAGCGAAACGTTTGTCAATTTTGGCAAGAAAAATAAAAAATATGCACTTTTAAACCACAACTTCTTCCTCAGAGAAGAAGACCTCACGTAACACGTCATCACGTCAAGAGGTCACGGATGACGTATCGAAACTACGCCCCAGTGTGGAGAAAGAAGACCGTTCCGACATTGATGTATGTCGAATGATACTAATTAATGTCTTTGTGTCAGTTTATTGTTTAAAATGGTCCGCAAATGTGCGTTTCATATAGGTAACACGTGACCTTTCTACGGCATTACGCAATTACGTGAGGTCGCGCTGGCGCGTCACAGGATCGGAGACAGACGAGAAGTTGTGGTTTAAAAGTGCATTTTTTTTCTTGCCAAAATTGACGATCGTTTAGCTAGATAAGACCCTTATGCCTTGTTTGGGATCGTTTTGAGTCCTTTAAAGCTGCGTTCAAACTGCAATTTTAAACTGGATTAAAACTGTTAAGTGTTGGGGTCCAATAAAGTTCATTAAAATGAGAAAAATCCTGGAATGTTTTCCTTAAACAAAACATAATTTCTTCTCGACTGAACAAAGAAAGACATCAACATTTTGGATGACATGGTGGTGAGTAAATTATCTGGATTTTTTTTTTAAGAAAATGGACTAATCCTTTAAGCAAAGTCAACATTAATGATTTTTTTACATTTATGTATTTATTTTATTTTATGTCATTTATTTTTGGGCTGTGGTTATACATTATAGGAAATTTTTACTGAAAGCCCAAATTTAACCTTGTTTAAGCCTAGATGTCTGAGCTGGACGGCTCGCAGTACATCTTTAAAATGCAACATTGCTTGCTGTGATAAAACTTGAACTCAATCTCATCCAGTTTCCTTAACATAGATATTGTCTTGGAGAAAATCATTTATATAATAATTTAACCCAGTGGATACACCTGCAAAAGCAGACTGTCCAAAAATCCATCATACATTAAAAAAAAGTTTATATTTGACAATCAGGGACTCAGAAATGTCAAGGATTTTATCGAAAAAAATCTTCATTTGTGTTCCAAAGATGAATGAAGCTCTTGCGGGTGTGGAACGTGGAACGACATAAGGGTAATTAAGCTTTATTCTGGAATAAACTATACAGTAGATCAGTCGTACTAGCTAGGGATGCACTGAAATGAAAATTCTTGGCCGAAACCAAAAACCGAAAAAGAGGAAACCAAGGCCGAAAACCGAAACATCGAAAGAAATTATTATGCCAATTATTAGGGTAATTAAGCTTTATTCTGGAGTGAACTATACTGTAGATCAGTCGTACCAGCTAGGGATGCACCGAAATGAAAATTCTTGGCCGAAACCGCAAAAGCGAAAAAGAGGAAACCAAGGCCGAATACCGAAACACCGAAAGAAATTATTATGCCAATCATTAGTACCATTGCATGTATGGCCATCACTGTGTACTAACTTTACTAGGGGTGTGACGGATCACAAAACTCACGCTTCGGATCACATTACAGTTTTTGAGGCACGGATCGGATTATTTTTCGGATCAGCAAAAAGGGGGTTGGAAAAATCTAATAACCAATAAAGAAATTGCAAACATTTATAAAAAAAGAACAAAGTTGCATATTAAGTAAGGTCTGAAATTAGCATTAGGTACAGAAATTGAATTAAATGAATCATAACACTGTCTTTATTGAATAAATTAAATATAATTATTATTCTTTTTAGAGCTACAGAAGTGATTTTCTCTTTGTCTTGGGTTGTTTGATTAACATTAATGACACAGACGTAGGTTAATTGAGGTTACTGTCTCTTTAAGACCAAATAAGCACAGACTGGTTTCTGACACTTAAGATAGAAACAAATGTTTTTATTAAAAAACGAATACTGTGAAGATAATCTTGTTTGTATGTGCCCTGCCCCTGTCAATAACAAAAAAGATTTTATATTCGCTTGCTTTTTGAAACGCGTCTCTCGTATGCACTACTGAGTGCCCTTAAAGGAACAGTATGTGAGAAATGTATATCAATTAATCATAAAATGGCCCTGATATGTCACTAGACATTAAGAAATCATTTTCATTTCAAATACTTATATCACTGACACAACAGTGATCTGGCCAGGATATTGTCATTTAAAAAGTGGAGTTGCAGCCCTCAACTGATATTTATGTTGTCATTTTGTGTATTGGCCACCAGTTGTGTGATTGCAGTACCAGTTTTAGCCACAGGTTTTGTGATTGCAATACCAGTTTTGGCCACAATCCTACATACTGTTCCTTTAAATGCGTGCGCACACAGAGACCGAGGGTGAATCCCAAACAGCGCAGCATAAACAGTCGCACCTTATAAAAACGTTACGTTGTTTTTCATCGCCAAATGTATGTTAAAGCAACACCAAAGAGGTTTTTTTACCTTAAAATAACGTTTCCAAAAAAGTTTCAGTGGTTCATCCACACAAAAGCCCTCTATTGGCCAAAACCGCACTAAAAAAGTTTCCAACCGTCGGGTAGTGGTCCTGTAGTTCGAGTGAAAACTACAAAAACTTGCTTTACGGCAGACCTACAATCCAATCAGAGCCAGCTATGCTGCAGTATTAACGACAGTGGTAATGAACAATTACGCTTCTAACCTGTAGGGGGAGCAAAGAGCCAGAGTTCTTTAGTGTTGCTTTAATGGACAGTATGAGACACATTAGCGCAAATCTAAAGTTCACACATCATGTCGATCGATCGATCACATCTGACACATTTAACCGCATGTGCCTCTGTGCGTACAGAAAGCTGCACCTTTTTGCGATTAAATACATCCACACCGCAGACATGTTGCTTCAGACAAGCACGTGCAGGTCGTGGTTTCTATCATCACAACATTTCGGCCGTATTTTTTCGGTGATAAAAGTCTTTCGTCCGAATATTCGGTGCATCCCTAGTACCAGCACTTTTGGAGTTAAATAGATGTGATCACTATGAACTGTGCTAGCATGGAAAATAACTACGTGATTATACCTTTTCATTTGTGTTCATCAAAAGCAACAGCACATATCGGTTTGAAACAACATGAAAGTAACTAAATAATACCAGCGCTTTAATTTTGTGGTTTACTTTTCCTTTAATTTAAATATTTAGTTTGTCTCCTTATGAAATTTAGTTTGTACCAAAACTTGCTAACTTTCCTACAAAAACAGTACTGCATGAATTGAGGAGTCTATTCTCATTAGAGATTCACATGAATAGTTTATAAAATTTAAAGGGTCCTCTGGGAAAAAGCACAAATCTGGTCCCATTGCTGTCGTTTTGCCGTTCTTCTGTAAAAAAGCTCTGACACCCAGAAAATAATTACTGTATGCAGACTGAATATGACACCAAAAAGATATATATACTCTTAAACAGTTTTTTTTAGTGGTTAAACACAGTTAGCTACAGAAAATTAGCATGAAGAAGAACTACAGAAGTCGCTGAAAGTTGTTTTATACAATTTTCCAAGAATTGATCTTTAGATTGCATTCATGCATTTGGCCGATGCTTTTATCCACAGTGCATTAGAGGTATACATTTTATGTGTGTTTCCAGGGAATCAGACCCATGGGACTCTACCAGCTGAGCTACATGAACTCACAGGCTAACAACAATGTTTATTCATGCATCACACCATATTCATATACCCCGGCACAAACAAAAAGCATTTTTATTAAACAAAATTTTTTTTGTTCTGAAAAATAAAAGCACACTGACAATAGTACAGTATTAAATTAAAATAAGACCAATAGAAAACAGTACCGTATATGTGAGGTGCCAAATCTCTTGGAAAATTGTGATTTGTTTTTCTGAAGAATAATAGGCGATAGCACATTTACATAAAGTAGCCTAAAGCCCTGGGTATATACTGTTTTGCATAGTCGAATGCATAGCCTTGCAAGGCATAGTTCATTTGACTCATAAACGTGCGCTAACGCTTAACGCATGCGCATTGCAACAAATTGCAATACCTCTTGTGACTTACATACTACATACTCTTTTATACATTACACCTGCGCATACAGTATGCGTGCACTTTTCTAATGAGATTCACTGTACATTAACTCTCGCATACATTATACTTCTGCCTTAAAGGAACACTCCACTTTTTTTGAAAATATGCTAATTTTCCAGCTCCCCTAAAGTTAAACATTTGAGTTTTACCGTTTTGGAATCCATACAGCCGATCTCCGCTTCTGGCCGTACCACTTTTAGCATAGCTTAGCATAATTCATTGAATCTGATTAGACCATTAGCATTGCGCTCAAAAATGACCAAAGAGTTTAAATATTTTTTCCTATTTAAAACTTGACTCTTCTGTAATTACATTGTGTATTAAGATCGACGGAAAATTAAAAGTTGCAATTTTCTAGGCAGATGCGGCTCATTCCGCCTTAATTAATCAAGGAACTTTGCTTCTGTACCATAGATGCAGCAGTCATAATGATATTAAGCAGCACCTGAAAATAGTCCACAGTTAGGTAACTTTCAATGTGACCGGCACTAAGTTTGTATATTTGCAGAGCTGAGGACTATTCTCCGGTGCTGCATAATATCATTACGCCTTCTGCACCCATGGTACGGCAGCAAAGTTCCTTGATTATTACGGCGGAATGAGAGTGAAAGTTCCTAGCCATATTGGCCTAGAACAGGGATGGGCAACTTCGGTCCTGGATGGCCGGTGCCCTCAGAGTTTAGCTCCAACCATAATTAAACACACCTGAAGCAGCCAATTAAGGTCTTACTAGGCATATAGAAACTTTTAGGCAGGTGTGCTGAGGCAAGTTGGAGCTAAACTCTGCAGGACACCGGCCCTCCAGGACCGAAGTTGCCCATCCCTGGCCTAGAAAATCGCAACTTTTAATTTTCCGTCGGTCTTATGCTGCGTTCAGACCAGCCGTGGTAGAGGCGTCAAGCGCGAGTGATTTCAATGTTAAGTCAATGTGAAGACGCGTTGACACACGTCGGGAGGGCTCACGGCGCAAACGAGGCGTTTAGTGCAGTTTGGTAGACGCTGTTCCGCCTCAGCCGCGTGTCTAGTTCGCGGGAATGGCGCGAATTGAGTGTTGCCGTGGCGAATGCGCGAGTTGAACATTTTTAACTTTGCTGGAAAAACGCCCCTGCTTTAACCAATCAGGAGCTTGCTCTAGTAGTGACATGATTACAGAAAGCGAGCAGAGTCGCAGAAGCCCCTCCCATGATGCGAATTTCCGCGTGAATGTCTCGGCTGGTGTGAACCTACGGTTAGTACACTATGTAACTACAGAAGAGTCAAGTTTAAAATAGGAAAAATATCGAAACTCTTTGGTCATTTTTAAGCGCTATGCTAATGGTCTAATCAGATTCAATGAATTATGCTAAGCTATGCTAAAATCGGTACCGCCAGACCCGGAGATCAGCTGAATGGATTCCAAAACGGTAAAACTCAAATGTTTAACTCTAAAGGAGCTGGAAAATGAGCCTATTTTTTTCAAGTGGAATGTTCCTTTAAGAAAGGCTGACTGCAGCATTGCCAGATCTCCAAAAAAGCAACATGGTCTAACAAAACATGTCTAATATAAGCATACTCAAAATTATTTTAGTATAATTAATGTCATTTTAAAATATATTATATAGAAATAATGAAATTACTGTAGATCATTCAATAAAATCATTACTGGTTAAAACTGACAAGAATGCATTTTTAGGTGGGAGGAAAAGGGAAAAAATTATGACAATTAATAATGACATAATACGGAGAGCACTTCGAAAATCAGATGGAGAGATCTGACAGCTGCAATGAGTGGTTGGTCACACCTTATTGTGCAATGAACATGAATTGACAATAAACTCAACCACCAAAAACACCACCTCATCTGGACTTCTCATATGTACTGTACAGTATGAACATGTTACCAAACACTGGTTAATTGAAATCATCTCTCCATCTGTAAGCAGTGTTATGTAATGTAAATCCCTTAACCTCTAGATTAGATTAGCTTCTTTCATGTAAGGTGCAATTTGGTGTATTGCTCATCTCTTAAGGTGTAGGTTATAGTCACAGTCAGTAAATTCAATCCCTGAACAGGAGCAAGTGCAGGCATCAATTACGGTGTGTCACCCATAACAATGAAACAGCACTGAAGCTTATTAAACACACAAACAATGGCACCATGGCCCATGAGAAAAAAGGGTTTGTTAAAGTAGTCCCTGAGCTAACCATACAGCTTATCAAATTTTTAAGGTGTCATCATTGGATCCATTTAAAAAATAATGAGAAGACTTATTGCACCCTGTGGGTCTGGTGACGGAAGTTATCCCCACAGTGCCGAAATAAGTTCTTGAACGTCAGTCGAATGCAGGAAATAATGAATACAGCGGTGCCATGGAAATTTCCTGCTTGCTGAATCTGATCTATTGCGTGCAATGGACTCCCAACTGACATCATCTTGCCACCAGAAACCAGTCACACTGGCATTCTCCTGTCAGATGGGACATGGGTGAATACAAACATCTCTTTCCTTCTGCCATTACTCAAAACTGGAGTTCTGCGTACAGCAGTTCAACACAGCTACCTGGGGACCCGACATTAAGTATTTATTAGCAGTAGATAATATGGTTAAGGTTTATGCCTTCTACAGAAGACTGCCTTAAGAAATTCAAGTTTGTTTTATTAAGAATCTAGCAGACACATTCTAGGAACAGGAGTAAAAACTTGAGCCCTGTGTTTGGTTTCACATTTGAGTTTTTTATAGTATGGCCGGGCTCACATTACAGGATTTAAAAAAATTTGGTTAAAGCACATAAGGATAGGAATGCACGATATATCGGCCAACATATCGTTATCGGCCGATAACTGCTTATTTTTAATATTATCGGTTATCGGTCTGATAGCAAAATTAGGCCGATAAATGAAAGCCGATAAATTATGGATTATTTTAGTCTGTTGAACCACTTCACTTGCTCATTGCTGGCCATGTGGAGTTTTGATTGGTGCTTTCTGTGACATAGCACGAAGATGACACGTGTTGCAGGCTTAAGAAGAGTATGCTAGTCTAGCGCAAAAACAAGATGTCCGCGGTCTGCGAGTTTTTCATTGTGAAAATAATATGAATATTTATCGGCCTATAGATATCGTTTATCGGCCCCCAAATTTAAAGAGTTATCAGTTATCGGTATCGGCCAAAATTTCCATATCGGTGCATCCCTACATAAGGAGAATCTTGACAGATCTTAAATCCTAAACATGCTCACTACATGATTTGAAAATCATGGCGTATCACATACTACAAGATATTATTAAGATTATCAAGCAAGAGGCAGCAGGATGTATACAAATGGAGATAGTAACACTAGTACACTAGTAGCTTTCTACATTCACCAATGAAAACTGAGAGAATTTCTCCTCAGCTTTATGCCATGTCTGTGATAAATATTCATTGACGTGTTATTCAGGCAGTCATGTTGTAGCCACAATTTCACAAGCCATTTTTCCATCTTTGCTCTCTATGAGAAAAGTACAGCGGTCCCTATTTCAATAGGTCTGTCGGTCATTCACCTCCATCTCTCACCGGCTATTGTAAAATTACTGACTTAATCATTCTATTTTAAAATTCGAAATATATGTTTGCTTCTTACGGGATGGCGTCAATTTGCTCGTGGGCAGTTCGGGAGGTGTAAGAATTGAGCTGTAAATGTCACACATTACATGACAATCTTTGGAATCGATCAAGGTCCTGGACCCAATTTTCTTAGATTCTTGGAAGGGGAAATTCAGGCCACTTAAAGGCACAAATAACATGTACTGCAGTGAATTTTTTTAAAGGCACAATATGTAGGATTTTTACTACTAGAGGTAGGGCTGTCACTTTTGTGAAAAAAATCATTTTCAATTTTTAAGACATAAGTGTTCATTGAATCGATTTTTTCATGTCTAAAAAAAGAGGTTTCCATTTTCAACACCAAATAACGGACAAACGTAAAAGAGTGCTGGAAATGCACAAGTTAGCAATATTTCTTATTTATTGCAATTAAGTTTCGTGCAGAATAACAAACAGCAACAGGAGTGCAACATTCTCGAAAAAAATATATGCAGAGTGGACTGCTGCCATAACATATATGAAAAACATTACTGCAGGCTTCAAACCGGCTGCATTTATGATTTAGGCAATACAAAAATCTCAAAAATTAATTTTAAATAATGATTCAGTCCATTTCAAACAACTGTTCAAAAATGAAACTTTAAATGGACTTACTTGAATTATAGGATTAAAGCAAAAGTCAGTTGCTCAGCTTTATGAAATTGCTGCCCAGAGAAAAACTTTGAGTATAACATGGGACAAAACACACCCCTTGAATCATGTTTTTGAATTATTACCATCACGTCGTCGTTACAGAACACCAAAAGCAACTAAAGCAATATATAAACAAACCTTCGTACCAAATGCAATAAGTCTTTTAAATAAGGGTTAGGAAATATATATTTTAATGTATGTTTTTTAATATTGTATGTATATATTTATATCAATTTTATTACTGTGAATGTTGTGTATTGTTATGTGATTGTATGGCGAGACCAAAGATCAATTTTCAACTTTGGCTGAACAATAAAGTACTACTACTACTACTACTAAGTTGAGAACAGGCCATATGTGTTTTTTTTTATTAAACGTAACAGACACTTAGGCTAGGCGGCACTAGGCAGGCATAATGAAATGCGCAAAAAAAGGCTAGGCCAATTACAAATTATTGGACAGGAAAACAAGTCAATCAACATTTTCGGGGTCCAGAGCAGAGCGTTTTTTATTCACTATTTGTCCAGCTGTTGAGAAGATGCACTCCGACCGTAATGATGTACCAGGGAAACTCGGGTATTGGCAATGGTGGCTCCTTTTCAAAACTCATCATCTCCTGTAAGGTCGCTTTCGACACTCTCTCGTGTTGCACAGGTTTATTGCCGTTGTCCTCCATTTTCTTTGCAAAACACTAGATGCAGCGATTGAAACCGTGAAGCTATAGGTGCATATAGGTTTTTCTGCCTTTTTGTAACTTTTGTTAAATCTATTTTTTTTAATTGTTTAATTCTTAAAATGAATAGCGTACATATTTGGTTAAAATCGATTCCCAATTTTCGTTTTCGAAACTTTTTTTGGTTGGTCCGATCGATTGTGCAATCGATTTTCGAAAGAAAAAAGTGACAGCCCTAACTAGAGGTTGCTGTTTCACAGTGACACAATAACAAAGGCAAACCTTAATGATGTTATGAAGGAGAGTGAAACGATGGGAGATGTATGGATTTCGTTAATTATGTTGATGGACAAGGTAATGAAACAGAAAATAGGGGCTTTTTTAAATCGAGGTAACTCGTCAAATAAGAGAAAACGCTTGCCTGCCAATAACGAGTTTTTACGGCAATCCGGAGTGGGTTTCACTCACGGTCAAGCTGTTATCAGTCGTCACCCACCCTTCCCCTCCGAGCTCAAGCAGGTTTCACTCACTGTCGAGCTGTTTGCACGCGTCTGCGGCAACATGTCTGCGGTGTGGATGTATTTAACAGCAAAAAGGTGCTAAAATGAGCAGCTTCCTTTAGGCACAGAGGCACATGAGGTTGAATGTGTCCGGTTCAGACGTGATCATCACAGTATGCCCTTCAAAGATCAGAACTCTTGATCTGTAAACTTTAGAGAGAGTCGCGCTAATGTGTCTCATACTGTAATCCATTAACATACATTTGGCGAATAAAGCAATGAAAAACGACGTAACATTTATACGTGGAGTGACTGTTGCGTTTTTTGGGATTTACCCTCGGTCTCTGTGTGCGCGCGCGTTTAAGTGCCCTCAATAGTGCACATACGAGAGAGACGCGTTTTTAAAAAAAAACAAGCAAACATAAAATCTCTCTGTTATTGACAAAATTATCTCCACAGTATTCTTTTTCTAATAAAAACTTGTTTATAAATAAAAATTTGTTCATGTCTTAAGTGTATGTATAGATTACAGTCAGAAACCAGTCTGTGCTTAAATATTAACCTACTTAAGTCTGTGGCATTAATGTTAATCAAACAACCCATGACAAAGAGACAAATAGCTCTAAAAATAATAATATATTTAATTTATACAATTAAACAGTGTTATGATTCATTTAATTTGATTTCTAATGATAATTTCAGACCTTATTAATGTACAACATTGTTCTTTTTTATAAATGTTTGCAATTTCTCTATTTGTTATTAGATTTTTCCCACCCGCTTTTTGCTAATCCGAAAATAATCTGATCTGTGCCTCAAAAACTGTAATGTGATCTGAACTGTAATATTTGTGATCCGCTACACACCCCTAGTTAAGTTAGTACACAGTGATAGCCATAAATGCATTTGTACTAATAATTGGCATAATAATTTCTTTCTGTGTTTCGGTTTTCGGCCTTGGTTTCCCTTTTTTCGGTTTTCGGTTTCGGCCTAGAATTTTCATTTTGGTGCATCCCTACTCTGAATATGTTCTCTAGCAAAAGTCCTTACAAAAACGCAATCATCTCGTATTTTTGAAGAAACCTATCCATATATGAGAGGTGATAAAAAGAGAACAAATAAAAGTAGGATAAAACTTTTTTTTAAAGCAGAGGGTCTGTTCTTTTATTTGATATATTGTATGTTTATATATTTAAAGAAGAACATTTTCTGAAAGGCATTAAACTTTTGTGAAAATTTTTAAAAATTTCGGCACTGGCTGGCAATTTTTTTTTTAAACGCTGGCGGGAGAAAGAGTTAATGATATGCAAAGTTACAAATCCCAAAGTCTACAATGACGCGAGATATCATCTCCAACTGAAATCTCTTTTCTTGGACTACAATAAACGCAAGGATTGTAGGCAACAGTTAACTTCCACAGTGAGTTGACGTGGACACGATGAACATTCTCATAATTCTGCCAACTTATGATTCACACCCTGTAAGAAGCCTATGTTTTCATAATTAAAGAATTTGCTACTGACTATTCGAAACATGATTCAATCGAGAGTTTTAAGAGTAGCGCTTGTTGTTTGTCGTTTCTACGATCACAAATGCAGATATCTGTTATGTTCTGCTCGAGCCATGCTGGCAAAGTTAATTGATCAGCTTGGTCATCTGCATTTTCTAGGTCAGATGTGGGCTCATATTGATAAGGTAGTAAAGACAATATTATCTCCTGTTGGGAGCTGATCATCCAAATATGGTAAAGAGCGCCACATTTCGTTCACTTGCTTGAGGTATTCCGCCAATTACAACACACTGGGTAGTTGGCCAGTCAGATCACACCGCGCTTTCTCCGAACGATAAGCTTTGTATATTACAACAATAATATACAGTATGCGGAAAACGTTTTTAACCAAAAACCACGCAGGCACATTGCATTACACCAAATACACAAAATAACGTTCTTTTTAGCAATAAACTAGGGGCTCTTTAATGTTCACACATTATCACATTATTTTATGCCATCGTAATGAATTAGCTGCAAGGCACAACAGCTGCGTGTTTTCCACTGTGTTGCCATAGTTTCTATGGGTTCAATCTCAGAGAACACACGTACTGCTGAAAATGTATACCTGGTAATGCTTTGGATAAAAACGTCTGCCAAATGCATAAATGTAATAAATGTAAATGAATTTTTCTGGATTTACAAATCCTTGGGAAGTACACAAATCCATGAAATACATTGCACACTGGTTATTGGATATTTTTACAAAAATCTTACATATTGTGGCTTTAAATCCTATATATAACAACTGTAACTAAGGCTGACAAGTGTTTTCTAAAGGTTCATGGGCTGTTTGATACTGCTTGTATTCATGAAAAATTGCCATTCGTGAGATTTTGTATATGGCGGCAACATTCTGTCAAGGCAATGCTGATTGATTAAAAAAAGGTGACGTAATCAAGAAAAGAGCCAAGTCTATGAGTTATAGGTCTACAACAGATAAAATGGATTTCTCTGCACACATGGTTGAATTCATTCAAGATTCAAAGTTGCATAGGCTCTCTCTCTCTATCCACTTCAAAACGGCCTGTGTGTCAAATCTTCTCAATAGATGCAGGTGTGGTTTTTTTTTTTCACGTTTAGCTGACTACTGTGATTATGCCGGTTATAATCTTTCACACAGCATTTGGCACAGTGCTCTAGGAAGCTTTTCACTTCTACACTAAATCATTATTGTGGACTCTGCTTTTGGCGTATAATAGAGTAAAGACTGATGGTTAACCTTATCTGTAATTGGGTTAATTACTGACACTGTTGGAGAACTCATAAATGTTTGATTTTGTGAGCCTCTGGGTTAAGAGCAGACCTGTTAACAGAAGGGGGGTTGGGGGCGTATTTAACACTTTACTGAATTAGTTTTTCCATAATCAAACCCTGCATGAGTAAGAGAGTGAATAAAGCTAAGACTCATAAGAGTGGTATATGACTAAATAACACTTCTCTCATCTATGCAATGCAATCAAAGTATGTCTCCATTTTCTGAGACCCAATACCAGTGCATGCCAAACATAACTTCATGTGATTCTACTGTACTCCCTTTTGCTTTAAAATTAAGAAATTCCAACTCAGAATTATCTATTAATTGGAGACTGTGAAGCGTGTCCTTCACAATAAATAGGAAAATACAAGATAGAGAATACGAAACCCATTTCTCTTACAACAACTCTGTATGATTATTTAGGCCTGAATGCAGGGTGTTCTGTTGAATTAAACATGAAACAGATCACAAAAGATCAATCTACCATACTACTGTCAGTGACTCGGTGTTGTATTGCTTTCCTGTAGCTCAACTGGCAGGGCATTGTTAGTGCAGTACCAAGGCCATGGATTCAATTCTCAGGAAATGGATGTACAGGTATTGATGAAATGTAAAATATAAAAGCACTTTCAGTTGCTTTGGATTACAGTATCTAGCAAAAGCATATGAAATGACAGTATTGCAAACACTACCATAAAAGCTTAAAAAAAGAAAATCTTGCAAAACCGACTAATTTAATTGAAATATCTTTGGTAATAGTATGAATTTCTTAAAGAGACACTTCATTTTTTTTAAATATGCTAATTTTTTAGCTCCCCTAGAGTTAAACATTTTATTCTTACCGCTTTTGAATTCATTCAGCCGATCTCCGGGTCTGGCAGTACCACTTTTAGCATAGCTTAGCATAATCCATTGAATCTGATTAGACCATTAGTATCGCGCTCAAAAATACCAAAGTTTCAATATTTTTCCTATTTAAAACTTACTTCTTCTGTAGTTACATCATGTACTAAGACAGACGGAAGCCCCTTAGTATCTTAGACTATTTTCGGGCACTGCGTAATATCATTGCGCCTCCTGCAGCCATGTTACGGCAGCAAAGTCCTTGAATATTATGCCAGAATCAGAGCATATTGTCTAGCCATTCTGCCTAGAAAATCACAACATTTAAAGCAACACTATGTAGTTTCCATGTAAAAATGACTTACAGCTCCCCCATGTGGTTGAAAAGCGCAACAGTGCCTGGTATCAGACCCTCTTCTGCAGGCAGGGGGAGGGGCAGGGCTGTGTTTCCTACCCTCCACCGCCACTTTCAGAGTGTGCTTGTAGCAGCTAGGAGGCTGCTCAGGTTGCAGCAACAGTACAATTTGTCCAGTTAAAAGTTGTTCTATCACTGAAATAATTTTAGAGACATTATTTAAAGGTAAAAAAACTACATAGTGTTGCTTTAATTTTCCACCAGTCTTAGTACACAATGTAACTACAGAAAAATCAAGTTTTAAATAGGAAAAATATTGAAACACTTTGATTATTTTTGAGCGCAGTGCTAAATGATCTAATCAGATTCAATGGATTGCTAAGCTATGCTAAAAGTGGTAGTGCCAGACCTGGAGATCGGCTGAATGGATTCCAAAATGGTAAGAATCAAATGTTCAACTCTCGGGGAGCTGTTAAATGACCATATTTTCAAAAAAAAGTGGTGTCCAGTAACAGTAACAGAAACATTTTCATCATTTTAATTAAGCAGTAATGACACATCGACACCTGATAACAGTCTTGCATTACTACAGTAAAAGTTGTTTGCATCCCCCCCAAAAAAAAATGTGTTAAGCCCCAGCGTGGCTGACAATATAGCCACCAGTAATTGTAAAGTGTCTTAAATGTCTTAAAAGTCAATTGTTGAACATAATATCAGGCAAGCCACAGAAAGAAGATATCACAGCATGAATATGCTGATGCTGAGGACACCAGCACTGGCCCATTGACGGTTAACAGCATCACTGGATGCCAGCATGGCTCTTTTCTGTCTAACTGATGTCTCTGGAGACAAAGTATAAACTTTACTTTCTCCTTCTTTTTAAAAAGCATGAACACTGCTACCTGAATTTCCTCATTTTAATTGGCACATTAAATGACTTGAGGTCGTACCACACAAGCACCCTGCTGAAAAGACAATATTATCTTACTATCTTCTGACAGGAGATTGTAAAGGGGGCTGGAAATGTGCATATGCCACTTCCAACTCAAAGGCTGTGATCAATGAAAAACAAACCTGACAGAGATTGTGCGCACCTGTAAGTAAACTCTGAGCCATGTGTACGCACATTCTGGAGACAAGAGGAATTGGCAACGCAGATGGTAAGGTTTTGAATTAAAGTCAGATGGTAGAAAGTAAATGGGAGAAAAACAACTATGCCTCACAGCTCACACACATTTAATATCACTTCATATCATATGTTACATCCATGTGAAGATCAAATCCAGCAGTGTTATTTGCTCTTGTGCTGGAGATGATTGTTTCATATACAGTGGCAAGAAACGGTATTAGAATCCCTAGGAATAAACTGGTTTTCTACAGTGATTTGCCATAAAATTAGACAAAAATAGACAAAAACAACACACAAATAATTCTAGTTTCTTGTGTCTTTTTTGAAAACACCCATTAAACATTCACAGTGCTGGAGGAAAATGTAAGTGAACCCATAGACTAATTTAACATTTTAAGATTGCTGTCCTTAAGAAGCATCAGCTCTTATGAACCATCCCTCTCTAAACATATCCGATCAAGAGTTGTTGCACTCCATAAGGCTGAAAAGGGATACAAACAATCTCAATATGTTTAGACATCCATCAGTCGAAAGTTAGACAAATTGTCTATAAATGTAGACAGTTTAATACTGTACCTACCCTTCCTAGAAGTGAGAGCACAGCCAAGATGACACCTAAGGCACAACACAGAATACTCAATGAAGTAAAGAAGAACCTAAAAGCTAAAGGCTTGAAGACATCATTTGACATGGCACACATCTCTGTTCATGAGTCTACCATACAGTACTTAAGTATTTGAAGAGGCACAGGGTCTATGGCAGAACAACACAGAGAAAGCCGCTGCTACACCGAAAAACATTGTTGTGAGACTGAAGTTTGGAAAAGAGCACCTTGGCAAACTCCAGTGCTACTGGGAAAATATTTTATGGACTGATGAAACAAAAGTTGAATTGCTGGGGAAAAATACTATGGCGTAAAAAGGGCACAGCTTACCAACAGTAAGCATTGCCCCAGCAGTGAAGTATGGTGGAGGAAACATCTTGATTTGGGCATGCTTTGTTGCCTTAGGGCCTGAACAACTTGCCATCATCAAGAGGAAAAACAATTTCCAAGTTTAAAAAAAGCTTCCTAAATGATAATGTCAGGGTGGATGTCCACCAGTTGAAGCTCATTGGAAGTTGGTTGATGCAGCAGGACAATGACCTTAAGCATCAAAGTAATTCCACCACAGACTGGCTTAAGAAAAAAATGCACCATTTGGAGTGGCCAAGTCAAACCCCAAACAAATGTGTCTGAGTTGAAGCGGTTTTCTAAAGGGGAATGGGTAAAAATTCCTTCTGAATGATGTGCAGGTCTGATTCAGAACTACTGAAAGCGCTTGCTTGAAATGATTGCTGCCAAAGGAGGTTCAACAAGCTATTAAATCAAAGGGATCATTTACATTTTCCTCCAGCACTGTGAATGTTTAATGGGTGTTTTTAAAAAAGACACAAGAAACTAGAATTATTTGTGTGTTGTCACCCTACTGAAAAATCCAGCTAAGACCAGCATAAGCTGGTGAGCTGGTTTTAGCTGGTCCCCAGCTTGGTTTTAGCTGGTTTTGCTGGTGTTGGAAGCTGGTTTTGCTGGTGTAGCAGGCTGGTCTAGCTGTGTTTTGGTCACATTTTAAGCTGGTCTAGCTGGACTTAGCTGGTCATGCTGGAATACCAGCTGGCCCACCAGCATGGCCAGCTTTGTCAGGCTGGGAGGACCAGCGTAAACCACCTTAAACCAGCTAAAGCCAGCTAAAACCAGCTACCAGCTTATGCTGGTTTTAGCTGGATTTTTCAGTAGGGCAGCTTATGTACATTGTGTCTATTGTACATTTGTCTATTGTTGTGACCTAGATGAGGAGCAGATCACTTTTTATGACAAATCACAGAAGAAAACCAGTAAATTCCCAGGGGTTCACATACTTTCTCTTGCCACTGTACACCTTCTTGTAAAATCCAACTAAAATCTTTAATTAAAATTCATTTTAAATATTTCATCTACATCATCTCACCATCACATTGTCCACTCAGGACGCAGGAGGAGGAGAAGGCCTGACTGCATGCAATACAGGATAGAATCAAATACCCTACCACTAGATACCGTGGTGTGAAAAGTGTTGGCCCCCCTCCAGATTTCTTATGTTTTTGCATGTTTGTCTTTACACTTTAATGTTTCAGATCACCAAACAAATTTAAAGTAGGTTTTAATTATTAAGGGAAACAAAATTCCAAAACAATATGGCCCTGTGTAAAACAAATATTTGCCCCGTAAACCTAATATCTGGTTGGGCCACCCTTAACAGCAACAACTGCAATCAAGTGTTTGCGATAACTTGCAATGAGTCTGCTACAGCACTGTGAAGGAATTTTGGCCCATTCATCTTTGCAGAATTGTTTAAATTCAGCCACATTGGAGGGTTTTCTAGCTAAACCGCCTTAGGATTGAGTTCAGGACTTTGACTAGGCCACTCTAAAGTCTTTATTTTGTTTTTATTCAGCCATTCAGAGGTGGACTTGCTGGTGTGTTTTGGATTGTCCTGCTGCAGATTCGCTTCAGCTTGAGGTCACGAACAGATGGTTGGACATTCTCCTTTAGGATTTTTTGGTAGACAGCATTCATGGTTGCATTTATCACAGCAAGTCTTCCAGGTCCTGAAGCAGCAAAACAGCCCCAGACCATCACACTACAACTAACATATTTCACTGTTGCTATGATGTTCCTTTTCTGAAATGCGGTGTTACTTTTAAGCTAGACGTAATGGGACAGACACCTTCCAAAAGGTTAAACTTTTGTCCACAGAGTGTTTTCCAAAAAGTCTAGGGAATCATCAAGATGTTTTCTGGCAAAGATGAGCCTTTGTGTTCCTTTTGCTTAGCAGTGGTTTTCATCTTGGAACTCTGCCATGCTGACCATTTTTGCCCAGTCTCTTTCTTATGGTTGAGTCATGAACCCAGACCTTAACTGAGGCAAGTGAGGCCTGAAGTTCTTTGGATGTTGTTGTGGGGTCTTTTGTGACCTCTTGGATGAGTCGTCGCTGCTCTAGGGGTAATTTTGGAAGGCTGGCCACTACTGGGGAGGTTCACCACTGTTTCGTGTTTTCGCCATTTGTGGATAATGACTCTTACTGTGGTTCGCTGATGTCCCAAAGCTTTAGAAATGGCTGGATAATCTTTTCCAGACTGATAGATCTTAATTACATTCTTTTTTATTTATTTCTGAATATCTTTGGATCTCGGCATGATGGCTAGTTTTTGAGGATCTTTTGGTCTACTTCACTTTGTCAGGCAGATCCTATTTTAGTCATTTCTTGATTGCAAACAGGTGGAACAGTAATCAGGCCTTGGTTTGGCTAGAGAAACTGAACTCAGGTGTGATAAACCACAGTTAAGTTATGTTTTAATGGGGGGTGGGGGGCGGCAAATACTTTTCCACACAGGGCTATGTAGTTTTGGATTTTGCTCTACGTTAATAATAAAAACCTTTATTTAAAAACTGCATGTTGTGTTCAAAAATGTTATCTTTGACTAACATTTATATTTGTTTGATGATCTGAAACATTAAAGTGTGACAAATATGCAATAACATAAGAAATCTGGAGGGAGCCCAACACTTTTTCACACCAGTAACTGCAGAACAGTGTAAATAACTAAATATTTTTCTTAAAAACTGTGGATATATCATAAATGTCGAAGTGTGGGATACAGCAATTAAGCTCTCGCACAATCATTACTCTCATGTCCCCCTTATCAGTCCTAACTATAATGGCATGAAACACGTGTTCACCTACAGTACTGTACTACATTTTCATCTTTCAATTTTATCTTGGATGGAGGATACCACTAATCATGCTGTCATTTTGGCAAGGTGTTCACGATCAGTCTAACTGCTGTAAAGATATAAATGCTGCAGTGACCCTCGTGTGTAATCCTGCATGATGGGACTGCTGGAGGATTACGCCCGTGACATGGATTTATCGGTGGGTTGCATACCAGTATATGAAAGAATAATTGCATGCATCTAATTAATATGCAGATCAGCATTCACAAGATGCTTTGTATTAAATATGTATGGTTAAAAATGGTGATTTGTAACACTTGTATGTGATTTGTGATTTATAAAGAGAACATTGCGTAAAAGGTGTGCATACACACGGTTTTATAAGTGTGAATATTTTTTGGCGTGTGCCATTTTTGGCCCACATACACTTTTAGTAAAGATCATACGCACAGTTTTATAAATGATACCCCTGGTGTAACACTGATTTACTTCTGCTGTATACAAAGATGAACAGACATGAGTCCTACATTAATGAAAGGAACAAAAAGTCTCCTTGGAAGAAGCACTTCGTAATTTTAGGTTATGTTTCATCAGGTAATAAAAGACTGATGGACTTAAAATGACTTCATAGGGCTGAAACTGTGGATATGCATTCTATACACGTGTTTAATTTGGTGAACCCATTGGCCAGTTAATGAAAGGAATGAATTGAATTGTTTTCACATTCACATTTAAAGATGCTTTTAAAAAGTTTTAAAGATGCTTTTCACTCAACACAATATTTTAAAAATTACAATTGCATTCTTAAGTTAAGAATTACATTAATTATCCCAAGACGACCTTTATTAACCCCTTGGAGCCGTGTGTTACTCGAGGTATGTTAATATCCACCCATTCTCAGAATCCACTTGTTCTCTGTAGGAGTGCACATTGTGTTATGTTTACGCTTAAGTTAAAATAAGTACATTTGCTAATGTGATTGTCTTAAAGGGAATACAAGTAATACAAATTACTACAATTTAGTCACCTATTATAAAGTATTATGTCAAACTTGTAAAAATGTATATAAACAACGTAATCTAAAAATTCTTATGTAATTTTGTTTTGATTGCGACATATGACAATGACATTCGCAATCTGTATTACATCCTACTTTTCTAGTGTCTAGTACTGTACCATTTCTAGTGCCAGTAACACCATTCTAGACAATTAGAAAAATCCAGTAAGAAGGGTTAAGAGTTCGCTTTTTCCATATCTTGCCTCATTCTCATTTTTGTATTTTTATGTAAATTCACAGCGGATGCAGCTGAAGGGAGGGCATATTTAAAAGCACAAAGCTTTTATGTGCTGAAACGGAACCAAGCTGCTAAGCTGAATAGAAGAATTATGGCTGCTTTCATAAAGCTCTTGGCCCCACCCAGCAAAAACAGATTATAAGAGGAGAAATGCATATACAGTATTATGTCTACTTTTCTTTATGCATATAAATGCATTTCTTTTATTTTCTTTTTAATTGTGTGTGAGCGCGTGTGTTCCCCCAAAAAATGCACATTTGAAGTTATAAAAATAGGCCTTAAAATAAAATGTTCTGTCATTTTTTTTTCCAGAATTTTTAGAAACACAAGTCCCCTTTTGGTATTCAGTTATGGTCCCCCTGTTGGTAATGTAAGCCAGTTTGTTTGTGTGCTTGTGCGCGTGTGTGCGCACGTGCATAGATGTGTTTATAGGTGAATGAGGCATGGTGTTTAAATGTCCTGCATTTCGACAAACTGCCTTCTCTCAATTTTACATTTTATTAAATAAAATGAAATTAATACCAATTTAGGTGAAAGATATCTTACAGGAATAAAGAGATTCAAATCAGCATTGTCAATGTAATGTCTTTCCATTTAATACAAAGGCTTAGCCGATGAGTGACAGTAAATCAACACCATAATGAACATCTATATTTATAAATATGGAAAAAAAATATGCCCTAGAAAAAACAGAGAGGTTTACTGAGTAATATTACAACATGTTCTGCAATTGAATTAAACCAATATCTTGGTGTTGCGTATTGCATGCGTTTGTGAGGCTGCTCGACAAAGTCTTGCAGGGTTGTCATGTCCACGTTTTATACCGGGGCTTATACCGCTGTGTTGCTTAATCGTTTTTGGTCTTGGCTCATGAAGCAATCAAGTTTTTGACGTTATTAAAGGTCCCATCCTTTCTGTGTTTTTGAAGCTTTGATTGTGTTTACAGTGCAAATAACATGTGTTCATGTTTCACGTGTTAAAAAACGTGGTATTTTTCACACAATTCACTTATCTGTATCAGTGTTAATTTCGTTGACGAAGACGATGATGAAAAGTATTCGTCAATGAACCTTTTTCACGGATGAAAACTAAATAAAAAAAAAGTCAGATATGATGACGAAGACTTTAACGAAATATAACTGACACTTTAGTCAATTAATTAAAATAAGCCGAAAATGTTAGGGAGGGATGAATGGAGAAGAGATCCAATCAGAGCTACTCATTTTGTGGGACAAGTTGTGAAGAAATCCAATCAGAGCGAATCTTTGAGGGTAGGTTGATCCATGCAGGCAGCAGAGGCATTTTAAAAACCTGCGGCAAAGTTTGTTTTCACAACAGGTTGTTTAAATTATATTTAGTCTTAGTTATCTAGCTTTGGTTGATGTCAGTTGACTTCGCTCGTTAGCAACACGGTCCGAAGACATGTCTCATTGACAAAAAAATTGTCAGAGCTAACTTCTAATCTGGTCACACTTTACATATGACAACAAGACTGCCTGTAAAGACGACTCATTCAGAAATACATGCGAAGGTAAGCAAACACGCTAATGTTATTTTATCACATAAACCACCGTTTTTTCGCTAAACTTGGAATTACATAGAAACTGAAGGAATACACATCGGAACTGTATTGATTGCACTGGATTGTCTGAATTAATACTGAGTATAAATATTCAGTGTCCTCAAATTGAATGAAATGTGTAACGTTACTATTATAGATGTTGTGCTGTTACATGACTCGACAAAGTGCTTGCGGGTCTGTCTGTGTGTGCATGTCATTTAGGGAGAATGCATATATTTTTCAGGGACCATGTATATTTTTTAGGTATAGCGGGTCTTATGCTTATTTTATGTGAGATTATCTTTTGTGAAAAAGCCAAGGTCAGTGTTTTTGACATTAAGAATAAAACAAAATACATGTTTTCTATAACAACCATTAAATCTGTGTCTGTATTGCATATTCAAACCTTACCATTCCATAACAGACTGAGGATACTTCCAATGACTAAAAAACTTAAAGGCGGAGTGCACAATGTTTGAAAAACGCTTTGGAAAAGGACACGGGCCGACTACCAAAACACACTTGTAGCCAATCAGCAGTAAGGAGTGTGTCTACTAACCGACATCCTTGCCGGGTTGCGTATGTGTGGGGCGGGTCTTTTAAAAGAAGGTCCAAATTCTATTGGGGTAGGGGCGTGTTTGTTTAGGTGATTTCAAATATCAATATTGGCTTTCAAACATTGTACACTCTGCCTTTAAGACTAGACTAAAACTCTAATAATATTTAGTCGACTAAAACTAGACTAAGACTAAAAAATGTCAGATGACTAAAATAAGAGTAAAACTAAATGGTGTGTTATTCAAAAGACCAAGACTAAGACTAAATCAGAATTTGCTGCCAAAAATTAACACTGATCTGTATACCTGTTTTCCCTGTTCTCAAAACGGGCTGATGTCTTCCTTGCTCTATGAAGTCCCTCCTTCAGAAATACATATCAAGTTCTGATTGTGTAGTTTGTTTAGTGTGTCATTATTCGCCAGCAGCTTAGCTTGCCGTTAGCTTAGCTGGTGACTGTATTCCTGTGGGCGGAGTTTAGTCAAAAAACTGTTCTACTGACATCATTAAAGCAGGAAATAGAGGGCTGCAGTCTAAACCGGCATTCGCTATGAAAGGTGAATTCTGTTAAAGAACATATATCGCCTGGCAGTGAACTTTGAAATGTATCATTTTACAGGTATTATTTATGCTATTATAGCAACATTACACACTAACTACGGTTTAAAAAATGGAATCAGAAAGAACGTGACCTTTAAAGTAAAAAGGTGCAAGATCTGGCAACACTAGTATGCAAACGCAAGCTTGCTTACTGGGATTTCCTAAAAAAAGAACATATACCCCCCAGCATAATTAATTTATGTTTCAGACTGAGATTTTCCTTCAAGCTTAAATTGGTAGTAAATTCCCTACCGTATTTTTATGTACATGGTTCAGGGTGCATAAATTGCATATTTTATTGTTATTTTAATGATTAATTAATTAAATGTTTCATTTACAAGCCTTCTGGCTTATAAGGATCAGTCTATCAAATCTTGTAGGTTGCTATCTCAGAATTGAAATAAAGACAGCGTGGCCAAAGGCAGGGTGCTCTGAAGAAGCTCCTGTGTGTAATGGGAACAAAATAGCCAGAAGAAATCCCATATGAGGTGATTTCTAGGTCTATAACACCCCTGTGGAAACCTTTGTGTCAGTGATTTCCTTCTTCTTCCTTTCTCCCAATCTCTCAACGTCGGAAAGATGCTGTCTTACAGTACTTCTTGGCAAAAAAGTAACTGCCTTTCTCACCATTTTGTGTCATCCCTTGCTTCCATTGTTCCCAGCGCAATTTCCCTCTCTTATCCTCCCACTCTCCCTGTCTCCATCAGTCTCTCCTCTCATTATTCGCTGAGAATGTGAAGACACGTAAAAGCAGAGGATCTCTCTGCAAACAGCGGGTCCCTGGAGCAATGCTTGTTTCGCAACAGATATTCTGAGATCATTACCATTGAGCCAGCTGCTCCTCCTATTTGCAACCACCAGCAAGGTCCTTGAATCCATGCTTTACAAGTAATTACACTGTAAATACAAGGTGTTTGCCGAAAATGCTTTGTGTAATTTTCCGTCATCAATTCATTTAACTGCATGCTCCAAGCACCCGCCCATCTATACTGTCCTCGCATCAAATGTGTTTTTCTAACCTTGTTTTGTATTAAAGTTATTGACGTTTCGTGTTGTATACGTGCGGATAGCAGATGGTGCTAGCTGATTTTTCCGCTGTCTGAAACCATCATGAAATATGCAACACAATAAGGCACGGTTGCCACAGCCCTCTTAAAATGACACAGAAGGCACACCTGGGGAGCAGAATGCCAAACTGTTGACTCTTGCCGGAAAATGACACTGATATAGTGAAATTGCTAGCAGGGAGGTATTTAACATCTGGGCAGCTTTTCTTTGTTTGGGGGACAATTTTACAGGGAGCATATGCTCTGAGGTCAGGCAGGCGTTCAGTAAGAAAAAACATTATTGCAACCTTTGGGCCATTTGAACATATAAAATGGTGTCTAATAAATTTAAGTTCAGCCAGCATTTAGTAGCCTATTCATCAAAACTGCTGAAACAATCTATATAAAAGCATTTATTACAAAAGAACATATGAGGAGCTCAGATGCAAAAGCCTCTAAGGATAGTTCACTTTAAAATGAAAATTCTGTCATCATTTACTCATCCTCATGTTGTTCTAAATCTGTATGAATTTCTTTTTTCTGATAAACACAAAAGAAGATATTTTGACAAATCGTGGAAGACACAGAAGAAACATACATTTATAGGCTGACCGGTCAGTAAAATTGCGGTCATTATTCAGAAATATTTAACCACTGAATGCCACAACTGACCAAAACAGAGAAGGATCGATACACTTTTGGCCAAGTATGCCTAAAAATAAAAGGATTTTGTTATAGTTTTGGGTGTGCCTACAGTGCACATTTACACATACAGGTATACACATCAGTGGTGTATTGAACAGGACAAAAAACTATGCCTAATAAATGTTTTAGTAACAGAAATGAAAATAAATAAATTCTCTGAAGCCACATTCAGGCATCAAACAGAGCAGCTTGGCTAGCATCAACATGATGTATTAGTTCCTTCCAGACACCCGGTGGAAAAAACAGGTTTCCTATCCACACACACACACACACGTACAGTATGTCTATAACTCACAACTGAGTAAAACATGACACAGATTTGCTGGACTGAGTCTGGATTTTGTTAGTTATTGAATGTTTCCTGGAATACTGATACTGCAAACATCAGTCAGTATCCTAAAGATTGCAATAACTTAAGATCCTGCTAAACAATGGAGAACGACAGGTTTTCAATGATGCTATCCGCTTATTAATGTTCGGGGTCCAAGCCTCCACTCATTACAATAGAGGGTTGCTTAACAATAGAAAACAACAGGTTTTTATCTAATCAATGATGCTATCCGCTTGTTAATGTTGTGACGTAAGGAATACTGTTTTGATGTCCAAGCCTCCACTCATTTCAATAGAGGATTGCTTAAAGGGAAAATATGCTCATTTTCCAGCTCCCCTAGAGTTAAACATTTGATTTTTGCAGTTTTAGAATCCATTCAGCTGATCTCCAGGTCTGGCAGTACCACTTTTAGCATAGCTAAGCATAATCTATTGAATCTGATTAGACCATTAGACCAAAAAATAACCAGAGTTTAGGAGTTTAGACTATTTAAAACTTGACTCTTCTGTAGTTACATGACCGACGGAAAATTAAAGGGGCCATGTCACAAGACTTTTATAAGATGTCAAATAAATCTTTGGTGTCCCCAGTGCACATTTTTGAAGTTTTAACTCAAAATACCCCATAGATAATTCATTACAGCATGTTAAAATTTACACTTTGTAGGTCTGTGCAAAAATGTGCCGTTTTGGGTGTGTCCTTTTAAATGCAAATGAGAAGATGAAGGGCACTGATCACAATGATAGTGGTTTGTTCCAATTGAAACTCAATTGTGATGTTTATTATTTTCTCTCTCTCTTTTTCTCTGCACTAAATGTCAGTGCTGTGGTTGGATAGTGCAGATTAAGGGGTGGTATTATTATAATAAGAGCTCCTTATGACATCATAAGGAGAGACAAATTTCAACAACCTATTTTTGTCATGTGCTTATGGAGAATGGTTTACCAAAATTAAGTTACTGGGTTGATCTTTTTCACATTTTCTAGGTTGATAGAAGCACTGGGGACCCTATCATAGCACTTAAACATGAAAAAAGTCAGATTTTCATGCAATGGCTCCTTTAAAAGTTGCGATTTTTTTAGGCAGATATGGCTAGGAACTATACTCTCATTCTGGCGTTATAATTGAGGACTTTTCTGCTTTAACATGGCTGCAGCAGGCATAGTGATAGTACGCAGTGCCCTGCTATTGAAAGTAAACAAGGGGACTATCTTCGGGAAGTGCGTAATATCACTACGCCTGCTGCAGCCATGTTACAGAACAAGTCCTTGGTCATTATGATAGAATGAGAGCATAGTTCCTAGCCAAATCGGCCTAGAAAATCGCAACTTTTAATTTTACGTCGGTCTTAGTACACAATGTAACTATAGAAGAGTCAAGTTTTAAATAGAAAAAATATCCAAACTCTTTGTTTTTTAGCGCGATGCTAATGGTCTATCAGATTCAATGGATTATGCTTAGCTATGCTGAAAGTGGTTCCGCCAGACCCGGAGATCAGCTGAATGGATTCCAAAACGGTAAAAATCAAATGATTAACTCTAGTGGAGCTGGAAAATGAGCATATTTTCAAGAAAAGTGGAGTGTCCCTTTAACAAGAGAGATCAACAGGATTTTATTCCATCAATGATGCTGTCTGCTTGTTAAATGTCATGACGTAAGGAATACTGTTTCCGGGTAAAAGCATCCACTCATTTCAATAAAGTATATTATTTAAACAGCCATCTATAAGCATTATTTATTTATGTTATACACTTTAGGAAAAAAAATATAAACTCACAGTGTACATTGCAGTCTCTAGGCTCAATGAATCACCAGTAGCAATATATTTATAATTCGTAAAAAAAAATCCATGTTCATGAGTCAATGTCTGGTCATCTCGGATTTTGTTATGGAGATAAAAATTAGGATCGGGTGTTTTTGGTAGTTTTGCACTATGATATGAGTGTATATTAGAGTGTTTTGTTGTTATTTCCCTATGGCATTTCAGATCAGTTGAACCTGGAAGCAGTGCATGACTTAAAGGAATATTCCATTTTCTTAAAAGAAAAATACAGACAATTCACTCACCACAATGTCATCCAAAATGTAGATGTCTTTCTTTGTTCAGTCGAGAAGAAATTATGTTTTTTGAGGAAAACATTGCAGGATTTTTCTCATTTTAATGGACTTTAATAGAGCCCAACATTTAATACTTAACTTAACACTTAACAGTTTTTTTCAACGGAGTTTCAAAGGTCATAAACGATCCCAAACGAGGCATAAGGGTCTTATCTAGCGAAACGATTGTCATTTTTGACAAGAAAAATAAAAAATATGCTCTTTTAAACCACAACTTTTCGTCTAGGTCCGGTCCAGCGCGACCTAACGTAAATGCGTAGTGACGTAGAGGTCACGTGTTACATATATAAAACGCACATTTGCGACCATTGTAAACAATAAACTGACACAAAGACATTAATTAATATCATTCGACAACCAACAACGTCGGAACGGTCCTCTTTCTCAACACTTGTAAACACTGGGGCGGAGTTTCGCGTTTGTCCTCTGTGACCTCTTGATGTCATGACGTATTGTGTGGGGTCACACTATCGCATCACGACCAGATTTAGACGAGAAGTTGTGGTTTAAAAGTGGATATTTTTTATTTTTCTTGTCAAAAATGACAATCGTTTCGCTAGATAAGACCCTTATGCCTCGTTTGGGATCGTTTATAGTCCTTTGAAACTCCGTTGAAAAAAACTGTTAAGTGTTGAGTTAAGTATTAAATGTTGGGATCTATTAAAGTCTATTAAAATTAGAAAAATCCTGCAATGTTTTCCTCAAAAAACGTAATTTCTTCTCAACTGAACAATGAAAGACATCAACATTTTGGATGACATGGTGGTGAGTAAATTATCTGGATTGGAATGGAATATTCCTTTAACAAGCCGATTTAATCGTGAACCCTCTTCAAACAGCCGCCTTGGTCACTCTGGTTATACATTTGAAGTGGCTCAAAGCCTTTCATAAAAGTTGTCTTAATATTTTTAACAATACTCTTTCTTGTCTTAGGACAACTTTGATTAACTTTTTTGATCCACTTACAGCACAATGGATCACATTTGCTTGAAGTAAATCCCACAAATGAAAATTCAAACATTCTCCTAAAACCTTTCCTTTTATGATTTCTTCAAGTAATAAAAGCCATCTGGGTTTACAATGATATGAGGGTAAGCCAGGCATTTATAATTTTCTAACAAAGACGATTTAAGCTGAACTGTGATCCTGGGATTTTACTGTAATTTTTAAACTGAATAATTAGTCTCTCAAAGCAATAGCTGTGATAACACAATGGCTGTTTCACATGTTAAAATAATGTCAGATCCGCAGAATGTCACAGCTACTACAGTAAAGCCACAAATCATCTTAACACCATCTTTTCAAAACACTGTTAACAACACCAAGGTCAATCTACAGTAGTAATGTGCATTCATTTCTAAAAAGTCACTTGATCTGACGTGAAAGCCGCATATATGTAACAACTACACATCTGTGACTCTTAACCAAAAGGCAAATTACTCTGTAACAATAATTCATGTAATTTCTCTTGAGGAACAACTTACTGTATGTGCAGCCCCAGACAGGCTTTTTTACATTTTCTATGATTCTAGCGTGACATCTACTGAATTCTTCCAAATGGATCTAGATGTGGTCAAATCTGCCAAAAGCAGTGTCAGTAACTAACCCAGCAAGCAATTTTGACTAAAACAAGGGCTGTCAGTAAAAGTCTAATAGACGCCTAATCATAGCCCAAGAATAGAGGATGCATATACGTTTAGAACATGTAAAAGAAATAAAAGCAAACACCTTAAACACCTGTTGACTTTGGGTCTATTATAAGTCATTTCACTGTCTCAGTTTTTGCTTGCTGGGTAAAAAGCAAAGCCGTACTGTAGCTAAATAACCAGCAACAAAGATGCAATGTGTGGAGACTCTGTATAGTTTTGTAAACATTCTGTTGACTACTGTGTGGGCCTTTTCAATGCCAGCCGGTAAATAACAGTGTGGTGGGAGCACGCATAAAACCTGATTCAACAGGTATTGTAAATATTTACTACACCTGCCCTGTATGAACCAGTGTGAGGATGAAATTAAGAAGTGGCCTGATATATCATATGTAGATATATTCAATCATTTCGTTTTGTTGCCGTGGGGGTGAGCAAATATAAAAGCACAAAGACATACCAGTATATTTACAATTAGAAAGTCAGTCGAGTGTTTGTACCTGGAAAAGAATGTGTGTTTTTAACCTTTTCAGGCGACGTTGTAAAATGTCACAACTGTCCCTTTGGTGTGAGCTTTTTTTAAACAGCAATTTTGGACTTGTTTGAGTTTTTATGGCAACACAAGCTTCACGCAATCCGACAGTCAGCAGCAACTTTCTCATTCAACACACTGTAAGTTATATGAATGAACCATAATAAACATATTAAACTATTATTACATGTATTCAGTATTGTTTTCATTTTATGAAAATATTATTATGCAGTATAAGACATGAGCTTTTAAAATTATTTGCTTTAAAAAAAATTATTTAAAGGTTCTCCCTGATCCCATTTTTCAAACTTTAGTTAGTGTGTAATGTTGCTGTTAGAGCATAAATAATACCTGCAAAATGATAACACTCAAAGTTCACTGCCAGGCGATATATTTTCTTTAATAGAAATCCTCTTTCAAAGCCTACAGCAAACAGCTGGTTTGGACTACACCCCTCTCCTTCTCAGTTGAATGACGTCAATATAAGAGTTTTTGATTAAACTCCGCCCACAGGAATACGTCAGTCACCAGCTTTGGCTCAAACGGCTCTGCTAAGCTAAGCTGCCGTCGAATCACAACACACTAAAAAAACTACACAATCAGAACTTTCCCGCAGAAAATTTGTTAGTTAAGGTGGTAGGATTGTGCAGGTGGGCGGGCTGGGGGCGTGGCAATCAAAGGGGCGGGGCGTACGCGGCATGATGAAAATATTTTTATTTAAAAACACACAAATAAAACTTATTTTTGAAGAAACTATGACAGAAAATGAAAACATACTAGATTATTAATTAATTAAATGTTTTATCAACAGGCTAGTTATCCTCCAGACAGTGACGGACCATGTCTTTCTCTCATTTCGGCCATGTGGCGCGTGCCCGTTCGCGGTGTGAAGCGCGTCCACGCTATTCTCCGAGATGCACTTGACGGTCTTTTGTGCAGCAATTTTTTTTTTTTTGGAAGACCTAGTTAAGGTGGTAGGGTATCCCAGCTTAAGCCGAAAGTATACTAGGGACGTCCGCGTTTGTGCGCCGTCCGCATGACGTCATTTTCTTCATCAAGAGGGTCCGCGTGCAGCCCAAAATTTGGAACCGCGCGTACAGTCCGCGTACAACAGCGCATGAGCGTGAAAATATTTAGACAGGGCACTCCACTATAAACAATTATACAAAGGAAATAGACAGCATTTGCACACACACTATCGTTTTTGTTCTTTAACTTTTACTTCTTCCAAGAACAGAAAGCCCTGGAGCATGTTTGTTTGATTCCTGTTCTTTGTTGTCTTGTTGTTTGTTCTAAACTGTGTTTGCAATGGTGGATCAGTTACTTTTCTTCACCTATTCTAATGTTTTAATGTACTGTAAATGTCGCCAAATCAGTGCTGCCCTGACAGCCTGTTAGACTAATAATTTGAATAAGAAATAATTTGTATTGCGTATAGTGTCGAACGCGGCCATCCGCGTGTAGCCGTGGGGAGTATACTCGAAAAGCTGTGCGGACGTGTGCGCGCGCGAGCCGGACGCGGAAAAAAGGTATACCCCGGCCTTTAGGTGGGCCGCCCGAACTGAACAGTGCTGTGGGAAACCCTGAGAACTCATTACGTATTTCTGAAAGAGGGACTTCATAGAACAAGGAAGACATCAGCTCCTTTTTAGGACAGTGAAAACAGCGATATACAGATAAGTAAATTGTGTGGAAAATAGCACATTTTTTTACACGAGAAACATGAACACATGTTATATTGTGCACTTTAAACACAATCAAAGCTTCAAAAACACAGAAAGAACGGGACCTTAAAAACATAACAAAAAGTACACGCAAACACATTACAAATTATTAATAAGCACTTTATGTCGTATATTCTGTACTGTAATGGCATTTTTGTAATAATATAGCAGAATAAATAAACCGCATAATATTAGTTTTTTTAACAATTATTGTATTTATTGTTCACTGGCCGTGTCATTAAATGGTTTTAATGGATGTGTGGTTACAGATAATGGATGCATGTGCACCACATACACATTCGGCTCTTGTGCGTCTATTATGGTTAAAACAAATGTTTTATAGAGATTTACTGCATTTGTACCAGCTATTATGGCAACCCTTAACTGCACAATTTATGCCAATCCTGGATTTCATAATAAACATTAAAAAGCCTGTCAAAACGGCACACTTGTGTCCCTCGCAATACGACTACCATTAGCTGTAGTGGCTCAATGAAAGTCTTACACAAAGGAGCTCAAAGATGGCGGCACTCACATTTACGTCAAAAATACGTGGATAAAGAGATCAACAAAAGGACTAGTCAATCAAATAGAATTATGAACTATATTCTATATTCTTGCACAAAACATAAACCATTAGATAAAGAAAAGACAAATCTCAAAATACAGAAAGTATAGAATACAGGCAAACCTTGAACAAAATCTTTGTTGGTCTTAGAACAACAATCCTTAACAATCCTACATATCCCTCAAAGTAGAAAACCATTCAAAAAGTTGTATCAACCTATAATTGGTTTTGGGCAGATAAAAGCAATTTTCCACTATTGGACATCTCCCGATTGTTTAATAACAACCAGCAATCCGAACCGATTATATCCAGGCAATCAAAATGGGTGGAACAATTGGTCAGAAGAAAATGGATGGAATGGGTAACAATCCCAACAAAATTGCGGTTTGTAAGCTCTGCACTGCTAGGATTTTTCAACATAATTTGAAGCAAGGTGTGAAAATCAGAACCATCCAACTATCAATCGGTGTCGGCAGATGTAATTCCGTAACTCAATATTGGTATATCATATGTATACATACATTTTGCACCAGTGCATCCCTAAGCTTGAACACTAAAATCTGATTGGTTAATTGGCTGAATCTAAATGACAGGAATGTTATTCCAGGAACAACAATATTCAAGGTTACATAGACTTGAATATATTTTAACACAGAAATGCAAATACATTAACACAATGAGAAAAAACTTTTGCTTTTGGTGTCAGATCACCCACTATTTGTTCATACTCTCTCAGTTTGAGAGCTGACAGACCTGACCTACTGTATGAATGAACTCCCAAGTAAATGCAAATACACGATCAAATTTGCATGTCCACATTTGCAGACCATAACCTTCAAAAAACCTATAAATATAACATGCACAGCATACATTAAGCATACATAATAATCACAAAATCACTGCTGAGCTAGAACAGTACTCTGCAATTCAAATAATACATTACACCAGCCAGCACAAAATATGAAATGAGATTCATATTTCCCACAAGGTACAATTGCATAAAATAAAATAAGATCAATTTGTCCTAGGCAGCTAATGAAAACGCCACTCAAACAGTGACAAATTTGCCAAATAGTTGTCAAAACGCATCTACTTATTACAACCAACGTGAAAACTACTCCTTTGTTTTCGTTATGGATTTATTGAACTGTTACATAAAACCACACAATGGAGCACTGCCAGCTCTTACAAAGTTCATCTGCACAACATTTAATTCAGCACATATATAAAAAGAGGAAAAATAACAGTTGCAACAACATGACATACAGTAAGGTTACAATGAACCCATGGTCTTTTCTCAAACTTAACACCTACGAAACCAATAGCTCTTGGTTTGCCAAAATTGAACACTGTTAGATCTTGTTACTCATTTTGTCATTTCAGCATTCAGATCATTCAGTTTGCCCTAGAAGCCGCTTCCATTCAACCACAAGCATGCAACTTTACTCATCAGCAACTGTCTATGTGCTCTTCCTTCCTCATTTCACATGCAAGGCTCATTTCATGGCACAAAGAGGCCTGAGAAACATGAAATTTAAAGTATTTTTTAAGTCTACAAACTTACAGGAAAATTACATCCGTGTAAAGTTTTAACCTTATGGTCAAATTATTGAAGAACACCATTGGTGCTTGCCCTAATAAGCCTACTAGCATTAAACGACTTTGCATAATTGCCACAAATGTTATGACCAATTTGAGCATTATAAAAGTCTGCATATTATACCTTCAAGGCCAAATTTATTGTAGAATATAAATTCCTCTTAAGCTAGTTACCGGTGATCAAATAAATTTACAGTGGCCTTTTAGGACCGCTAATCACAAACCATCAGTGTTACAAGGCCTGTAAATGTCAGTCGTTTAATAAACAAGGATCTGTGCAGCAGCAAATCTTAAAAATAAGGCAGGAGATGAGGGGAAAGACGCTTATAAAAATGAATCATTTCATCACAGGGGACTAAAATGTCGACATTTTTTACTTCCTGAACATACAACAGTACACTCACCTAAAGGATTAGTAACACCATACTAATACTTTGTTTGACCCCCTTTTGCCTTCAGAACTGCCTTAATTCTACGTGGCATTGATTCAATAAGGTGCTAAAAGCATTCTTTAGAAATGTTGGCCCATATTGATAGGATAGCATCTTGCAGTTGATGGAGATTTGTGGAATGCACATCCAGGGCACGAAGCTTCCGTTCCACCACATCCCAAAGATGCTCTATTGGGTTGAGAAACCAATTTGAAATTATTCGAGCTTTGTGACATGGTGCATTATCCTGCTGGAAAAAGTCATCAGAGGATGGGTACATGGTGGTCATAAAGGGATGGACATGGTCAGAAACAATGCTCAGGTAGGCCGTGGCATTTAAACGATGCCCAATTGGCACTAAGGGGCCTAAAGTGTGCCAAGAAAACATCCCCCACACCATTACACCACCAGCCTGCACAGTGGTAACATGGCATGATGGATCCATGTTCTCATTCTGTAAACGCCAAATTCTGACTCTACCATCTGAATGTCTCAACAGAAATGGAGAGACTCATCAGATCAGGCAACATTTTTCCATTCTTGATTTATCCAGTTTTAGTGAGCTTGTGCAAATTGTAGCCTCTTTTTTCTATTTGTAGTGGAGATGAGTGGTCCCCGATGGGGTCTTCTGCTGTTGTAGCCCATCCGCCTCAAGGTTGTGCGTGTTGTGGCTTCACAAATGCTTTGCTGCATACCTCGGTTGTAATGAGTGGTTATTTCAGTCAAAGTTGCTCTTCTATCAGCTTGAATCTCAAAATTGCGAATCATCGTTCTTTCCCAATCTGACATTCAGTTTGGAGTTCAGGAGATTGTCTTGGACAGGACCACACCCCTAAATGCTAGGGGTGGCACGGTTCATGAAAAAAATCTGAACCGTTCGGTTCACTTGTCTCGGTATATATGTATGCATGTTCAATGTTGATATCCTCATTAAATAGAAACACTCAAACTCCATCCTTGGCTAATTTGACATGCTATTGCTTTGGGTCTCTTTTTTGTGTTCTTACGCTCTATCACACATGTGTATACTATAAACAGGCACATAATCACGATAGAGGATATTTTCTACCCTCCAATCATCACCCTGACACAACCTGTCCTAACCAGATGTGATGCAATAAGATTGCAGCACACGCAATTGAATCCAAAACCGCTGAAAGACATGACACAACAACAGGCCAACTAACAGATATTCAATGTTTAATGTATAGTTATCAGACAGGAGCAGATCCAGCTAAAAAACACATACAGTAATTTTGGGATCCTGTCTGTGAAAACCCAGCTTTTGTGATATTCAGATTTCTAAATTCTGTGAAAAAAATTACCTTGATATCTTCAATATTGACTGAGTAAAGACAACACAATGATTGAAATTAAAGTGAAATTAGTGATTGTAGTCAAACTTTGATGCTTTTCATCTCGTAATCAAAATAAGAGACTTTAGCCTGGATTGCACAGACAGGGTCATCCGAATTACCTCTCTCTCTTTCTCTGTACTAACAATGACACCTTGTTAAAAGGATAGTTCACCCAAAAATGAAAATTACCTTATGATTTACCATCCCTGATGTATATGATTTTTTCAGACAAACACAATCTGAGTTATATTAATAAATGTGCTGGCTGTTCCAAGCTTTATAATAGTAGCAAATGGTGCTTTTTGATTTGAAGCCCAAAACTCTATCCATCTTTCACAGAAGTAATCCACACGGCTCCATGGGGGGTTAATAAAGGCCTTCTGAGGGCAATCGATGCAATTTTGAAAGAAAAACTTTCAAAAATCTTTATTTATCTTTAATATTTAAAACTTTACAAACTACAATAACTAGGTTCCGTTAATGGTTGATGCGCCTTCACGAGAGAGTGTGTTTCGAACAATGACGTAATTTACGAAACATAGTGGCGTAATGCTGCGTTCAGACCAGCCGCGATAGAGGCGTCAAGCGCGAGTGATTTCAATGTTAAGTCAATGTGAAGACGCGTTGATGCGCGTCTGGAGGTCTCGCAGCGTGAATAAGGTGTTTAGCGCGACGCGGTAGACACAATTCCGCCTCATATGCGCGTCTAGTTCGTGTGAATGCCGCAAATTGAGCATTGGCGTGGGAAACGCGCGAGTTGAAAAATTTGAACTTTGGCGTAAAAACGCGCTGGATTAACCAATCAGGAGCTTGCTCTAGTAGTGACGTGATTACAGGAAGCGAGCGGAGTCGCAGAAGCCCCTCCCATGACGCAAATTTCCACGTGGACATGTCTCGATGACTAGAATTTCACGCGCAAATGAAGCCAGTAAATAAAAAATGTTCAAACAGAAAACTAGACGCGGTATATGTGAATTTGACGCCTCAAACGCGGCTGGTGTGAATGCACAGTAGTGACGAACGCAGAAATTTCCTGACTGTCGTTATGTTTTTCTCTCTGCGCTTCCCTGTTCGTCACTACATCATTACATCCCCTTTAAAGTCCCAATGAAATCAAAACTGACAATTTATATATTTTTATTTAATAATGCAGTGTTTATTATAAACAATTTATCTGTGTAAGCGTATGATTTTTTTTCACTCATGTCCCCTCATAAACCTCAATCAAAATCTGAAAATGTACTTCAGCCCTCTTGTAGTGATCATTCTATGATTACGTCGGCTTGGGCGGGAACACCTGTTAACTCCACCCCCTCCAACTTTCTGCAGTCTGCTGCACTTCCATGAATGAAACACCTACTTTTCTATATCCAGTCACAGCACATTGAAAAACACACACCACACCAACTATTTACGTGTGATATTGCGCTTTATACGTCACAACCTCAAAGTAAAGTTGATCGCGAGTTCCTGTTCACATGGACTTTAACCCTTTGTACCTGCCAAGCTGATGAAGCCCTCAACTCTGTAACCTGTAAACCTGTAATGGTGATCAACTTGACAGGCACAAAGCCAGACACCAGCTTTACTATGACTGATTGTTTATCTTTAAGATCTAACCAATGACCATTTGCCCTTGCTTCTCTGGACTAACAACCTTTCCTATCTGTCCTGTATAATGAGACCACCATTTACTATCTGTAAGTAAAAAACAGGAGATTGATGATAATGGGCTGAGGTCTAACAGATTCACAATTCTACCAGAGGTCCCAAACATTGCACATCAAAAAAACAATGAGAAAAGCTTTTTGCTAACTGTTTAATAAACCAGCACAAAGCCAAACTCAACAACCAGCACACACAGACATCAAACACCACACATTCTGTTAAGTGGGAATGCCACTCCACAACCACACATCAAAATACACACACATTCTTGCAAACCAGGCAGTGAATGCGTTATCCTCGTATGACATTCATCAGGCATCCTTTTGTCACCGAAGGTCCATCTGTTCACCCAAACTCTGATTGATGGTCTATCAAATGATAGGCGCAAACATGTACGTCCCTACAGGACAAGTAATCATGAGCTAAGCCTCAAAATAGGAGAAAAGCCAACTCTTTTGGCATCAGGAGGAGGATAAACTAAAACACATATGTTCTCCCACACACTCATTTTCTAGAAGAGATATTATATTTTCTGTCAGAGGTTTGCAATATGCTGTCTTCTGCCATAAAGTCACAAGAGGAGTTTTTCTATATCTGTAGCAAAAAAAAATTTATCATTTACGTCATTGTCTGTATAATTGTATAATGTCTACAAAAACAACTGGCCTTAATACAGCTTATGAAACGCTGACATAAAAGCCTTGAAAAATTATATGAAATGACATCTAGTTTACCACAGGTGGGCTACAATTCAGTTCGACCTTAACAGTGACCTCATCTGAACCACAGGGCTTCATATTCTGTAGATTTACAGACTACATCTACAAATAGATCATATTTTTACTTTTTGTGTTAAAATGTGGTTGTTGGTTATAAGAGTTACACTGACAATAGACAAAGCAGATAAAGTGAGATGTAAATGTGACAGGATGCTGACTGAGTTATTTTATTTAAGAAATAAATGGTTGTGGACAATAATGTGGTCAACATTAAAAACCACATACTCATTTATCACCGAATATGAAACAATTGAGGGTATTTCCAGAATTCTTTGCCAGCTGAAAACACTCTAGTCTGCTTTTGTCTGATTAACATTACTCCGGGCAAATAAATAAACAAAGCTGGCGCTTTTATCACTTTTAACATCACTTTTAACCAAATTTTATAACAAAAAAATGCAAAAATGTACTGTTCTCACCTTGTCATCCAAAATGTTGATGTATTTTTTTGTTCAGTCGAGAAGAAATTATGTTTTTTGAGGAAAACATTCCAGGATTTTTGTCATTTTAATGGACTTTAATGGACCCCAATACTTAACAGTTTTAATGCAGTTTAAAATTGCAGTTTCAACGCAGCTTCAAAGGACTCTAAACGATCCCAAACGAGGCATAAGGGTCTTATCCAGTGAAACGATTGCCATTTTTGGCTAGAAAAAAAAATGCATTTTGAAACCACAACTTCTCTTCTTCCCCCGGCTGTATGACGAGCCAGCGCGACCTCACGTAATTGTGTAATGACATGGAGAGGTCACGTGTTACATGAAACGCACATTTGCGGACCATTTTAAACAATAAACTGACACAAAGACATTAATTAGTATCATTCGGCATACAACAATGTCGGAACAATCCTCTTTCTCCACACTTGTAAACACTGGGGCGTAGTTTCTATACGTCATCCGTGACCTCTTGACATGATGACATATTATGTGAGGTCGCGCTGGTGCGTCACAGGACCGGAGGAAGACGAGAAGTATTTTAAAAGTGCATATTTTTTTATTTTTCTTGCCAAAAGTAATAATTATTTCGCTAGATAAGACCCTTAAGATAAGAACTCTGTTGAAACTGCAATTTTAAACTGCATTAAAACTGTTAAGTATTGGGGTCCATTAAAGTCCGTTAAAATGAGAAAAATCCTGGAAAGTTTTCCTCAAAAAACATAATTTCTTTCAGACTGAACAAAGAAAGACCAACATTTTCGATGACGTGGTGGTGAGTAAATTATGGTTTGCCAGCTAAAAACACTCTAGTCTGCTTTTGTCTGATTAACATCACTCCAGGCAAATAAATAAACAAAATTGGCGCTTTTATCACTTTTAACATCACTTTTAACCAAATTTTATAAAAATAAAAAAAATGCAAAAATGTACTGTTAACAAACACTTTGCCTGAGGCAAAAAGTCAGAGAATAAATCTGAATAAAACATTTTTTGGCACAGACAATTACAAAAATATGATTTTTTTATTAAATATGTCTGACATTTATTTGATTAGAATAATTTACCACTTAATATGGCTAAAGTCACTTACCAATTTATATTTTAAAGGTTTGTCTTATATTCAAATCGAGTCACCTAACTTTTACTCGACTACCATTTCACATTATTTGTCTAATAAAGCCTATAGCCTAATATTAATATTATCTTATTTACGTTTTAACATCTTCCTCGCGCCATATCGCCTTTCATTTGTATATAAATTAACTCTTCCGTGCCGTGCAGTTCAAAAGGCTGTAGCTATTGTAAAACAGAACAAGAATCGTAATTGAACAAAAGAAAAATTGTCGATAAAAGTACTCACGTCGTCAATAACCTTTCCCAATGTGGTCGCTTTTTAACGTTGTAGTCAAATAAAGCAAGCCAACTTAACACACATCACTGAATAACGTTAATCCTCACGAGGAGTTCATCACTCAGTCAGCATCCCGCCTAAGAATTCCAAATCGCTAACAGCACGCAGTCCAGTCTTACACAGTACGAACATAAAGGAAACAATAGAACAAAAGCAGAAGACTCAAATATCACATTCTCACCTCAAATACGGATCCACTTTCTCCCACGTGGGCGACTAAAAGGCACAAAAGGATCTCCTTTCTTAAACTCGTGATCGATAAGAACACGAGTGTTGTGTCGTTTTGGGGTTGCGTGTACAGCCCATGAGGACCAGCAGACGGTCAGTGAAGAGGAACCAGCATCTTTCTGTCCCGGTGCTCTGCTTCCTTCCGTCAACGCTGTTGGTTTCAGTGTGTGTGTGTAAACTGAAAGGTGGAATCAGGTCACAAACGAGCACTCCAACTATATTTAAAAAAATATATACGTTTAAATTTTGTATATTTCGCTTTGGCAAGGTGTAGACGATTTTCACGCGCTGCAGGCGCGCGCTTCCGTTCGCGAGCACTGAACGTGTATCTGTCAAAGCAGAGGAGGATCTCCAGTTTTCCAGTACAGAGTGCTTATATAGACAGGGACGTGGGATGCGTGTTAAAGTCACTGGATTGGAGGATGAATGCTCAGTTTACTGCGATTACTCTTTTTTTATCGCCATTGGTTCCTAAAGAAACCTTAATTAACCTACTGAACAGTTTATTTAAAGATGTTTGTATTTTTTTATTTAGTCAATTTTCAAGTATTGACTTCAAAACAGCTATTGAAGATTGCCAGTGCCCTAAATATAGCTCATTGAACACACTTGACCTTTTGTGACAATATCCCAATAGCCGAACATGTAATCAATATATTTAAGCTGCCACAACTAAAACCTGCCCAAAGGCTTTTAAACATAGCCTATTCAAAGCTATCTGGGTTCTCAAGTTTAAGCTGTAAAACAATAAACCTCCATTAATATGCACCAATACAAATGTGGCAACCTACAAAGTACTCACGTTTAAAAAAAACAAACTTTTTTATGTTAAGCTTTACCTTTATTGTTTTGATGACCATAGACTTTTGGAAATGCGAGGAAAAAGATCTTGCTTGAGAAAACAGACATTTGTGCAACTCACTCAAAAACGTCAAGGAATACCTTGCCTAAGATCTTTTAAATGCTTAGATAATATAACTTCATTATAAACAACTTGCCATAAGAGTTCCAGACACTTTAATACAGATTATAAAACGGTTAGTTCCAATCCTTGATTCTGATTGGTCAATAGTGTGCTTTATTCACGATAAAACACTGCTATGACCGCTTCACCCAACGGTTCTGTTTAATATCACTGCGCCCTTAGCAACACCCTTAGCAACACATAAACATATAATGAGACAAAGTCTGAGAACAATTTGTTGTTTTTATTTGAGCTTTTATGTTGTTGTTCGCAGTCAGGGACAATTTTTTCTAGCGGAAGGAATGATTTTATTGATTTAACTTCATGAAAGTTGCACTAATATTTTTTTTACTTTAATATTGTGTGGTAACCGTTTTATAAAAGCAATAAGGTACTCGAGGCAAGTGCTTCGCGTCGTGCCTAACAACGCCCTTCAGCCGTTACTTATTCACGATACAGCACAGCCTCTCGTACCTTATTGCTTACTTAACAGTGTTCACACATTTAATAAACAGTGCTGGTATGAAACAAAAAGTATGATTATTACTACTCCTGTAAAACTCATGTAACTCCTGCAACTTTGAAAGCGAAAATGTTCTTACAGTTGTTACATTGTAACTATTAAAATATTCTTTAATAGATATTTCAGGAGATTGCTAGAGATAAAGGAGCAATACATACATACACCACACTCTAAACCAAAACCAAGAACGGAACGGAACTAAAACCGGAATATAAATTCACAGGGGCAGACAAGGGAAATAAACAAGACACAGGTGGTACCAATCAGAAACTAGGAACAAATGAGAACATCATAACGAAGGTGACTAATAATGGTAAAGAACTTAACAGAAGGGGAAATTCAAGAAACTGAAATTTAACAGAACCCTGACAACAATAAACAGAATTTAGGTGGCTCCTATATTATATTTAAAGAGCACCTATTGTCCGATTCGTGATTTTACATTTCCTTTGGTGTACGTGTGTATTACTACATGTCAACAATATGCAAAAGGTACATACTCCAAAGTAAACAATGACGAGGATTGTAGGCAACAGTTTACTTCTTGAAATCGGTGATGTAGACAAGACCGACATTATAATAATTCCTCTTGCTTCGGACTCAGTCTGTATGTTAACTCCTGTTAACATTGAATTGGGAGCGAATCTTTCAAACATGGTCAGGAGCGTCACATTTCCAGCTGACGTCAGAGGTATTCTGGCCAATCACAACGTACAGTTTAGCTGACCAATCAGGTACACAGTGCTGTACAAAATCAGTGCGTTTCAGGAAGACAGTGATATCTGGAGCTACAAAAATGTGGAAAATAATGTGTTTTTTGAAACATAAACCATGCAAACACATTGTATTATATCAAATACAAAAAATACCATTGTTTTTTAGCAATGAAATAGGTGCCCTTTAAGTACCGCCTTGCTGAGATTGCTAGTGGAACCTGTGACAGGAAATGCATCTTGTGAGTTACCCCAGAGAACTAGTGAAGTGACATTTAAGTTTTTCAAAATTTCTGCTAGTGTAGTAACCTAAGGAACTTCAACTTACCTACATTTATAATGATGCGTTAGCAGAATTTCAGTTTTTAAGCATGGTAATGCCTTGTTATTGACCTAGATTGATCCAGTTGGATGAATAAGTAGAGGTCAGTGTATATGTTTGAAGTGGTCATGCAGAAACCAAAGCTAGTCTGGCAGAATTTTTGCACTGAGGATTTAGTGTTTAAGCATCATGACCATGATTAAGAAACATGACCATCTGCTAGCCTGTGTCAGAGAGAGAAAGTCTGTGTCAGTCTCTCTCTCTCTCTCTCTCTCTCTCTCTCTCTCTCTCCCTCTCTGAAAGAGCAAAATGAAACAGCAAATAGGGAATACTATACATTAAAAATGAAATGACTCCAACTTCCAAAATATCCTAAAATCTTTCCCCTGCGCTCATCCACACAAGCATTTATAGATTTTTTTACATGCACCTAGATATTTAATACGGCCCAGTGTATGTAACATGCACAGCCCACGTATAGGCTAGGACACACGTCAGTCAGCGCTTGTTGTTTGTTGACACATTTTGCTAAAGCAAGCATTTAGCCTCACCACTGGCAATAATACATTTACATGTACTATTAACAATATCATCCTGCATTAACTTAAGAGTCTAGACACACAAACACAAAAATGCCTGTAAACAAACGCACATAAATACAATATTCAGGGGCACACTCTCATAAGATTTCCCATGCACATCACAATAACTGTAGACAGAGCAGGAGAGGATATCTCAGGGTCCCTGAGGACACAATTACACACTGTAACACACAGCACAGACTAGTCTTCTCATTAGTTACCAACCAGCAATTAGCCGATTAATAACCCCCATAGAGGCCTTGTTTAGATTAGAAATCGAAATGTGTTTACATGTTCATGCATTGCACATGTTTTGCTGTAACAGCAAGAGAACATTGTGTTGCACCTTTTTTAAAATGAGATATTTTTTAATCCTTCATAATACATAATGTCTGTAAATTGAACAGTAAAATACCGTATAAATGCTACAGAATAAAACCGTATTTCACAAAACATGTGATAATTGTAGGATTCACTGTGAAAAACTGTAATTAGTTTTACAGAATAAGACCTTAAATTTAACAGTTAAAACATATAAAAATACGGTTTATTGCAGTAAAATTAACAATATACTGTATTACCATAAAAATGAAAAAAAAAAATCTTGAGCAATTTCAGCGTAATAATAGATATGACATTATGCGTTATTGATGTAACATAAAAACTCTTAGAGAATATATTTGTTACCAATATTCTTAACCATCTGTTTATATTTTACTAAATCCTTGTTGATAGAGTTTAAAAATTAATATCAGTCTGCACTATAGTGGTCATCATGCAGGCATTTGCCATCAACTTCCTACTTGTATCACACTAAAATTACTTTTAAACCTAAAATTACAATTATTTTCTAAACATGGACGATAAGTTTAACTTCTAAACAGCTGCTGTCAAAACAAGATACAAGTGTTCAACTATTCCAGCATCCACATGTGATTTAGTAGACAAATCTTCTTTCTGACAATCCTGGTACCCAGCATGCATTGCAGCATGAAGCATTGTTGTTGAATGTCACCATTGTAGCGTTTCATAGGCGGATTAAAGTGTCCGTAAAGACTACAAAGAATGTACTGTAAATCTACAGTATTTTAAAGGAATTAAAGGAAATAAACATAACGGAAAAAGTACTGGTAATTTATTTTAAAGATTTTTTTACAAATTAGACACACTGTAAAAAATTTCTGTAGAAATTACAGTATTACTGGGTATTACTGGCAACTAGCTGCCAGTAACTTACCGTAGATTTTACATTTATGTTATTTACTGGCAACATTTTGTTCAAAGTTAAATGAACATGCAACATTTTTAGACTTTATCTTCTACAGTAAGTTACTGGCAACCAGCTGCAAAATTACAGCAAATATTTTAGAGTGCAGTTCTGAGTTGTAAAATAGATGGTACTGAACCATCATTTGTACAACATAAAACTTAACAATAAATTTGACAGATATAAACTGTTTTTAGCAACATAAACATGTTAAATAGACAGTTATAAACTATGAAAAAACAGTACAAAATATACAGTACAATGGGTGCAATCCCATAAAACCAATAACATTGCTACCGTATTTTTGACGGTAAAGTTCTGGCAACCACAGCTGCTGGTTTTCTACTGTAAAATTTACGGTTTATTTTTTACAGTGTACCCTGAATCTATGAAAACCTTAAAAACAAAAGTTTTTGTTTTGTACTATGGGGACTTATGATAAGCAGAGAGAAAGGAATCTGTGCACAAGCAACTCCCAAATTTGTCTCTGCCGCCACTAAATTCTTTCCATTGGTTTTCAGATTACAAGGAACCAACCCCTAAACCAAACTTTTGCAAAAACTATATCATCAAATCAATACTTAGTACCGCCATTTTTCATTGCTATAATTCCCAGAGTGTAGATTAACTGAAGGGTTTCCAATGATCCCCACAAATAAGCAAAACCTGACCCACACTGTCAGGAAAAAATGGTAAAAAAAGATTCCCAGGCTGTCCTTAGGATGGTGCCCTTTTAAAAAGTACACCTGTGCTCCTAAAGAGTTTATATTAGTACATACGAGGTAAATGTTGGTAAAAAATGTATACATCACAATGCCTATGGTATATATTATGATATTTTTAACGGGGGCTGCCCTTGTGACAGCTTGAAAATTGTATTTCTGACAGTGCAACCACTTGCGTCACATGGTGACCTTCGGTGATGTTTTTTAATATTTAAGTTTCTTCTTTTTAAGTGTAATTTCTGAAGGATGCATTATACTGTAGATGACTATAGGTTTACTTCATTTTAGCGTCTTGGCATCCGCATCAGCATTCCTGCCGTACTATTCACTCAATGGGGTGTTGTTACTCATCTAATGGAAGAGGCGTGACAGCCACCCACCCGAATCAGAGGCCTTCACCGCAACAACCGCTCACTCGACCCTCAGGCATGACTCATCACTCTTACATCATCATCTTACAGTCTCTTATAGTACTGCTATAATTTACATACAAATATGCACCGGCCAACTTTTAAGTAGAGTTTATTCTGAGCTGCAGCAAAACGTCATTCAAAGCAAATGGGGCATAAATGTAAAAATGCAATCTATACTCACATTACTCCTTTAGAGAAACATCCATGCAGAAGACAAAGTCTAGAAAACATTTTCTGACAGTGTAGAAATATGGCAAAATCCAAATGTAGTCTTGCCAAACTTGTGAACCAAAATATGTTTCATGCGGTGACAGCTAAATTAGGGTTAATTAAAGTCAAAACTGTAATTCAATATGATGCAATCAAAGCATTTTTGTGGGTCAGATTGAGTAAAACAGCCTCCAAATGTTTAAACTGTTTTGCTACTGTCTTTACTATTGTGACATTTGAAGTAAAGCCCATAGTCTGTTTTCTTTTACATGTACACGAACGTGCACGGTCAAATGCACAGCCTTGCAAAGTATAGTTTATTTGACTCATACACGTACAGAGACGTTTGCTAAATTCTCCTGTAGGCGCATGCGCAACCTACGCGTACAATATACGCAGGTTTTACAAATCCGGTGAAGCACGTACCAAATGCGCGCACTCTTCTTCCGACAAAAATTGCGAAATGCACACTCTATGCGTACCCTTGCTAACACTTTAAAATTGACTATACTTCAGCCCTGAAGCTTTGAGTATAGTCTGTTTTTTACTCATACGTGAGCATACAGCCACACTCGAAATAACAGTCTAGCAAAGCATAGTTCATTTGACTTATACACGTACGCTGACATTCGATGCATGTGCATTGTGATACATAGTCCTGTACACAAGTGCGACCTACGCGTAAGGTTTCAAAAATCCGTTAGTTGATGTTAAAAATTACGCCAGGCGTACTATACGCGGACCATTGCGAATGCGTAAAAAAATTAACAAAATTCGGCCTGTAATGCTGTGTTCACAACAGCCGTGGTAGAGGCATCAAGCGCGAGTGATTTCAATGTTAAGTCAATGTAAAAACGCGTTGACGCACGTCTGGAGGCAAATAAGCCGTTAAGCGCAGCTCTGTAGACGTGATTCCATCTCATTCGCGCGTCTAGTTCCAAGTTGAACTTTTTTACTTTGGCGGAAAAACACGCCGCGTTAACCAATCAGGAGCTTGCTCTAGTAGTGACGTCATTACAGGAAGCGAGCGGAGTCGCAGAAGCCCCTTCCATGATGTGAATTTCCGCGTGAATGTCTCGATGACTAGAATTTCACGCGCGAATGAAGCGAGTAAACTCAAAATGTCCAGGCCGCAAACTAGACGCAGTAGATCCGAATTTGACGCCTCAAACGCGGCTGGTGTGAACCCAAAGTAAGGCTGTTTTTCAACAATGTAAAAAATGCAAAAAAATCTAATTGAATAACTGAGCCAATTGGATGCAGATAAAATGTATGTTTCCAATCAAGACAAGGTTGCCTTCGTAGTAAGACCTAGTATTCTTAAACCCACATTTTCACTATTTAACACAAATTGTATACCTTTTGACAAATTGCAATACCTCTCGTAGCAAAAATAGTCCTGTACACAGATGCGCGACCTAAGTGTACGCAAGGTTTCTAAAATCAGTTAAAGTTGAAAATTATGCCACGCGTACTATACGCAGACCCTCGCGTATGTATAAAAAATTGACCATAATTCGGCCTGTAAGGCTGCTTTGCAACAATGCAAAAATGCAAAAGCTTTATAGAAAAAATCTATTTGAATAAATGAGCCAGTGGGATACATATAAAATGTATGTTTCCAATCAAGACAAGGTTTCCCCTTCTAGTAATACAAATAACCTAAACCTACATTTTCACTATTTTACACAAATTTGATAAAATATTAACATTTATACATTATATATTTACAGTTAAATCAACCTTTCCTGCTAAAACATGAAGTCTTAGATCTGTTATTTTTAAAGGGCCACTAATCTAGTTGATTTCAACAATATTAAAATAATCTCTGGTATCCCCAGACTGTGTCTGTGAAATTTCAACTAAAAAAACATCACATATATTTCATTGTACGGTGTTGAACATGGCCATTTGTGGCTGCAATGAAAAACACTGTTTTTGTGTGTGTCTCTTTAAATGCAAAGAAAGCTTCTGTTCCCATCTCCGTATGCAAAGTAGGGGGTAACGTGCTTACACATGTGCTTTGGACTACATCAAAACATGTATCTTTGGCAGAAGATTGAACTACGCACTCATAAGGCAGAGTCTGTGAGCAGTTATGGTTGGGGAGTAATCAATGTGACATCACATTGATAGGGATCCCCAACAGCCTGTTTTGTGTGACTGTTGCGGTTTAAAGAGGGGATTACACAAAGAAGAATTGATGGATTTGTATAATAACAGGATGTTTCTGCACACACTGGTGACTCATTTTCTGATAAAAACACATTTATAAGTGCATTTTTCGTTTAGGGGGGTTTTAATGAACAACCGTCCAGTTTAGTTTGCATACATGTACAGACACAGAGAGTTCTCGGTTTCCCAAAGGGTTTTTGTGGTAAAAATGTTCTTGAGATTATAAAAGGCTATGACGGAAATGGTTCTTAAGAACATTTAAATGCATGGTTCTTTGAGGAACCACAAAATGGTTAATCTACTGCATCACTATGAAGAACCTTTCAAAAATCTTTCATTTTAAGGGTGCATATACTATTTTTTGTCTTTAAAAGATTGTAGCTGGAGGTGTGAAATCGCAGTCTGCTCATTAAGTTAAATAATAGAACTGGGGAAGAAGCTGATCACACATCAGGATGAAGGTAATTAACAGCGTTTGATGAACAGAATATTTATTAGTGTGGTATGCACCTCAACAAAGAGTGTTTCCCCAGAACCCCTCAGCGCTTATCAGTTGCCAACCACGTGTGTGTTTTCAAACTGTGGGAATTATTCAGGAAATTGGAGGAAAATCAAATTGTTTACCATGCCTATCACGGCTCAAGGATAAAGGTATACTTGAGCCCTGAAAAATTCATAAGTCGGAGAAAGTGTGAGATTGAAAAAGTCATCAGTATTAAGGCACATTAAATAAATCAATCCACCAACACAACCCCGACCTGCGCCACAAAACCCCCCTAGACACACATGACCCACTACCTGCTGTGTGCTGTACGTACCATTATAAACATGACAGACCGTTTGACACTATAAAGATCACCCCCTTTTTCTTCAATTTCTCTCCATTTATTTTGGTCATATTTTTTTCTATCCACACATCCTCCATTACTCATCCCTTTATGTAATACTGTACGTTCCATAACTTCCTGTACATCTATTACCACTCTTGTTTTTCCCAAATTACACTCTTCCCCACATCCACGTATTCAAACCTTTTATTTTCATCTTTAGCTTCTCTGCTGTCTCTTTACCACTTAGCCCCATTCACTTTCTCCTCTTCCTTTTATCTTAAAAGGTCAACTGTATAATTTTTTTCAATGTAAACATACTTTCTCCTATGACAAGTCAATATGAATTGCCATTGAAGAAATGTTACTGTACTTTGGTAATGTGTCTTATTTCATAAACAAAATTATATTTAATAAGAATATGGGATTATCAAAGCATTGATTCCGACCAAACTGAATACACTGCAAAAAATGACTTTCTTAGTTAATATTTTTGTCTTGTTTTCAGTAGAAATCTCTAAACATCATAGATACTTTCGCCTTGGGCCCCCAACTGCTAAATCCTCAACTGTGGGTAACATACTTATGCCGCAAAAGTTAGCCTGTCTGGAACTAAGCTGATTTAAACCACATCTCTGTGTGACACTTGCATTACATGTGAACGGCCCCTATGCTAATGGAATTTTATTTCTCTCTCCCTGTCTCGTCCTCGACTCCGAGGACAATGAGACAAACAAACCCAGTTCCGGTAAATGTGAAGGTCGGCACACCTCTGATCTACCCAGCTGATGCCTGACCAATGACCACCGGCAGAACCCGCTTAATCTCCTTTTTCGTTTACACACACACACATATATATATATATTTATACAACAGTTCTTTCTGGTTCTCGAATCTGATTGGCTAAGAGGTATGCGATATTGTGCTGATATCGGCACTGTAACCGCTTCACCTTTCGTATCATTCCGCCACCTAGTGAATGGAGGTCCTAAGCAGGCTCATCTCTGAATGGAAAAACACAGACGCGCTGTGTGAATCACTCTCCGTGTGTCTCATTAGTTTACTAGCTCATAAATCAGTCTGTGAATCCCCAATCAGAAGTTATTATTCCGTCAAAGATCAGCGCTCTTGGATGTTACGTTAAAGTTAATGGGAGAAATGTCTTGTCACATCGTGTGGACGATTAACACTTGGAAAGAGGAATAAACACTCGTTTTTTTTCTGGAGCTATATTTCTTATCAGAACGCGAAAACACCGTGGAACTGCAGGTAAGCACCGCAGCTTTTAAATGTGGACATTGATCATTTACTTTATCGTGACGTGACTATTAAAACATGTTATGAGATATCGCCACTGGTATAACGTTATTTATAAGCAGCATGCAAAAACATCTCTCTGACATTTATAAAAAAACGTTTTATATAGTACTGACAAGAACAAAGTTTAATAATAATAATCGAGTGCTCGTATCGCGTTAAGAATAAATGAAAAAGCAATAGTAACGTTATACAAGTAGTTTTAGTAACTTTTACCCTGCGCCAAAACAATAACAACACAAAAGACACTAAATATGAACTAAAAAACAAGTACTAGTTTGATCATGACACCAAATACTGCTGATTTGATCTCATTTTGACGATCATAAACAAACAAGGCCAACATGAGAGCCAGGGTATCTCTGTCAGAGATGTAGCCCAGGGTCAGCGGGGCGAGTGAACACTGACGTCCGCTCATGCTTTGGTTCTCATTCGTACCGAATCTCACTAAGCAAACGTTCAAACAGGCGCTATCTTTACTAATCGACTGCAGATTTAAATATAATACATATACATTCTCGACTGAACTAATCTTAAAACTACACTTTGTGACCAAGAAACGATAATATAAAGTAACGGCTTTTCCGTCCATTGAGTTGTTATGAGCTTCAAAGCAGCCGAAAGTGTTACCTGTCATTCTGGCCGCCCTCAAATCCGTGGCGGAAGAAGTAGTTCTCAAACAAAGAGGCTTTTAAAATAACTCCGTTGTTGTTTTCTAGTTTTCGTTTTTCAAACGTGTGCCGTCGAACTGTTGTATAAAAGCAAACGGCCTCGTGCCTCTGGCCTAATCACAGCCGTGATGATATAGAGCTATATCACACTCCTACTCGAGCGATATTGCTTAAATATCCCAAGGGTTTTTTCCTCCTAGGACTTTTCCCCTGCTAAAAGTCAGAAGGTTTTCTCTCCTAGGGGGTTTTCAGCCCGGGGAGTCAGCCGTCATTGGCTTAACTTAGCACCCTCTTCTATACATTATATTATTAATACGCTTGCTTATAATGTTGATTCAAATTTTGCTGCTTATGCTATCTGTATTATGTTATGTTATCTGTCGATTTTTCTATGCTTTTCCCTGCTTCTAGTAATGTAAAGCTGCTTTGAAACAATTACCAATTGTGAAAAGCGCTATATAAATAAAATTGAATTGAATTAAAAATTCTTAAATTAAGATGCTTTTTCTTGATGAACAAAATAACCTAAGAAAATAAGTCTATACAATTTAAGTGAATTCGTGCTTAAAACAAGCAAAAACATCTGCCAGTGGGGTGAGAAAAAAAAATCTTGAAATAAGTTTTCTTTTTTCTTAAACACTTAATTCAAGCTAAATCACCCCATTTCTTAGCCCATTGGCAGGTAATTTAGCTTGTTTAAAGCACAAATTCACTTAAATTGTATATTTTTGTCTAAAAACTAGACTTATTTAATTTTGCTCATCAAGAAAATACATCTTGATTTAAGAATTTTTAGATATTTCTACTGAAAACAAGACCAAAATGCTAAGTAAGAAAGTCATTTTTTGCAGTGTGTGTAAATTTAAAGGGAGACTTCAGCCAATTTCAAAATTACCCCATCGTGTACTCATCCTGAAGCTATCCGAGATACATACTGTATGTACATCATCTTTCAGACGAGCACACTTGAAGTTATTTTAGTAAATGTCCCTGCTTTTCCGAGCTTATAATGGTGAAAAACAGAGATCAGGGAACAACCTCTGACTTCAAACCCCCCAAATGACCTGTCTTATACGGGTAATCCTTGCAATTTTGTAAGAAAAATATCCATATTTCAAACTTTATAAATTGCAGTTAATATCTTCTTATAATGGCGCCACGAGATTGCGTGAGTCCAAGATGGCGCCATTACCGGAAGCTAGTTATTACACCGCAAAAAATGATTTTTAAGAAAAAAATTCTTGTTTTCAGTAAAAATATCTAAAAAAATCTTAAATTAAGGTGCTTTTTCTTGATGAGCAAAACGACCCAAGAAAAGAAGTCTAGTTTTTAGACCAAAAATATCATATTTAAGTGATTTTGTGCATAAAACAAGCAAAAAAATCTGCCAATGGGGTAAGCAAAAAATCTTGAGCATTTTTCTTAAACATTAAATTCAAGAGAAATTCAAGAAAAACTTGCTTACTCCATTGGCAGATTTTTTTTGCTTGTTTTATGCACAAAATCACTTAAAATTGATCATTTTGATCTAAATCTTGAGTCGTTTTGCTCATCAAGAAAAAGCATCTTAATTTAAGAATTTTTAGATTTTTTTACTGAAAACAAGACAAAAATACTAAGAATTTTTTTCTTGAAAATCTTTTTTTTTCGCCGTGTATAGTTTCAAATATGGATTTTTTTTTACAAAATCACATCGATTACCCGCAAAAGACCTTTATTAACCCCTTGGAGCTGTGTGGATCTGTGAAGAATAGATGCACTTTTTTGGGCTTCAAAGTCAGACGTTGTTCCCTGATCCCTCTTTTCTCCCATTGTAAGCTTGGCAAGGACATTTACTAAAATAATTCCAAATGTGTTTGTCTGAAAGATGATGGGCATATGTATTTCAGATTGCTTGAGGGTAAGTACAGTATATGATGGGGTAATTTTGATATTTGGCAACAATTAGGAAACAATCATAATTTTTGTATTTCAATTTCGTGACGTTAGTGTCACAGGCTTCGCCTTATAAATCCCCTCATGTTATTGTCTTGTCAGAATTTTTTCTAGATATAAGCTTTTTATTTCTCCACACGCACCCCAGACTTATTTATTCATCTAATTTTGTTAATAAGCCACTTTGCTGTTCTTGCGTATCCTCTCCATTTCATTTCCTCCTTTTCAACTCGCCCTCATTTTACTCCTTCTATCATTTATTCTTTACACTGTGCAGTGTGGTCATCATTAATGAGTCATTTAGCTGTCTTAACACGGCCATTCAATCATTTCCTACTGATATTATTCACCTCAGTGGCTGAATCTAATGAATATGAATGGAGTCCTAGTGTTAGAGACTCTTCAAAGGATTCAAGCTTCAGCGACCAGTGACATAAGCAGCAAGATTCACTTTTAATACTAGATCTGCAGTCCGACCTAACTGCACTTTGCTTAGAAAGACAGCAAAAATGTTTCTTTATTTAATTTCGTCTTTTTAGTCGCAACAGCATACAGTTTTGTCAAAAAAAGGTTTGTCACATTTTACAAACCTGATCCAGATCCGATTTGTTTTTACAGTCGTTATGGTCCACTCAGATGTCTAGTATTTTTTCATACCAAGTGCGCAAAACTTGTTTTCAAATATACCCTAAAAGCTAAATGACTAAGCGTATATGTGCAGCGTCATATGAGAAAATCTCTTGGCATCATGTGCTTACATAATTATTAAAGCACCTTATGCATAATCCTTATATTGACCAAGTGGGTCAGATTTCATCACTTACAAAATTGTAGTGCAAATATTCAATACTAAAGATGAGATTTGAAAAAAAAATTGAGAAAAAAAATCTGTACATATCTGTATCTAAATGGTACAAATTAGGATATTTTCAATTGGTACTGCGCCAGTGACAGATATAGGGACCATTTTTCCATGTTAAAGTGCTATAATTGGGTCCCCAGTGCTATTATCAACCTGGAAAATGTGAGTAAGATCAACCCAGTAACTTAGTTACCATTCTTTACAAGCATGTGAAAAAAATAGGTAATTCATTGAAATTTGGCTTTCCTTTGTGATGTCAGAAGGGGATAATACCGCCCCTTAACCTGCACTATCCAATTACACCACTGCATTTAGTACAGAAATCAGCTCATCTGCATGTTAAATGACACACCCACAAAGCACATTTTTGCACACACCTACAAAGTGGCAATTTTAACATGCGATAATAAATGATCTATATGATATTTTGAGCTAAAACTTCACATATGTACTCTGGGGATACAAAAGATTAATTTGACATCTTAAAAAAGTCTTTACACAAAAATTTGTGTAATCTGTTATTCTTTCTGAATCTTGTGGTGACTGGTGTACTGTAATGTTTTTTACAGGAAGCCTGTAAATTTAAAAAAATAAAAAATGATCTTATGTGACAAAAAACAAGGGACCTTCGCAGAGCAAACAAAACATAACATGATAATATATATCACATGTGCATTGGACTGTGCAGCACCTTTGAAGTATCTCAGGGGGAAAATCTATCTTTACTGTGCTGAAGGGGACACACAAGCTTCATGCATTATTCAGAGAACATGATTCAGTGTTTTCAGGCCCGTCTCTAATATTAAATGACAAGATTAATATAAAGCCATCATTACAGTTATAAAAGAGTAGTGTACGTGAACCAGGAACCAGGATAATCAAATGGCATTTATCCAGTGGCAGTATGGAAAATAACCTTGACCGGTCTGTCAACCTTCGTTTTCATTTCATTCCCACATCACATCTGTTCCCAACCCTGTAAGACTCAAATATAGAAAAAAACTGTTTTACCTTTTACATGTTGTTGTAAGAGTCCTCTAATGCAGAAATAAATGGGGTTTTACATTTTTGACATTTTAGTAAGTTTTTATGGAAATGTAATATTACAGCATTGGGCCTTTGGGGTAGCAGAATTGCTATGATTTCACTCACTGTCTGAACGTGATGTCCACATACTCATCATATGGGCAGACATAAAGTTTTATTTTCTATTTTATAGTTCAGAGGCATCACCACATACCTCCTCATCAGTTATATCAGAGTCCCATGTCAAAGTCATTTTTTCCCAAATTTGGATGATATAAATGACATTATACGCATTGTAGATAAGACAGTCCTGGCTAGTAGCATTCTGAAATTAAAAACACACTGATTATTTCCATGGTTATTAATCTTGATGCAAATCAATTCCAATCACACTTATACATTTCAAAGGATTCCCCCATTGACTCATTCCGCAGAATTCACACTATACTGTCTGCTTATTGGTCTCTATTTAATAATAAAGCTAGCACTTATACCCCCATCCCACATTCCAGAACATTATCACCTGGCCCTAATGCAGTAAACAGATATTTGGGCAAACAAAGCTCAGAAAAGAAAACAGGACCAGTTAAGTATATTTTGTAAATAATAAGATACAGATAGTTTTAAACATTGCTACATAAATACTTCACATTCTCAAATCAATAATTAATTTCCTTAAAACTTATTTAATAATCTTAAAACTTTGATTAAAACCCAGTATAAAGACATTGAAATTATATTTTGTTGCTACAAAAAAAAGATAAAAAAAAGTAAATTTTTAACAATTTACAAGGACAGCTGATTTATGTAATGTGCAAGGTGCACATGTCAGTTTTGCTACCCCTCAGACCCAACGTTGTAAAATTACAACATTGACGACATAAGCTCAAAAACGAATATAATCAAAACATTCAACTCTATCTTAAAATCTGCATGATCTAGATTCTAGATGAATACCTAATCACAGAAAAAATATTTTAGGCATTTTACCTACGTGATTGTTGATTTATTTAGTCCAGTAAAAAGGTCATGGTCTTCAAAGCAGGTTTGCAGGTTTTGTAAGTTTACAGCCAGGAAAACAAACCTATTCACAAAGTCTACCATTCATAAGGGTTAAACAATAGGGCTTTTTAGTTGTGTTAATGTGGTTTAAAGAGAAAAAACATGTGCAGGCAGGGGTGCTCAGGGGGGCCCAGAGAAGCCCCCAAAATTGTGGTGCTAAAAAAATATTTAATAGTAAAAATTATTAACTTTAAATTATTCTATTTGCTGTTTCCTGGTATCAAAAAATTAATTTGTTTAGGAAACACAAACGTCTGTGGGCCCCTTTCCCCCCTCTCAATTGTCATAAAATGGTTTAGTCCGCCCAAATTGTATAATCCAGGCAACACAGCTTGACTTCACTTATAGTGCCGGCAGAATATCAACTTGACTGACAAGAAAGTGAAAATGCCAAAAAAATCTGGAAGTCAAAAACGGAAAGAGAAAAAAATAAGAAGTGAAAGAGGCAAAGGGTCGACATTATGTTACCAAGGTGGGTTTGTAAGTAGGCCTAAATTGTTAGTGGACCGCCCGTCCGTGACAATGATCGTAGCCTACGGCACTTTTCTGTGCTAACGCGCACGCTTTGTACAGAAGGCCCCAGGTCTCTACGGTAGCATTTTTCGACAAGTAAGCACGTTTATTTATGCACGTGATTTATTTAGACAAAGTTATTGCAAATTTCAAACCGTCAAAATGACGCCTTGTTCATTCTAGTGTTAAAGATAATTACCACACACCAAAATTCTTAGTATTTTTGTCTTGTTTTCAGTAAAAATATCTAAAATTGCTTAAATAAAGATGCTTTTTCATGATGAGCAAAACGACCCAAGAAAATAAGTCTAGTTTTTAGACCAAAAATATTACATTTAACGGATTTTGTGCATAAAACAAGCAAAAAAATCTGCCAATGAAGTAAGCAAAAAATCTTGAACATTTTTCTTAAACACTAAATTCAAAATTTTGCTTACCCCATTGGCAGATTTTTTTGCCTGTTTCTTTGCACAAAATCCCTTAAATGTAATACTTTTGGTCTCCAAACTAGACTTATTTTCTTGGGTCGTTTTGCTCATCAAGAAAAAGCATCTTAATTTAAGAATTTTTAGATATTTTTACTGAAAACAAGAAAAAAATACTAAGAATTTTTTTCCTGAAAATCATTTTTTGCAATGCTTAAGTTTAAATGTTGCAGTTAAAATGACTACTGGTGGCCGTTCTAGTGTTAAAAGTGTTAAAAGGGAACTCAATGTTCTCCTCATGTTAGGTCAAGAAAACGCTGGAAAAAATAACAATACACAGTTTTAGTTAAACATTCAACACTGCAAAAAATGACTTTCTTACTTAGTATTTTTGTCTTGTTTTCAGTAGAAATATCTAAAAATTCTTAAATTAAGATGCTTTTTCTTGATGAGCAAAATGACCTAAGTAAATCAGTCTAGTTTTAAGACAAATTAATATACAATTTAAGTGAAATTGTCCTTAAAACGAGCAAAATGATCTGCCAATGCGGTGAGAAAAAAATTGTGAAATAAGATTTCTTTTTTCTTAAACACTTAATTCAAAATTAAATTAAAATTTTCTCACCCCATTGGCAGTCAAAAATACCATAAAAGCGCATGATTTTATGTAAATTAATATGAAAAAAGTCTCAGCTGTGTTGGGGGCCCTGTCAAGATTATTTTCATGGGGCCCAAAATCCTTAGCAGCGCCCCTGTGTGCAGGTATATTTTATTAGACCTTAAACTGATGTTAGAACCGAGGGTTTTACAGTTGATGTATGGAAGGCATAAACAACATTGCATCAATGACTTACTCTGCTCAAGATTGGCTGTTGTCAAAAATAAAGAGGTTATTCCTGGATTCATGACTTTGAATCAGGTATTAACAATATGAATAAAAGTATTACACACCATCAAATTAAACCTAATGGAGTATTTCATAAGAAATGCCATATCCAGCAAGAATCCAATTTTTGGACCGTTTTCTGTATGAAAGAGCCATTTAGCTGCACTTAACCTGCAGCTCCGTCTGATTCCATTTCAGTCCATTTAGTCCTTTCTACCCTACACAGATTTTCCATTGAGCTCTTTAGTGTTTCATATTTGATCTAACTTTGTGAAAGCTTTTGAGTTATCGTACAGAAAGGATGCAAAGATCCCTTTCAGGTTCCTGCGGTACATTTAGGACTACTTGTTATAACAAAAGGTTACCAATAGGTTGTCTACTGTAAGGATTAAATGGCTTTGTGAATAAGACCCTATAGCAACTGACAAGCAAGCAAGAAGGCATGGTATAGCCTACCTTTAACAGCAAGAATACTGAAATCAATCAAAATGACCCAGAATGCAATACAATAAGTTACTTTACTCTAATGTAGAAATATGGTATTGTAGGTTTTTACAGGATTATAATGCTAAATTTACAGCAATTTAGCATTTACTCATGATTGGTGAATGCTAACTCAGATTTCATGCAGCGCTGCAAAAGGACTTTTAAAGCTCAAATGTGTCTGTTAGCAGGATAAGCAGGATAAGAAGGAGAGTTTGTCCAACTGATCTGTATCTAATGGGATCATCAAAACTCTCTTAAGTAGATTAAGAAGCAATGTCACAAATGATCAGACTTGTAGATTAAATTATTATTGTGTCAGTTGAACAACACACCCTTTTGATCTTTGGAAAGCTGAACACATTAAAATGTACTACTGTATACAGTATTAAAGGCAATGGGATGCATTGGTGCATAAAGTTGTGTATTGCTAACTAATTCCTCTAATGCTGAAAGATTTACAGTATAAACTAAAAAGTTATAACTCATATTGATCTGCAAAGTACCATAATTAATCCCAAAGCAAATATAATGATTCATTTACATAATGTTCTTCAATGTGGATAATGCCATTTTTTTAAGGCAGTTGTATAGTGCCATCTGTGGGTAAGCCTTGCAGTACTACATGTTTTTTCCATTTAGCTTGTCTTAATAATTTCTAGAATTTTAAAAATGTCTCAGTTTTCTTTGTCAGTATACTAAATAAAAAACCTGGTTCACTGGCTCGTAGGGGATCATAGGGGAACCATATGTGACCCTGACCCTGGACCACAAATCCATAAGGGTTCATTTTTTTATAACATCTGAAAGCTAAATAAATGAGCTTTCCATTGATGTACAGTATGGTTTGTTAGGATAGGACAATATTTTAGCAATACAGTTTAAATATCTGGAATGTGTGGGTGCAAAAAAATCTAAATGTTGAGAAAATTGCCTTTAAAGTTGTCCACATTAAGTGATTAGCAACAATTATTACTAATGATAAATACTTACTTGATACAGTCTTGTTCAAAATAATAGCAGTACAATGTGACTACCCAGAATAATCAAGGTTTTTAGTATATTTTTTATTGCTACGTGGCAAACAAGTTACCAGTAGGTTCAGTAGATTCTCAGAAAACAAACAAGACCCAGCGTTCATGATGTGCACGCTCTTGGGGTTGTGCAGTTGGGCAATTGGTTGAAAGGGGTGTGTTCAAAAAAATAGCAGTGTCTACCTTTGACTGTACAAACTCAAAACTATTTTGTACAAAAAAATTTTTTCTGGGATTTAGCAATCCTGTGAATCACTAAACTAATATTTAGTTGTATGACCACAGTTTTTTAAAACTGCTTGACATCTGTGTGGCATGGAGTCAACCAACTTGTGGCACCTCTCAGCTGTTATTCCACTCCATGATTCTTTAACAACATTCCACAATTCATTCACATTTCTTGGTTTTGCTTCAGAAACAGCATTTTTGATATCACCACACAAGTTCTCAATTGGATTAAGGTTTTGAGATTGGGCTGGCCACTCCATAACATTAATTTTGTTGGTTTGGAACCAAGACTTTGCCCGTTTACTAGTGTGTTTTGGGTCATTGTCTTGTTGAAACAACCATTTCAACCCAGTCTCACCCCATGGCGTCAATATTTGACGACACTTGACCATGCGTCAATATGTTGACGCGGAGGGTATACCTTTCGCGTCATTTTTTGACGAACTGGGGACTGCAATACTATTAAGTCCGTTGCATTCTCTTTCCTATTTTCTTACCATTTTCTACCATTTTCGCGTCGGTTTAGGGTTAGAATTACAGAATGACATCCCTACCCAAACCTTTCCCTAACCCCAATGCCAGGCGACAACTTTTTAATTTTGCGTACCTAATAGTATTGAAGTCCCCAGTTCGTCAAAAAATGACGCGAAAGGTATACCCTCCGCGTCAACATATTGACGCATGGTCAAGTGTCGTCAAATATTGACGCCATGGGTGTGAGACCGTGTTAACCATTTCAAGGGCATGTCCTCTTCAGCATAGGGCAACATGACCTCTTCAAGTATTTTAACATATGCAAACTGATCCATGATCCCTGGTATGCGATAAATAGGCCCAACACCATAGTAGGAGAAACATGCCCATATCATGATGCTTGCACCTCCATGCTTCACTGTCTTCACTGTGTACTGTGGCTTGAATTCAGAGTTTGGGGGTCGTCTCACAAACTGCCTGTGGCCCTTGGACCCAAAAAGAACAATTTTACTCTCATCAGTCCACAAAATGTTCCTCCATTTCTCTTTAGGCCAGTTGATGTGTTCTTTGGCAAATTGTAACCTCTTCTGCACATGCCTTTTTTTTAACAGAGGGACTTTGCGCGGGATTCTTGAAAATAGATTAGCTTCACACAGACGTCTTCTAACTGTCACAGTACTTACAGGTAACTCCAGACTGTCTTTGATCATCCTGGAGGTGATCATTGGCTGAGCCTTTGCCATTCTGGTTATTCTTCTATCCATTTTGATGGTTGTCTTCCGTTTTCTTCCACGTCTCTCTGGTTTTGCTCTCCATTTTAAGGCATTGGAGATCTTTTTAGCGGAACATTCTATCATTTTTTGCACCTCTTTATAGGTTTTCCCCTCTACAATCAACTTTTTAATCAAAGTACGCTGTTCTTCTGAACAATGTCTTGAACGACCCATTTTCCTCAGCTTTCAATTGCATGTTCAACAAGTGTTGGCCTCATCCTTAAATAGGGGCCACCTGATTCACACCTGTTTCTTCACAAAATTGATGACCTCAGTGATTGAATGCCACACTGCTATTTTTTTGAACACACCCCTTTCAACTAATTCAACTAATTGCCCAATTGCACAGCCTTAAGAGCGTGCATATCATGAATGCTGGGTCTCATTTGTTTTCTGAGAATCTACTGAACCTACTGGTAACTTGTTTGCCACGTAGCAATAAAAAAATATACTAAAAACCTTGATTATTCTGGTTAGTCACATTGTACTGCTATTATTTTGAACAAGACTGTATATTTACATTAGGAAATGTACAAAATATCTTCATGAAAGATGATCTTTACTTAATATCCTAATGCAGTGGTTCTCAATCTGGGAGCTGTGGTTTGAGAACCACCCTCCTTGTACATTTTTGGCATAAAAAACATAGACTACACTGTATTGATGGCTAGCTACAAATATACCTGTGCGACTTGAGTGTTTTTTGTGGTCCAGGGTCACATATATGGTTCTACAAAGGTGCTATATGGCACTATAATTACAAGCCAGTGAACCACTTTTTGTGCTATTTAGCACTATTCTTAGTTTGTATTATAAAAATGAACTTGAAATTGAACTTAAGTTGGCTAAATTTACTACTAAATAAGCCTAATCAACACTAAATGTGAGTACACTGCAAGACAACTTTTTAAAGACATTTTAAGTTGTTTATCATTGAATATTTCACATTTTACACAGAAGCTAATGACTCAATGTGGGGTTCATCAGTTTTCTAATTTATGGGGTCATAGTGTGAAAATTTGACTTTTTCCATGTTTTAGTGCTATAATTGGGTCCCCAGTGCTTCTATCAACCTAGAAAACGTGAAAAAGAACACAGTAACTTTGTTTGGGTAAGCCATACTTTGCAAGCCTGTGAAAAATGATGTTGTTCATATTTCGCCTTTTTTGTGAGGTAGGTAGCAAGGCCAATTACAATGATACCGCCCCTTAATCTGCACTATCCAACTACGTCAATACAATTTAGTGCAGAGAGAAAGAGAGAGAGAAAATAATTGACAGCAGTCAATCAAAAATTATTTTCAATTGCAACAAATCACCATCATTGCAATCAGTGTTTGCATTTCATCCACTCATTTGCATTTTAAAGGACACACCCGAAACAGCACACTTTTGCTCAGGCCTACAAAGTGGCAATTTTAATATGCTATAAAAAATTATCTGTGGAGTATTTTGAGCTAAAACTTCACATACGCACTCTGGGGACATTAAATACTTATTTTACATTTTAAAGAGCCACACTGATTGACCTGTATTGCAGTGTGTCATGTAGCTGTCCATCAATGTAAACAATGTGCAAAGTAGTTGAACCAAAAAGTGCACGATTAATAAAGTTATTGGCTTCTAAAGTAGGGAGTCGACTCTGAATCGCTGAAACAAGTCGTCATATATGGATTAAATCTACTGCCTGTCTTTATTCACGTAATACGAACACTTTGGATAATGATCTCCGCCTACAACCTTGCCCGGGAGAAACGAAAACTATGACCTGGCCACAGAGACTTCAGCTAGTTAGTGTGTAAACATCATATCACGCTGTGTTTTCAGTTTGTGTCACTACCAAAGGATAAAGATATGAAGAATCTGTGGTTAAAATTACTTTTTCAAGGAGAAAAAATACCCATATGGTTCAGTACCCACTTTATTTGGAACAACATTCGTCTCCTAACCACAACCTGTAAGTTACATACTTGCTTAAATGAGTGTGAAATGTTAGTTTCTGTCGTCGTTTTTAATGCTTGGATAAATGATGATGTGTATTGATGTTGTTGTTTAAACTCTTAATATACTGTCAGAGAGTCACGTTAGCAAACGGCTAACGCATGTGCACTTGTGTTTACATTTTTGCTATGGTCCGGTTAGCTTACATAGTTGCTTAAATGAGTGTAAAATGTTAGTTTCTGTTGTCGTTTTTATTGCTTGGATTAATGATGAATGATGTGTATTGATGTCGATAATGTCTTCTCATTAAATCATGTTAGCACTAGTTCAATACATGTTGCAATATTGTTGGTCCATACCTGTCAAGTTTTAGATTTGAAAATAAGAGACATTTTCCGGTGCCCACCGCGAGCAGTCCTACCAACCCAAACAAGCTCCAGTATCCCTTACATTTTAAGACTGTTGCTATAGCCTAAATGACAACACAAAATGGTATATATCAGGGTTGTCAAACTCATTTTAGGCTGAGGACCGGATGGTAAATAACGCCACAATGTGAGGGCCGGATAATATATTTTAAACTTTAGTGTGCTGAAATTGTGTTAAAATTAAATAAACAAACTGATTTAATAGCAAGAAAACTAGTGAAACACACAGCTCTGTGAAAACTACATTTCATAAGTCACACTCATACTGTACATGCTATACACACAAATTTGCATCTGTACAAAACCCACTGGCCTTAGGTTGAAAAGCCTTAATTTAACTTCTTTTGCGTTATACCTTAATGCCAAATTTATTTATAAACCATTCACTTTTCTTTGTAATGAGAACAGTCATTTAGAAAATGAAAATGCTAGATGGGGCAGTGTCCCAAACCAAAAAGGGCACTTAGGGGGTGGTACTATTAGTATGGTTTTAATAAAGTATTATAAATATGATGTGTTATATTACTAGCATCAACTTAGACAAGTGATTATAATTTGAAATATAATAACAAGAATTAAAGTGTGACAATAAATATTCAATATGATTTACCTGCTGGCTTGATGGACCTTTGAATCCATGTTTTGTCACGGTCTTGTCAGACATCTGTGCTAGATGTTGATCTGAGTGCATCTGACAAGACCGTGGCAGTATCATGTTCTGTGTGGGTGCATTTGTGGAATCACATGGTGTGTGTGGCTTCCACATGTTCCCGGTGTCTTGTTGCTGTCGTGATCTTGCCAGACCTTAGTATAAGTTCAGGTCTATGTTAGAGGGCAAGATCCCGACAGCATTGTGTCTACATGGGAACACGTGTGTTTCACATTATGTCTGTGTAACACGTGTTCCCAGTGTTTTGTGGCTGTCATAGTCTTGCCTGACCCTGGTTATTATCCAGGTGGTATGTTAGAGGGCAAGACTATGGCAGCATGGTGTTTATGTGGGAATACGTGTTGTTTCACATCATGTATGTGTAACACGTGTTCCCAGTCTCTTGTCACTTTTACCCTACTCCCTTATGTACTCGTGTCTTAAGTGATTAATTATGTTCACCTGTTCCCCATTGATGTGCTGTCTATTTAATGCCCTCATGTTCTCTGTGTGTTGTGCGTGCGTTGTTTGATATTCAGTGTCTATGTACTCGTTTATCTATTCCAGTCATTCTCATATTCTAGTTTGTGTTCCATCACAGTGTTATTATTTCATGTTCTGTTTTACCCCCTCGTGGGTTTGTTTTGTTCAGTTTTATTAAAACATAGTTATATTTTCTTACATCTGGTCTGCGTTTGGGTTCATCTTTAGTTTTCCTTTTCCGGTGTTTAAACCGATCGTGACATGTTTGCAATGTTGAACTGTCTTTAGAAGCAGCCTCCCTTTCGGTTCTCTGTCTTTATTTTGTGAAGGCTTTGGTGTTTTTCGTATTTTTTGCCTACAACGTGTGCCAACAACAGCAAATTTATTGTTTATATTAACTTAGATCTGATCGGGAACATTAAATCCATTAGACAAGCGATAATAGTAAGAATGTAGATATTTTGTTGTTGTTTGCTTGCTAAGTTGTTAGCACTTTTAGAACACCGACAGCAAATCATTACCGAAAGAAATACATAAACAAACTTCCAAATGAGTCATTCTGTGGTTTAACAACTGATATAATGTAATAGATCTACCTGTTAATGCAACGAACTTCAGAAACTGAAATCTCTTCGCTCTCCAGGCAGAGAGTGGACACAGAGATGCTGCGAAGCGGGGGGGGGGGGACACGAAGTGGATTAGCGGAATCAGTGGATCTTTAGGATCTTTTTTATAGATCACAACCTTTGCATGCAAAATTATGGAGGTTAAAATACGGGAGATTTACGGGAAAATACTAATACGGGATATTTACTTTCCCGGCCAAAACGGGATACTTGACAAGTATGTTGGTCTGTGCCACTGATCTGTGCGGAGACTGTGTCAGTTGACCAATCAGAGCAGAGTAGGCTACTGAAAGGTGGGTTTCGGCAGACAGGGTCGGGATCACTGGGGAATGGGGTAATTTTAAATTTATTTTTCGAAAAAATGACGGTATTTTTTAACCTTGCATGCATTTAAACCTGTTGTCCGGGAACAGTGATAGGACGCTTAAAATTTGCATCTTACTGGCTGTAGGAGCCATTTTGTTCATGTCCACTAGGTGGCACTTGGTGAACTATATAATTAAGCACAAGTCTTATGACAGACAGGTGCGTAGTTGGGGAAGGAAGCATTAGTTTTTTTACCGTGAGAACTGGTAGCATGCAAGGAGATAAGTTGCATTGTTTGTTTTTGATGTTATGCTTTGTTGAAGATATGGATTATAAATTGCTGTTCTTGAAGAATGTTTGGATGAAGCAATAAAGAACTGTCTTTAATAATAGGACCCCTTTAATCCTTATTTGGGTGATTCTCACGAAACCATTGAAACACCACAGGGATGCTCCGATCAGGATTTTTGCAGCCGATACCGATCACCGATTTGTAATCTTCGTGATCGGCCGATACCGATTCCGATTTTTTTAAAGCTGATAAGCAAGCTCTTTGATGACTGTAACTGTTACATTTTTTCTTGATTACATAATACCACAGATGTTACCTTTGTTATATTACTTGCAGTAATTAGGTATATTATTGTTTTAATAGAGACTCAAATAAATAAGCACAACAAATATTTATTTTGCAAAGAGAAATTTAATATGGCTTTAAAAAGGCTTATGTCTCCTAAAAGTACTGAAAATAAAACACTTCACAGTCTTTACTGTATTAATTAAATTATACACGCATTCGTATGAAGTATAACAGTTCTTTAGTCAAGAGCAGAGAGTGATTTTATTGAGAGATGAATTAGGTTACTGCAGCTTTAAGACGTGAGAGAGAGATCGCTCTCTTCACGTGCACTGATGACAGGCTGCTGTGTGTTTGGGCGGCGGCTGAACGCAGACAAGCAGCTGTGAGGAAAATAAAAGTTTAAACGCTCAAAACTTTAAAACGCATGCAAATAATAAACTTTTGGCAATAGGATGCAATTGTCCGTGATAGATATGTGTTGTATACGCTGTTTGATGGGGATGTGAAGACGCCTCGCGCTGTTGACCGGAGCGCGTCTTCATAGAAAATACGCATTTCTCTGTAAAGGCAAAGAGAAACATACAAATCTGCACGTCGCACACGAGCAACAGGTTGTAAAAATGCTCGCGCTACGTAAAAAAAGTATTTAATTGCAGCCGCATTTAGGATCCTTTTGATGACAAAAGTAAACAGAAAGATCGGTTTATGAGATCGGCAGATTTAGCGAGCACCGATCGAGTCATTTAATGCCATTATCGGCCGATACCGATCAGCGGCCGATCGATCGGAGGATCCCTTTAGCTTTAAAATGTGTAATATAGTAACATTAAAAAGCATCAGAATTAACACAATACTGTGTTCTACCTTGCACAATGTGTGATTTCAACATAAGAATTTATAATTGTAAATTTTATCTCATTTTCTGCTGAAATTCTCATTACCGCAATGTGTCCGGCTGTGTTTGAACATGCGTTATGTTGTAATTTAATCAAATCAACACAAAAATATTTAAAAAAAAATAAATAAATGGATGTTTTGCTAAAAAAATATTTACTGAATATTCATGTATAATAATAATGAAGAAAAATTAGGAAAATGATGTGTCCATGCCTGATGTTCTCATCTTCCGCAACACTTTTTGAGAACAGTTTAAGCACACATACAGAATTTTAGTAAAGACTTTAATAAAGTTTGATTTTGAGTGACCAAGCACATGGACCAGTTACTTCAAGATACCAGGTAAGATCATTTTTTTACAGTTAATTTGAAATATTGTCTTGTCAGAATGCTTACACGACATTTTGATTATCATTACCGCAACAGATGCTTATTAAATGTTAATTTTATTAATAGAAGCATAATACTTTGATTTTAAATGCATGTGCAGAATCTCCAAATTATGTTCTTTCAGGTTTGTCATGTCATTTTGAAAATATGTCAGTGTTGATGTTTTCTGATTGTTGCGGTAATGAGATTTTTAGGACTTTTAGGATTTTTTAAATTATGTTACAAAAAGTGTTAAATGATAAGTAAAAGTTTTTAAATTAATGTTCCCATTTACTCCAGACTTTGTTTTTCAATGTCTGGTGGGAAAAAAAGTAAATTTAAGCAATTTTTACATTTTCATGCTTGACATTTTTAAAACCAAGTTTTCGTGAGAATCACCCATTTTATTTGTTCAAAATTACTGTGCATATTTTGCATAAATTCAGTGATTCTCAACTTTAAATGGATTAATTTATTGCATTTAAAATGATTATTTTAATAACTTTTGACTTTTTTCTGTGGGATTTGTTGGTTCAACGAAAACAGAAAGTAATCTAGTTGTCTTAAAATTTTGAAGTAACTCAAAACTTTAAGGCTAACAAGTAACTTACTTTAACCAACTTTTTTTTACTTTTTACAGGGGCATCATACCAGAGCCTATAGTAAAAGCGAAAATAAGACAAAATCCTGATACTGCAGCTATAACTAGCATAAAATCTCCTGCTTTGTTTTTGGTTGCCTGTTGTTGGTTAGGAACAACATGCTGTGTATCGTACAATCAGTTAATTTTTTTTCTCATGAAAGCACTCCTTGGGGAGGTTTTCCAGACAGGGCGTATTCTAGTGCCAGCCTAAAATGCATGTTTGAACTGCCTTAACTTAAAACATCTTATAATAACATCTTGCACTGATATATCTTAACATATATCAGTGCCATTGTTGTGTCTCAAGATGCACACCAGTATTGTTTTTTGTAAGATATGTTTGTAAAAACTACTTAAATGCCCTTATATAACTAAAGCCTAGCCCCTTAGAGATCAGAAGAAACAGTCATGCTAATTTAGATAATAGGATGCAAAGGGAAATATCTAGAAGTGTTAAGATACAAATAAAAAACAAATTACAGTTCACAAAGATTGCAATAAATAGTTTATTCTGACCAGAAAAATAGACAAAAATACACGTATACATTCTTTCTGATACTCTGAGACGTATATAACCACATTCACTGACAGTTACATTCAACCCTTATTTCATAAGAAAAAATCAGACACTGAAAATAAGTGACATTTTATACTCAAAATATTTGAGTTTTTTTAAGAACATAGACCTCACTGAGAAAATATACATTCATATTGAATGATTAAGCTCAATGTACTGTACGTAAAAGCGGACATTAAAGGCCAGATCTTCACAAAGCTGCAATAAAAATGAATGAAGCCCATTCACGTATGATACACTGAACTTTATACTGCACTTTATGAAGCAACTAAAATGCACACTAAAGCTGTGACCAGTGTACACAATGCCACACTGTTAGAGAAATAAAGTCCTTCTTTGAACTTTTGTATTAAAGCACTTACTTCCAGTAAATGTGATCTTTTCAAGATTTTACTTCAACCTTCAAACGTGTATAAAAGATTCCTTGCGATAAAGTCGCAAAGCAGCGAGTTCCAGCAATGACAGGCTGATCATCAACCTATCAGTGAGACATTCAGAGTGCTTAGATTCCCTTAACAACTTGACTGTAAACCCTCAAAGGCATCAAAAATTTGGGGCGAGTCAAGCAGATCAAGTCTTTTGAAACACGGTTTGTAACACTGGATTGGCAGTGAGCAAAACATGAATTTAATGGTCTGGTTGTGCTCAGAATGAATAAAAATGTCAGATCAGGGTTGTGGTTGTTAATAATGAGGCATTTTCATAATTTACCTCCGGAAAAACATGAGCCCAAGTTACCACTAGGGGGCACCATTCACTTATCTCACTTCATTATTTCACGGTGGATTGATGTGTTCAGTTCGAAACTGAGGCAGATAAAGAGGAATACTGTGAGATGCTGAATTTTCGGCTTCCAAAAGAGGCTTAGTGTCTGCTTTGCAAAGCTGGAATTCTTCATTCTTATCATGTGCTTCTTCGCTCTCCGATTTGTCATCCATCATCTCTTCTTCCTCCACCTCATTTCCGTTCACTTCAAGGTAGTAAAGGTCTTTGGCTCCATTTGAAGCTTCATACTCTTGTTCGGAGGTTTCCGAGAGCTCTTCTACAGAATTGTAGGAACTGGAATGGCGATTGGTGCCGTCAGAGCAAACTTGGTTCTCTAGGTCCCAGAGTCCTCCAGGGAAGGATCCGGAAATATCTGAGTTGTTGGCTGAGAAGTTGCCCTCATCGCTGGAACTGCTCAGACTCTCCTGCTGTTTACGAAGGAGACCAGGCTGATCGGAGAGGAGAACGTTGGAGTATATTACCGAGGACTGGCCTGATGTTTCTGGAGTAGCGGCGGCAGTGGAGGCTTCCAGAGATAAAGGTTCTGAAGAGTCTCCGAGAACGGGAGAGTTGGTGGTTGTCCTTTTGATGTCTACAGAATTGTAAAGGAGATTGTCATTGTCTTTTTCACATCTAAGTATAAGAGGATGAGGTTTCTCAATGATCTCCACTTCACAGATGCTCTCGGAGACTAGCAGCAGAGGACAAGCAGTGAGACCTTCTGGGTGAGGGAACAAGTTTTCCATGGTGTCAATCTGCAGGAGAGAAAAGAATAGACAATGTTTTGACTGTTTTAATCAAATCAAACTTTGTTACTTGGTGCCATGAAAAAAACTGTAGTATGTTTTAATAATTTTTCAAAAACGTGCTCGTCACTTTATGGTAAAAGTAGAAAAGCTAAGCTAATGTTTTCAGATCATCCATTTCTATAGTCAGAATGTACTATTTGCTAAAAAAAACATTTCTGATCATTCACAGCTATAAATATGAAACCCAGGCAGTTAAAGGGATAGTTTACCCAAAAATGAAAATTCTGTCATCATTTACTCACTCTCATGTTGTTACAAACCTGTATACATTTCTGTGATCTGATGAACACAACGGAAGATATTTTGAGAAATGTTTGAATCCAAACCATTCGTGGAGCCCATTTAGTTATATACACTTTAAAAACAAACGGTGCTATATAGCACCAAAAGTGTTTCTTTGCTCGTAATCATAGAAGAACTGTTTTTAGTGCCATATAGCACCGGTGAAGCACCAGTGAAGCACCTGTGTAGAACCAAATAGGGGCCATATAGCACCACATGGTTCTACATAGTAGGAATAAAGAATACTATGGAAGTAAATGGGGTCCACGAATTGTTTGGTTACAAACATTTCTCAAACTGTATTCCTTTGTGGTCATCAAAACAATTAAATTTATAAAGGTTGGTAACAACATGAGGGTGAGTAAATGATGACAGAATTTTCATTTTAGGTTAAACTATCCCTTTAAATAGATATGTACCCCAGCTGTGGGACAGTACCCTTTAAAAAGTCCTAATATGTAACCATTAGGTACAGATATGTATACATTTGGCACCAATATGTACCTCTGCAAATATGAACTCTTTAGGTCCAAATTGGTACTTTTTTTAAAGGATGCCGTCCCAGTGACAGCTGGGGTACATATTTTGACTAAATTTGTGATGACCATAGTGAGTTTTATAAGATTATAATAGTTACAATATTTTGCATATTTTAGGCCTAATACATTTTTTATAGTTTTCTGCCATTGAAAACTATGGGCCCTATCTTGCACCCAGCGCAATTGACTTTGTCAGTGACGCATGTATCATTTCGTATTTTGCACCGGCGCACAGCGGGTTTTTACCTCCACAGACAGACGTCGGCAAACTAGGGAATGAACTTGCGCCTCCTGGGCGGTTCAGCGTAAAAAAGGAGGCGTGCTCCGGCGCAAACCATCTCTTATGCTATTTTGCAATTTCAAAAAACAATTGCGCTACTAACCAAAAAAAACTAGTCTAAAGTCAGTGGCGCGTTGCGCGTGGTTCATTATGCTATTTTTAGGGCACATGCTTGACCATAATGTATAGCGTGCACAACGCGCATTGCTTATCTAATCTACACAGATGCAACAGTTATTTTTGCAAATCATTAAAGGGATACGTCACCGATTTAGCATTCAGCTTTGTATCTGTAGAAACCCGGCAGTATTACTGAATGACCATGTTTCCCTCCATCATTTCCCCCTGAGAGGAGAGATATCTGCATTTTGGTTCTGCAAAAAAGTCCTCCGATGATGCAAAAATCGTCATATTACATCATCGGAGGACTTTTTTGCAGAACCAAAATGCAGATATCTCTCCTCTCAGGGGGAAATGAGGAAGGGAAACATGGTCATTCAGTAATACTGCCGGGTTTCTACAGATACAAAGCTGAATGCTAAATCGGTGAAGTATCCCTTTAATTGTTACAATAAAAAATATGAGATAAGGGAAATCAAATCATAAATTGTTACAATAAAAAATATTAATACATGATCATGAGATAAGGGAAATCATTGTGGTGAGCATTGTGGTGATAGTTTTTATTTATTTTGTGTGGCAGCGTTAAACAATTATCATGCAAATAACGATTAAAATATTTTCAAACGTTTGTTGTGTGGCTGTATTACGTTTATTTTATCTAAAAAATAATTAAAATGTTTTCATAAGAAACCTTCATGTATGTGAACTTGATTTGTAAGTGTACTTTGGGGTTGGACCTTGCTTGCGTTTCTTGTGTCCGATTTCAAAGCCCCCAAACCCTTTCAGCGGTGAGGGTGGACGCAGCGATGTCCTCCTGTGTGCCCGGCGTGCCCGATTTATGCTGGCAAGCTTGGGATTCCCCCGTCTCCTGACATCATTGTAGTGCTTGGCGCAGCTGATGAGACAATTGCGGCTATTTCCTCTCACGCCTGTTTAACCGACGCTGATTTGGGCGGGTTTCTTCCATCCCCATACAAAACAACTTCTATGTCTTTGACTGCTCTTACAAGAACGTGGGTCTCCTCGGCTGTGAACCGCTCCTGGCGTGCGCCTGTCAAATCCATCATAATAATAGCAACCCGCCATGGAACTTGCGCCCTTGCGTTTAAAGGGAATGTTGGATAGCGTTCTGACTGGTTTATTTGACGTTACGCCCAAACCACACCTATGAATAATGAACCTACTTCAGACCAACCCCTTATTGATTTGCGCTCGGCGCAAGACTTATTTCTCACGCCGGGAAAATAGCAAAGGCGCCCAAGATCCGCCCACAAAGTCACTTGCGCATTGCGCTTCGGACTTGCGTTTCAGATCGTTAAAATAGGGCCCTATGACTGTAAAAACAGAATTATATAAGAATAGATTTCAGTGGATAACAACATTTTTAGCTTATTCATACTTACTGACCTGCCTGAAATCCATTCCTTTGGCCCAAGAGCAGTTGTTGGGGTTTGGTATGTCCTTCCACATTAGTTTTTTCATTCTGTAAATTACATAAAGAAATTATTATGCGATCATTACCTTTCATTTACTTAACATTACCTTACTTAATACACACAATTTTGAACATTATCTAACATTTATTAAGTCTAGAGTAACTCCTAACAACTTATATTATATTTTGTGGCGTACGGTACTTGAAATTGGAATGATCTAGTTATGAAGCATTTGCGTAATAGCTCTTATTCCACCTTCATGACAGACAACTCCCTGTTGCACTCAAGCATTCAATCAGCTTTTTGTTAGCAGAAGACCATGACATAAAATTTAAACTAGATTTACTGTAAGCAATGATGACATATGAATGGATCAAAAAGTTTCTTTTACTCTGCATATGAAAGCAGACTGAACAAAAGCACTGCAAAAAGCAGCCACTTCTTAAATGGGCCACATAGTTAATATATTACCAGGAATTCAAGCCCACATTTGTTTATACTAGTTTATATTACTAGTTATTACTGGTCGATCTTGTGAAATATTCACCCTTAGGCCATCTGAGAATTATTACTTGATTTATGTACATTGCATTTCTTTTGTCCCATTTATTTTCCATCTGACTTTTTTAATTCCAGTGTCAGTTCTTTGGAAAATCAGTGGGTATTGAAGATTTTAACACAGCTTATTTAACATACAGTTGTGTTCAAAATTATTCAACCCCAACTGAAATTGATTGTTTTGGCCGGTTTGACATTGATTTTGATCATTCAGTCATCCTGCTTACAATTACATCAAAGAGGCATGTGTAGGTCAGACAAATATAACATAACATTTATAATGAAATAACCACAAATGTCTTTTCTGTGCTCACATCATTTTCAGTTTTATTCAACCCCCAAGTGACATTCAATCTTAGTACTTAGTACAACATCCTTTTACAGTTAAAACAGCTTTTAAACGTGAAGCATAGCTTGACACAAGTGTCTTGCAGCGATCTACGGGTATCTTCGCCCATTCATCATGGGCAAAAGCCTCCAGTTCAGTCACATTCTTAGGCTTGCGCACTGCAACTGCTTTCTTTAAGTCCCACCAGAGGTTCTCAATCGGATTTAAGTCTGGTGACTGCGATGGCCACTTCAAAATGTTCCAGCCTTTTTTCTGCAACCATGCTCTTGTGGATTTGGAGGTATGCTTGGGATCATTGTCCTGTTGAAAGGTCCAACGTCTCCCAAGCCTCAGGTTTGTGACGGACTGCAACACATTGTCATCCAATATCTCCTGGTACTGAAGAGAATTCATGGTACCTTGCACACGCTGAAGTTTCCCTGTACCTGCAGAAGCAAAACAGCCCCAAAGCATGATTGACCCCACCACCATGCTTCACAGTAGGCAAGGTGTTCTTTTCTTCATAGGCCTTGTTTTTCCTCCTCCAAACATAGCGTTGATCCATGGGCCCAAACTTTTCTAATTTTCCACAGAACACTATCCCAAAACTTCTGTGGTTTGTCCACATGACTTTTGGCATACTGCAGTCGACTCTTCTTATTCTTTGGAGACAGCAAGGGGGTGCGCCTGGGAGTTCTGGCATGGAGGCCTTCAGTACGCAGGGTGCGCCGTATTGTCTGAGCAGAAACTTCAGTACCCACATCTGACAAATCTTTTCTCAGTTCCTCAGCAGTCACACGGGGACTTTTTTCCACTCTACGCTTCAGATAGCGCACAGCAGTCGCAGTTAGCATCTTTTTTCTGCCACGACCAGGAAGCGTTTCAACAGTGCCCATTGCCTTGAATTTGCGAATGATGCTTCCTATGGTGTCTCTTGGTATGTTTAACATCTTTGCAATCTTCTTATAGCCATTGCCCTTCCTGTGAAGATTAATCACCTCTTCTCTTGTCTTCCTGGACCATTCTTTTGACTTCACCATGTTTGTAACCACACCAGTAAATGTTTAGAAGGAGTTGAGTATCACAGTCATTTTAAAGCTGCCTAATTGGTGCTTATTAGGCTTTATTGCTGTTCCCTGACATCCACAGGTGTTTTCAATACCTGATTGAAAACACTTCAATGAACCTCTGTTCTTCAGGGTGGTAGTTCTTTAAGGGGTTGAATAATTGTGTCAATGAAGAATTCACAAAAGAAACATTTACTACTATATTACAAAACCAACTGATGTCATTTTAGTTGCATATGGTTCTTTAAGAAGTCATTGTAGGATTTCATTCTGAATACAATTACAAATGTACACTAAATTCCCTAAAACCCTTAACAGCATTGGGGGTTGAATAATTTTGAACACAACTGTAAATTGTGACCCTGTCTGTGAAATTCAGGCTAAAGTCTCATAATTTAATTCTGAGATTAGAAGCATTATATTCTGATTTCACTCACTGATTTCAGATTTTTTCAATCTTTGACATGACTTTACTCAGTCAATATAGAGTTATCAAGGTTTTATTTTCACAGAATCCTCTTTACATTATGCAGGGAAATTTTATGTAGAAAACAACAAATCACAAAAACAAATCTAAACAACTGTTGGGTCGTTTTAAACCCAACCGTTGTCTATACATGACCAAACTTTGGGTTGAAACAACCCAGCATTTTGGGATGCAAGATTTTAGCATAAGTTTTCCATATTTTAAGTGCATGCATATAGTCATTCAGTTTTACTTATTTACAAATTTAATGTATGAAGGGTCCATGAATTATAATGAACGAATACCTAAATTAATTCTTACTTAAAGGAATAGTCTACTCATTTTCAATATTAAAATATGTTATTACCTTAACTAAGAATTGTTGATACATCCCTCTATCATCTGTGTGCGTGCACGCAAGCGCTGGAGCGCGCCGCGACACCCCGACAGCACCCAGCCCAGCCCCATTCATTCAATGGCACCAATCAGAGACAAAGCCAGAAGTGACCAAACACATCAACGCCCCTCCCATTCAAGACGAGCAGCCACACGAGCAAGTTTGGTGGTACAAAACAAAACGCAGCGCCCCTCCAAGCGGATTCAAAAGAGGAACCACATTGTATGGCGCAACAGCACCTTTGGGAGTACTTCGACTCGCCTGAAAAGTCCGCTCCCCTTCTCCCTCTCATAATGGGAGAGGGAGGGTGTTACTGCGCCGAGTCAAAGTACTCCCAAAAGTGCCACCACGCCATAAAATACAGTTCCTCTTCCAAATCCGCCCAGAAAAGCGCCACGCTCCACCTTGGTCCACCAAACTTGCTCGTACAACCACTCGTCTCAAATAGGAAAAACGTTGATGTGTTTGGTCACTTCCAACTTCATCTCCAAATGGTACAATTGAATAAGCTAAGCTAAATGCTATCGAAGCGTCGCAGCACGCTCCAGCGCTTACGTGCACGCACACAGATGATAGAGGGATGTATCAACAATTCTTAGTTAAGGTAATAACATATTTTAATATTGAAAATGAGTAGACTATTCCTTTAAATATTAACTAATGCTGAGTTAAGCCATGTACTAATAATAAACTAATGAAGATTCATCAGTATCAACAACAGGCCTTATGACTCAACATATAAATTCGTTGTTAAAGGGGGGGTTCAACGGTATTTCATGCATTCTGACTTATTAACACACTTATTAACACCGTTTAAGAGTTTTCCTCATGCTAAAGTGTCAAAAAAGCAGTTGGACGTTTTAGGGGCCAATCACACCAATCGCGTTTATGGCAGTTGCAGGCGCCTTTTTGAAGGAGCGCTGGGAGCGGAAAAGCAGCTGACGTCCGAATGAGGGGAGAGGCAGGCCTTACATTGTGGTGAGGGAAGATAATATAAAAAGCTGCTTCGCACTGCTCTTTGCGTCGCGCCTTGAGTTTCCAAGCGTTTAAAGCGCGTTTGGTGTGATTAGCCCCTTACAGAGTATTTCTGTGCCGAATGCATTTCGCCAGGGTGCATACAAGTTTTGGAAAGTTTTTAAAAAAAAATATAGTTCTAGCTGACGTTTCAGGGATAAGCCATACGTATCACTTCTTTTTATGGGCACTTCTCCTGGAAAACACGTCAATCAGTGGGAGTGCGGGGGTGTGTTTGTTTAACGCTGGATTTCATTGAAAAGTCCCAACCGGGTCATGAGTTGCATGCTGTAAGTAAGACTTCTGTGTTATGTTGGAAATCGTCGCGTAAGTGTATATAATATAAACAACACGAACATGTAGTGATTCATAAGTTGTTTTGTACACAGTGTTGCATGACTCGTGACTCGCTCCTCCCGCAGCTAGTACCTCCTTCGAATTTTTTCGTACGTTATTGGAAAGAATCGATAAAGCTGATCTGTCTTTTATAAATCTGATAAAACTACTGTATAGGTACTGCAGATTAACAATAGATATGCAGAAACAGCATGTGTTATGTGAGATTTAATTCATACATTTACTAACAACTAAAAAACATGTAATGTTGTACTTAATGATGATTCTTCATTAGTTTATAAATAGAACATGCCTTAACTCAGCATTAGTTAATGTTGAAGTAAAAATAAATGTATTCCCTAATTTATTATTATTAAAGGACACTTATTTAAAGTATAACCACTATGGGTATAAAATAGAAATTTGTATTTATTCACATAACTTAAAGGCGAGGTCCACGATGTTTGAAAAACGCTTTGGAAAAGGAGACGGGCCGACTACCAAAACACACTTATAGCCAATCAGCAGTAAGGAGCGTGTCTACTAACCGACATCCTTGCCGGGTTGCGTATGTGTGGGGCGGGTCTATCAACCGAAGATCCAGATTCTATTGGGGTAGGGGCGTGTTTGTTTAGGTGATTTCAAATATCAACATTGGCTTTCAAACATCGTGGACTCCACCTTTAATATGCATTCCAACAATAACTGGCAACTAAAGGGGCTTCAAACCCTGTCCTACAAGATTAAGGCCCAATCCCATTTCTCTGTTTTACCCCTTCCCCTACCCCCTATCCCAATTGCCCCTTACCCTCACGTGAACGTGCAAAACTAAGGGGTAGGGGTAAGGGTAAGACAGAAAAATAGGATTGGGCCTTAGTCTTCATTTCCTCCAATAGATCAAACAAAGCAGCACAAAACATTGGAATAATTTTCTATGAAATGACCATGACACTGTTTTAATAGGCTCATGTAGTGTCTGTCAAATGCATATTAGTCAGGATAATGTTGTAGGTCTTACTGATTTTGAGACATCATAAGTGTGATGAACAGCACTATAGACAGGAAGGCAATGATCATTAGGAGCATGTAGGCTGCAGGGTCTCCCCTTGTAGCTGAATGACAAAACAAAACTTGTTAAACTTCCATAATATAATGTTTCTCATTCTTGGTAACTTGATTTACATGCATTTAATTTATATCAGTATATATTGCCATTTTGTATTGTACTATTATGCATTTAAATATCATTGTATATTATTACATTTTAAGCCACCCATCTCATACTAAATAAGATTAAGTTCTCGAGATTATGTTGCCTTGTATAAATGTTAAAGATGACTTTAAAGATGACAAATATCTGTCTACATCATATTTAAATACACTAAAAGGAAATCTGATGAATGAATAAATAAAGTGCACAGACTGATGGCGTCATATAATATGGAGGTTTTAAAATACTGCTTATTGAATTTGCCTACTAATGTTGTGATATCACCTTGCCAGACCCACCTGTGCATCGTACCGATTCCCCTTCACCCTCCACAAAAACTGGATACAAGGTAAACTCCTCCGAGCCATAGAAGCGCTCTGTAAGATAAATAAGACAACATGTGACCATGTCTGTAAAATCCTGAAGTCGTATTAATCTAATTATGAGATTAGGGGCATTAAAATGTAATTTAAATCATTGATTTAACTTTAATCTCAATCTTTGATATGGCCTTACTCAGTAAATGTGAAAGATATTAAGGTTATATTTTCACAAAATGTTATTTTCATTATGTAGAATGACTTTATAAGGATAACAGCTACAACATTGACTAAAGTTGACTTTAGTAGAAAAATGTGCATTGAAAAATGAAGGTAAATAACATACGACAAAGGGAGAGATCTCTTGCGGCGGACTGAACTCTGACCCACTTCATTCTCTCAGTTAGGGACCGGTTCTGTTCAGGGTCTTTGTTCAGGTCTAGCCATTCGATGACAAAAGACTGAGGCCGGGGTTGATCAGATAACATCGTCCATGAGAGATACACACAGCTAGCATTAGCCCCTGCGCTGAATGACCGTACAGCACGTCCTATAAAACAATAATGACTCTATTAACTCAAAAAAGAAAGCCGGTGCTAGCAGGAAGTGAATATCAGTGTGCCCTATTATTTTGTATTGTAAATAAGTATTTATGTAATAACTCCTCCCCTCGGTAGAAAGAATGTACTATTCAGGGAATAAATAATCCTTTCTCTAACCAAACAACACAAAGCCTCCACCAAATCAAGGCAAAATAAGGGTTGGGAACAAGAAAACAGAGAACAGGAGCCACACACTTGACGAGAAGCGCAGCGCCGCGTCTAGGACAACTCTGAGGTATCGTACACAGGAAATGCACATTAGATAGCGTGAGCTTAGTCAGATAGTGTCTACTTCAAAATGCAAAATATAAGTTAGCAGTCAATTTGGGACAAATATGATGTTATTTAATGTTAAACTATGTGAGTGGGGCTCTGTGTCCTGACAGGGATTTGAGCAGTGTCCATAGTCACAGCGGACAGTGGCCAACAGACAGCACCGCCAGTGTGCGTACATTCAGGGTTCCCACACCTTAGTTAACTTCAAATTCAAGGACCCTTCAAGGACTTTCCAGGTCCAATACATTTCAAGTAAGAGCAAGGTTACATCGTGTTACCTTTTAAGATACATTGTTACATTTCCCTTTCGAGGGAACTCACGCTGCGTCACTGCGGTGACACTTTGGGGACGCCTCCAGGGGTAAGTGCGTCTGAATGTGTATATTAAGTTCAACCAATGGTGAGGCTTAACAACAAAGACAGAGTGATGCGGGAGCCAAGAAGTATATCGCTATCTGAAATATTGCCAAAGATGGAGTTACAGGGACGCAGGAAGTATGGCAAGGGAGACGCAGCGTCTCATTCCCTTCTCAGGAAACAACAGTTACATACGTAACCAGAGACGTTTTCATGTGTCAAACACAACTATGCAAAAAGCATTTTGGTATAAATCAACATTCACATTCAGAAGATATAAGCATTTTAAGCGAACAGTTTAGCACGTGTGCTTAAAAGGCTAGAAATTTTATGATATTATCCTACACTACACAGGGAATAATATGGATTTTTTTCCAGGAAAACTCCTTGCATAAGTTTTAGGCACATACGGCTAGGAACTATACTTTCATTCCGGCGTAATAATCAAGGACTTTGCTGCTGTAACATGGCTGCAGGAGGCGCAATGATATTATGCAGCAGCCGAAAATAGTCCCGTTAGTAACTTTCAACGGCAGGGTGACAAAAATCGCAACTTTTAATTTCCTGTCGGTCTAAGTACACGATGAAACTACAGAAGAGTCAAGTTTTAAATAGGAAAAATATCGAAACTCTTTTTGAGCGCGATGCTAATGGTCCAATCAGACTCAACGGATTGTGCCAAGCCACGCCAGAAGTGCTAGCGCCAGACCCGCAGATCAGCTGAATGGATTCCAAAACGGCAAAAATCAAATGTTTAACTCTAGGGGAGCTGTAAAATGAGTAAAAAGCTGGAGTGTCCCTTTAAGTCGCGGGTGTGCCTAGAATGTGTATGTGAAGTTTCATCTTAAAATACCCCACAGATAATTTATTATAGCATGCCCAAAATGCCTCTATTTGAACCGTAGTAAAAAATATTTATGTGTGTACCTTTAAATGCAAATGAGCTACTGCTCCTCACTCCCTTACCAACAGACATTGAGCGATTTTAAAGAAAGATCTGATTTCTGTGAATACAGTCTGCGACAATAGTATATTTAGCCGCATTAGCGCTACAACTTGCTAACAATGTCATTTAGAAATATTTTTGGGTAGCTGTGGGCGGGCTATCACATCACATTAACAAGAGAAGCAAAACAGCATGTCTAATAAGACTGTTTTTGTCTAATGGGGATTATAAAAGAAAAAGAGGATGGATTTTTTCATTGTAGGGTTGTGTTCAAACACTGCCAACACACATGTATGTCATTTTCCTCATAATTCTTCAAATTAATAAAATATAAGAAAAGGTGGTCAGTAAAGTTAAATTTTTAATTTACATAGCATTAGTTTTAGACCCTACGATGAACATTAAGAACTACTGCAAATGCCAAGCAGAATGCCAATAATAATAATTTTGCAGGATGTTACAGGAAGGCTGTCAGGCATGTCAGCTCACGTTTGGGTTGACGTGATAGCGTGATGTTGCTATTCCATGTAGAGACGCCCAAAGAGTTGCGAGACATGACGGTAACCGTGTGAGTTTCCCGCCTCCACTGGAACGAGTGGAATGGGACTAAAGATGTTTCGTTTGACCATGCGGCTCCTCCCGCAACCTGGTGTACGATCACCAGTCCCTCCACACAACTGTTCGGATCTCCTGCCCGGGCCGACTGCAAAACATGTAAAAATAAACATAAATCACAGTCAAGAAAAATGGCACATCGGTATTTAAAGGGATAGTTCACCCAAAAATGAAAATTCTGTCATCCTTTTCTCACCCTCATGTTGTTACAAACCTGTATAAATGACTTTGTTCTGATGAACACAAAGGAAGATATTTTGAGAAATGTTTATAACCAAACCTTTTCGTGGACCCCATTTACGTCCATCTGTTCTCACAACGGTTTGGTTACAAACATTCCTCAAAATATCTTCCTTTGTGTTCATCAGAACAAAGAAATTTATACAGGTTTGTAACAACATGAGGGTGAGTAAATGATAACATCATTTTTTTTCATTTTTGGGTGAACTATCCTTTTAAGGCATCTTGACCAACCTTGAAGATCAGCGTGACGTTTGTCACATTCCTCACAGGATCCTCTTGAATGATTCGCCAGAAGTCTGGTCCCATTTCTGGTGCTGCAATGACAACAAACAAGTCATGGTGTTGTGTCTGAATGCACTAGAAAGTCTAAATGAGCTTTTTAGATAAGCATTCATCTGCATTTAAAATACAGCAATGATCCCATGAAATAAATACCGTACTTACTGTAAGGTCTACAAGCATTGCAAACCACACAATGAAGTACATTATCACAATGGTCATCACCTTCAGACATTCGGCCCTCCAGCTAAATACTTCCTCAACTAAGGAAGAAAGTGTTGCACAAGCCTATAACCACATACTTATTGTAACAAGCAAGATGGATTATGATTACAGCCTATCCTGTTGTGCTGACGTCATAGTGCTCTCAACAGGTACTTTCATACAAAGTCTCAGCATGAACTCTGTACAAATAGCCATAAAGAGGGTACAATAAAGTGTGTTGCAAGCAGACATCAATGGTTACTTTTAGTTGTGTTTTCAGTTCACATTACTACAGTGATGTTGCAGTAGGCTGTGGCGCACTATAAATTCAACTTACAAGTGACGAGTTAACTTTATAATTGTGATAAAGCATTACATTTCCTACTAAGGCAAAAGGAATCCAGCAAAGGAGCAGAAACCAATTTGTATGTGCAAAGCCATTAAAATGATTACAATCACTCTGACAAATTAATGTGGCAGTGACAATGAATTTATTCACAGTGCAACATTTGTGGTGGTACTTTTTTAAATGATCGGCATTTCATGTCCCTCAGTCCTGTGAAGATTGTTTTCACAAAGACAAATGAAAAGCTTTTTTTGTCATGACCAGTTCCAGCTAGAATGACTGTTTGGCATTTTCTGCACCATTTTGAGGGGAGAATATTTGTGGGAAATTTGACAAATGAAACATAAGTTGTAAACTAAACAAAATATTGTAAAAAAAAACATGCAATGGACTGGGAAGGGAATTAGCAAAATTTCGGTGGAATTTTGCGCAAGTATTAGTGGAGTTTTTGCGCATACAGGTACAGGCTAAAGTCTAGGATTACGATATTGATTTAATATTGATTTCAATCTTTGACATGGCCTTAGGCAATCAATATTAACTCTTTCCCCGCCATTGATATCTCGTCAATCAAGAGAAAACGCTTCCCCGCCAATGAGTATTTCTGTCTTTCCGCAATACCGCTATTATCCACTTCCGCAACTTTTTAAAACAGGAAGTATTGCCATATGGCAAGCTGCTGCATGTCCGTGTCTGTTTTAAAGATCGCACTGAATGGGATCTCTATAAAAAGTCCGTCACAACAATGGAATTATCTCAGCTTTTTGCTCAAAATGTGGTGTTTTTGCAGAAACCTACCCATATTCAAAAGCTGATTGCAAAAGAACTACTGAAGGTAGGATGAAACGTTTTTTTTTTGTTTGAAAGCAGATTGTCTGTTCTTTCATTTGGTATATTGTAAGTTTATATATTTGAAGAAGAACATTTTCTGGAAGGCATTAAACTTTTGTGAAAATCATGAAAAACGCTGGCAACTTTTTAAAAAAACGCTGGCGGTGAAAGAGTTAAACATATCAAAGTTATATTTTCACATGCTTTTCTTTACGTTATGTGGGATGATTTTATGTAAAAAAAAACCCTGTAAAACACAAAAGATAACTTTAGCTGGGCTTTCACAGATCATGTGGACCTGCTTAAAACATGCAGTGTCCCCCACTAATACTGTCACCCTTAGTAAATATGAGCAGTGGGGGCTCGTGACTGCTCTTCCGAGGGGCGCAAATTCAAAATATGTGTTCTGAGTGTCATGTGTGTTGCTCGTGTTTTCAAAATGTGTGTTTGTTGCGTCATGTGAACCATGTGCATCACATGTTTTGTCAAAACAAATGAATGCTGCACACGCGTCAAAACCATTTATGACAAAAGAGACGCTAACGTTCACAAAATACACGAAAGACAATCCCTTAACAGTAAACTCTGATTACGCATGAGATTATGCGAGTATCTGGCAAATGCGAGCGTCTCTTTTGTCATAAACCATCTAGACGCGTCTGCAGCAGGCACTTATTTTGACAAGAAATTACAAACCACACACATGAGGGGGTACATACATATTGTGACGAACTTCGCATCGAGCGCCCTCGAAAAAATAAGTCACCGGCCGGCACTGAATATGAGTAAGAAATAAAAAATAAAACAATAGAGCATCTAAAAAAGGTCAAAAGTCAGAGCATGTCAAAGCTTCTCCATAGGCCCCAAAACACCTTCAGACCCCGGCCCAGAGGGATAACCTTTTGATCTTTTGCTTAAAATATTAACAATGCTACAGTTATTGGCACCCCTATGGATTCACATGAGAATTTTTTTTTTTTTTTTTGAGGATATTCCCATTCCGTTTTTTTTAGTACACCTGGGTGATAAGGAACAGGAAACTGGTCAACCATGACTTTCTGTTTTATGGGGTAAAAATATGAGCACACACATAGGCAAAACTCCCCTAGTCACTTATCACATTGAATAAATTCATTACATTTGGGTAAGACCAAAAACATAGTTGTGATGTGTGGCAAAAGGCTGTAAAGCTTCACAAAATAGGAAGTGGCTATAAGAAAATAGCAAAAACACTGAAAATGCCAATTTTCACAACCAGGCTACTAATTTAAAGGTCACATTCTTCCTGATCCTATTTTTAAATCCTAGTTAGTGTGTAATGTTGCTATAATAACATAAATAATACCTGTAAAATGATAAAGCTCAAAGTTCAATGCCAGGCAATATATTTTCGTTAACAGAATTGGATTAGAGCCCTCTACTTCCTGCTTTAATGACGTCACTAGAATAGTTTTTTACTAAACTCCGCCCACTGGAATACATACGCCCAACCGGCGCAACTTCATAGAATGTCTCTGAACAGGTTCATGCCCACTTTTGGGGGAAATCAGACTAGACGTTCCATTGACTTCCATTCAAAATAGCGGAACAAAGCAACCTTCGTACACAGCCGGCAGGCGTAAATAACTTAAGAAATCACTCAAATTAAACATGTTGATTAATTATCTGTCCATCCTGCCTGCCATAGAGCGCGAAAGATACATTAACATATTTAATTTGGTCAATATAAAAACATGTCTCTTTCATTCTCACAGCATCAAATTTGTGTAACAACGCTCCCTATTGGCCAGAGGTGTCTTACCCGGACATTTACTCGTACCTCATCGAGTCAAGAGGGAAGCAAGTGAATGATTTTACTTCGTATTTGAAAGTTACTTTGTATTTATTTATTATGTCTTTATATTTAGAGTAATGAGTGCACTTTTCCGTCGAGTCATACAACTAACTGGCTATTTCCAGCAATCACTGGATGGCGTTGTTACACAAATTTGACGCCGGGAGAATGAAAGGAACATGTTTTTATATTGACCAAATTAAATGTGTTAATGTATCTTTCGGGCTCTATGGCAGGCAGGGTGGACAGATAAATACTCAACATGTTTAATCTGAGTGATTTCATAAGTTATTTACGCCTGCCGGCTGTAAAAACGTTGCTTTGTTCCGCTATTTTGAATGGAAGCCAATGAAAGGGCTGCCTTTCTATCCCCCAAAAAGGGGCGGTGACGAAATTTACAGTCAAGTTCCCGGATGTGCCGGTAGTCCGTATCAGTCACCAGCTACGCTAATGGCAAGCTAAGCTGCTATCCAATCACAACACACTAAACAAACTACACAATCAGAACTCGATACGTGTTTCTGAAGGAGGGACTTCATAGAGCAAGGAAGACATCAGTCAGTTTTTAGGACAGTGAAAACAGCGCTATACAGATAAGTGAATTGTGTAAAAAATATCTCGTTTTTTTACACGTGAAACATGAACACATGTTATATTGCGCCGTGTAAACACAATTAAAGCTTCAAAAATACAGAAAGAACGGGACCTTTAAGAAATTCCAGTTAACTGGACGTGTTATGAATCAGCCTTGAAGAGAACGTGTGTTGATCTTGTCCCAACGCACTGTCAGGAGGATGGCTTGAAGGGCCGAATTTCTTCAAGAATTACAGCTGGAGAACTGCAGAAGCCAGTTGGGTCTTATACCTCATGCCCACAGTTAAATAATGTTTTGGGCCTGTTTTTCTGCCAGAGCATCTGGGCATTTTGCTAGGATACATGGCATCATGGACTCATCAAATATCAACAAATATTAAATGAACACCTGATTGTCTCTGCAAGAAAGTTTAAAATGGGCCGTGGTTGGAATTATATCGCCAAATCAAATATTGCCAAAGACAGCATTACAGGGACGCAGGAAGTATGGCAAGGGAGACGCAGCGTCTCATTCCCTTCTTAGGGAACAACAGTTACATACGTAACCCAAGACGTTTTCATGTGTCAAACACAACTATGCAAAAAAGCATTTTGGTATGAATCAACATTCGCATACAGAAGACAGTGTTGTTTTTGGCAGCCCTTTAAGTTTTAGTCTTAGTCTTTTGGATGAAAATGGTTTTTAGTTTTAGTCACATTTTAGTCACTTATAAACTTGATAGTTTTAATCAAGTTTTAGTCGACGAAAATGCAAAAAGGTGTTAGTCAAGTTTTAGTCGATGAAAATGCAAAAAGGTTTTAGTTAAGTTTAAGTCAATTTTAGTAAAAAAACAAATTAATTTAGGTTAAAAAGTATTGGATGTAAAACCCCAAGCTTACCATGAAATGTGTCATAAGCCGATTGTTGAGTTAAATTTAATTTATATGATAGGTTAACAGCGTTACTTGTTAGTTACTTAAAAAAAATATCAGCGTGATGAGCCTTCAGGTGTCGCTTGAGGTTGGTAGTATTCTTCCCACCTAGTATGTGGCCACATTTACCGTCGTCTCCCAATATGCATTCCGTTTTTCTTTATGATGGATTATACTGAAAGTATGTCCATAAATAATCTTGTTGTTTCTGTTTATTGCCACGGTCCTTCGAACTGTTGTGTGAAATCTGGTGCGCGTGCGCGGCATTGCGGCAGCTGGGTGGTGGGCATACCCAAAACAAGGATAGAAAGCGGCAGCATTGCTGATACTTTTTAGCTAAAAACAGACAGATTTCACGCAAAATAGGCAGAAATGACATGCATTGTGAACATCAGACTTATAATCATTTTCATTCCGTCTCGTCAACGAAAACTCGAAAGCGTCTTGTCATGTTTTCGTCACCTTAGAGTTATTTTTAGCTAGTCATCGTCGAGTTATCGTCATAAAAAAGGTGCATCAATAAAATCGTTTCATTATCGTCATCGTTGATGAAAAAACACTGACAGAAGACATAAGCATTTAAAGTGAACAGTTTAGCACGTGTGCTTAAAACGTCACAAATTTTTATGATATACACTACACAGGGAACAATATGGATTTTTTTCCCAAAAAACTTCTTGCATAAAATAGATTCAAGCACTTTCAATGACCTGTATCTATGTTCAGTATGTATATTTTCAAAAACTTCCCAGAGCCTTGAATTTTTTTCCCTGATTCACAAACTTTCAAGGATCCGTGGGAACCCTGAAAAAAGTTGCAAATTTTTTAACTTTTCAAATAAATGATTAAAAAACTGTACATGATAAACAACACCTCAGGTTACTCTGTTGTGGCAAACCTGTACACCTGTGTGTACTGTCATATAACCCAGTTTAAAGTATTTGCAAAAAAATGGTATAGCATCATTTGTTTGCAGATGCCACCAGTGATGCCACAGTTACTTTGAAAAAGTAATCTGATTACTGATTACTGATTACTCCTTTAAAAAGTAACTAAGTTACTTAACAGATTACTTGATTTTAAAAGTAACTAAGTTAGATTACAAGTTACTTTGTTAGTTACATTCCAGTAGCTACCAACACCCCCACTGCCTCAACATTAAAAATGACAACCGGTTTTGCCAACACTCACTTTATTGGAAGTGCATTTTTAACAGTAACGTCAACAATGTATCTCCTGACATTTTAAGTTGAACTGTTGTGTTTTAAAAAACTAAAATATATATATATATATATAGTCTTTCTTGACTTCACTTAACATAAATAGGGGTGAGCAGGGGCCATTTTCAGAAAAACTTTATTTTAAAAGTTAATGTTTTAGACAGAGATATATTTTTGCTGTGGTCAATAACTCACAAGTGTGGTCTATCAAAACCAGCTGGAATTTTGAACAAATGTAAAACGACTTCTGTATAATTTCACTTTAAACAAGAGTACTGAATTGTTACTTTTGACCTTGACAGCAGGGACGAAAGTAACACACAGGTGGGTCAAAAGTAACACAACAAAACATGATAGATTTTTGTGTTACACTTGTTTTTATTAAATATATATTACTATGACCTCTTTAATATGTAACTGCAAACTTATTTTGTCATTTATCTTTGTAAAAAATAATTAAATTACATTTTTATTTTAAATTTCAGTTTTATCAAATGTTTCAAAAGCAACCAACAGTACAAACTTAAATTGCTGAGACAAAAAATTCAATAGTTTGAACACTATGAAAATAAAATTAAATCAAATTAGAATAATATCAATTTTTTACCATATTATACACAGTATTAGCAGCGGGACAAAACTAACAAGTGTTACTTTTGACCCGACAGGATCTACTTACTCTATAAACTCGACTTACTTTTATTTTGAAAAACTGAGAAGTCTTCAGGATGTTATATACTAAATACCTTGTAGATTTATCAGTATTGTAACACATGAAACGAGAAAAACAACGCGTTGTAAGAAAAAAAGACTGCTTTTGGAATGTACTTATCATGGTTGATAACACAGTTCTGGATCTACACGTGGAAATCGGTGAGTAAATAATGCGATATTTGTCAACTCTTTCAGAGGTGATGTGCTAATATGCTGTCATAGTGAGATTTAGATGTTATCAGGGCTCGGAGAAAATCGCTTTGTTACTTTCGTTCTTTAACTCTCCCACACTTACTGGTTTTGCACGGAAGTCCAGCTTTTGTTGTTTGGGTAGTGGATGACCTCCTGCTCACTGCTTCTCACCACCGGGTGGGACTTGCTCTTAGTTTGACTGTCTGTGCCATGCCGCGACTCCAAATGTGTTTTTTTTTTTAATTTGACGTAGTGTTTTTGTAGCTGCATCTCTCTTCTCTCTCCATTGTACGTTGTTTACGTTTGTGTCGCTTACACGTGACCTGAATTGTCCTCGTGCTGAAAACGTGACTTGTCGCACACCTGACTTCACTTCCCGAGACGCAAGAAGAAATATACAAGAAAATATATATTTTACTAAGGAAAATTTCCAAAATAGTAACGCACAGTGACTTGGATAAGTAACTTTAATCTGATTACTGGTTTGGAAATATTAACGCGTTAGATTACTCGTTACTAAAAAAAGTGGTAAAATTAGAGTAACGCGTTACTAAGTAACGCGTTACCAGCATCACTGGATGCCACTTCGATATTTTATTTTCTTGGAATTTGAAGCTATTGTATAACAAATTGTCCATTAATACAATCATCATAACTCTGAATCTTTCAAGATCCTCAAAAACATTGTCTGTTGAAATGGTTTAGAATGGTTTAGACTGGGCTCAGCAAAAGGTATATATATATATATATCTCTTACCTTTTCTGTTGTAAACAACCGAAGGCTGACTCTTGCTCCAATCACTCCAGAAACCGGATCCATTTAGTCTTTTACAGCGCACCTCAACTTTAAACTGAACACATGATTTCTCAAGTAGAATTTCTGCCTGAGGTTCCAAGAAAGGGCCGATAACCTGAAAGAGACACAAGCTGCATCTTTCTGGTTTCACTGGGCATCTGATGCCTCAACTTGAAACCTAAAATCTTCTTCCTACCTCCCATTGCATATTAGCCATCCCACGGAGAGCCATAAAGCGTAGCTCATACTGCATGTCATATACAGGTAAAGGAGGCCGTCTCCACCTAACATTTAAGGTTTTATTGGGCAAAGTGATTGCTTCCAAATCTGAGGGAGGAGATGGTTTAACTGGGAAATAAAATGAAAGAATAGTTATTTAGTTGTTATTACAAAAACTCATACTCAAAACATACAAAACTATTGATCTATATATTTTTTTATTTTACAACAGGCTGTTGAATGCTTTATTCTGATTGGTTGAGAAATGTTCTATGGGTATGCATTATTTTTCGATAAACACACATCTAACCTTACAAATGTCTTACCAGAGCCGATATATTGACTCAGGTAGTTTAAAAAAATGCGAAAATAAGGCACACCTGTGATGTAACAGCACTAGGGCTGTCAACGAATATTCTAAATTCGAATATATATTCGAATAGTTAAAAAAAACGAATTTCGAATATGAAAATTAATATTCAACATTATTTTTTTTAAACACGCCTGCGGTAGTAGAGGCGTGGCTATCTTCTTTGTGAGTGGGCGCGATAGTGCGCCTGGTTCAGGGACAGGTCACATTAGTCACACTGTCTGTCACTGTTGAAAGTTGACGCGTCTTGCAGCAGAGAAAGCGATTTTAACCCCCCAAAATCTAAAAAGCCATGTCTGGAAGTACTTTGGATTTTGGTCGGTAGGAGGTAAAATTGTTGAGCCGCGAGATAAAGTTGTTAGCATACCATTAGACCATTAGCAACATGATGTCACATCTCGAAAATGTGCACCCAAATGAGCATGGCATCCTGTACACACTGCATATTAATTTGTTTGTCACTTCAACTTTTAATGCTTAATCCTGTTCTGTACAGTTCAGTAATTTACGGGACTGACAATCGCATTCTACATTAACTCCCGCAAAATGCAGGTAGTGACAACCGCGTTTACAGAAACTTTGCATAGTGTGTAGCCTACATAACCGAACTGAACAACTAGTTGTTAATAAAGTGTTTAAACGTGCATCATGGACATGACAGGTCTCTCTTCTGAAAAAAATAAATTCCTAGAAGGGGAAAAAGTCTTCTGTATGCGCGGTACAGAAAATGACAGAAGCACAAGCGTTTGCTGCTCAGTGTTGCCAGATCTTGCACTAAAAAAAAAGAAAATTCCAATAATAAACCGAAATAAATCCAAATCCAAACGCTTTACCTCAAAGATCAAAATATTGGGACCGGCACCTTCACATTTTAACAACACCAAAAACTTGATCACTTCATGAGCCAAATGCCATAAACGGTAAGCGCTAAAATGGTATGTGAGTACAAAAAAGATGAGGACCTGGCAACACTGCAAGAGTGCGCAGCCTCACAAATGCATACATATGTGTACATTTTCGCATTTAAATGCGGTTGTTGATCCTGAAAGTTTGCAGTGTGTACAAGACCACAATGTGTGGAACTCGCATCTTGACACTATGCATCGCCCGCCACAAGCTCTTTGTCTGCAACACGACAAGAGGTCAAAACTGAGAAATTAATTTCGTTCATTTGTAAGGACATGAAACCAATCACTGTCGTGAATGGAGCAGGCTTCAGGGAGTTCAGTCAAGCAATGTAACCGATGTACCATATCCCTTTGATGTCTCTTGATTTACTTGTTTTTGTGTATGTAATATATGTTGTCAAATATGTTTACACTTAAATAGACTACCTATACAAGTAGTTATGTCTCTTTGTAATAATTTGTCCTGTTATTGACGTAATGCCCGTCATTGAAAAAATGGGCAACCAGATAATCGAATATTCGTGTTTTTTTAGGGAGAATATACAAACGTCATTTTTGAGAAATTTTGACAGCCCTAAACAGCACTCCGCTTCATGTCGTGCCTCATTACCACCTTGGGTGTGCATTATTTTTGAATAATTCAACGGCCTGTCGTCAATTAATCCCTACATATTTTACATAATTTCTGTACAAAAATTAACATATGCTTATATACACAACACATTATGAGGAAGCTTGCAGAATTTACATTTTTAAATGATTTTGTAGTACAATATTCAAATATGCATGAGTAACAACAAATTATCCTGAAATTTGAATAATCAAGTCTGTAATTGAATGTCAACAGAAAACTAACTCTTTGTACTTCATAATTTCATCAAAACACACAATTGAAAAATCTTAAAACTCACCGTAGTCAATGGGTGCAACATATACAGGAAACGACCTCACTTTGCCACGCCCTCCTTCCACCTCCAGCCAGATTTTGTAGCAAGAAAACAAGCTCAGGTTGCTTAAAGTGCACTCCCTGTGGTCTCCTGCTCCATAAGGACATTCCTTAACCGAAGACAGGGATTCTTCACCATCTTCAATGCTCTCCATCTTCATTGCATCTTCGCACATCGATGTATATTGTCTACGAAATAAAACAAATAAGCGGGAGCTCAAAAATGCCACCCATAGAAAAAGCAACCTGGCTCGAATCAAACAACAACTGCATACCTGTAAAGGAACCTGACCTCTGCCCAGGCACTCTTATTCCACTCACAGGTCATCGTGTCAACCCTTGAATTCTTGCTCTGGCAGGAAATATCTGCATTAAACCTCCCTAAATACAAACAGACACACTTTCAAATTTTAATTATTAACACAAGGTACACACTATTCCTCTGAGTATGTCAATAATACCATCTTAGCGTTTTAAACAAGCAGTAGTATTTATTCAACTGTGTGGTTAGAAAAGTTGACTCCCTTCCGTGTACATTTTGGCATAGGCAATGGTGCACTTGAACCTCTCTCCCCACGGGTGGCAACACATCAAAGAGTCGAACCCTGGGCTGGTTGCCTGCAGCGTGACCGCGCTTACACGCTCGTTGATGACCATGTACTGGCTTTCTGGAATCTTCACCTGCCCGTTCAGCATCCACACGGCTTTGCTGGCGCTCCAGCTGCGATTGTGGAAGACGGCGTAAACGGTTACATTTGAGCCAGGTGTTGTGAAGACCTCGGCAGGGATGTAACTCACTTTGAAAAGATACAAACAGAGAAAAAAAAATAAAGCGGAGGTTTTGTGGGGTAAACATACAAATGAATACATCAGAATTCAAAACAGTCACCATGTGACCTCTCAAAAACATGTCTGGGTCAGTTTTCATCCCCAAGAAATTTGATCATGCCTGTGAAAGCCCAGCTGAAGGCTGAAGTCATTTTCTATAAAATCATCCTACATAATGTAAATAATATTCTGTAAAATTTTTGTTTTCTGTAAGGTCATGTTAGTCTTGAATTAATGTGCCTGTATTTCACAGCCAGGGTCCCATAGACCCTTTTACAGCTCACGTGATCAAATAGCCTGCGCGCGCCTGTGGGCAACGGAAGTAGTGTTATTACCCCTTGGTTCTAATGTGTTATCAACACAGAAAGTTTATTAAAACGGTTTCCCAGCATCAAATTGTCTGGTTGTTGCATTTGGTTGCACAAATATAATATACTAATATACGTATATATGGTCACTTTATTTTTGTCCATCTGCTAACGTCTTCTATCCACTCCACTATAGTACACGGATCTGGTAGCTGTGTTGAAAATGTTGATAAAGTCAACTTTTTTAAAATAACTTACTGTTTGTGTTGCTTCACTGTTGATTCTTACGATACTTCCGTTGCCTAAATGCGCGCACATACGCTGCCACGTCATCATTGTGTACAAACAGTAAAAGGGTCTATACTGTATAAAAAGCCTATTTTTGCATTATAATTATTTTTGTGTTGGAAAATTATTAAATGACAAATACCCATTTTTGGCATTTAAATAATTGCTAAAGTCTTTATTCTTTATGCAAAATACAAATTCCTCATTTTTCTTTCCATTTTGGAGATAATACACTTCCACATCTTGGTTCCTTGCATCATATGAGGAAGTTGGTGCCATGTGTATTGCATTAAAGTGAAAAAATTGAGAAACCTTACAAGGCCATATCATGTTGAGTCAGGCTGAAATATGAACAAATATGCAGACAGTTCAACAAGTTCATTGTGCTGTAGCGAAAGCTGCATACAATACATCAGATGGGTTAAAGCACTCAATTGGTATTCTTTTCAACTACTCCTATATTGCTCATGGGCACTGCTGTTGTGTGGGCTTTGAAAAGTGAAAGACGACAATACAAAGAGAAACCTCACCTGAAGTTTCTTCACTTAAGCTGATAAATGAAACTCTGTTCTTTCATAGGTGTTAAAATCTATTTCTTTATCCACCAAATCATCCATTGCAGAAGCAGATTTTACTGAAATACTAAATTCCTATAGCTGAAGGTCAGGTGTGTATGTGCATGTTTACATTTACAGTATGCATCGGGCAGACGCTTTAATCCAAAGCAACTTGCATTGCACTACAAGCTATACAATTTATCAATATGGGGGTTCTTGGGATTAAACCCATGACCTTTTTAAGCTGTTAACGCAATGGTTTACCAGTTAAGCTACAGGAACTCATATGTTGGTATGCACAACAAAAGTGTCTGATTTAAAGGGTTTGATAAAAACCTAAAGCATTCATACAATCATACTTAAAGGGGACATACCATGAAAATTTGACCTTTTCCATGTTTAAGTGCTATAATTGGGTCCCCAGTGCTTTTATCAATCTGGAAAATGTGAATAAGATCAACCTAGCAACTTAGTTTTGGTAAACCCTTCTCTGCAAGCATGTGAAAAAATAGGTCATTGAAATTTGGCTCCCATGGTGATGTCAGAAGGGGATAATACCACCCCTTAATCTGCACTATCCAACCACGCCACTGCCATTTAGTGCAGAGATCAGGTCATTGCTATAATAAATTATCTATATGATATTTTGAGCTAAAACTTCACAAATGTACTCTGGGGACACCAAAGATTTATTTGACATCTTAAAAAAGTCTTGTGAAATGTCCCCTTTAAAGGAATAAAACAATATACTAACTAAGGAATAAAAAATTATTACTAAGTGCCCTTTTTATCATATGAACATTTCAGTAATCTACAAAATCCTCAGAACCATGAGTAACAAGTACAGTAAACAAAAAAACCTATCATGAAAGATGTTTTCTAGAACATGGTATACACAGGCTTTAGTAAAGGATCAAAAAATGCCTGTTAAGCATTCCAATTAACTCTGAGAGCTCAAAGGACTTTGAATTATGGATGCATCTTTAGAGAAGATTTCAGATGTGGGTTTGAGAGCATAGCAACAAGCCACAGTGCTGTCCGCATACAGAGTAAGCATCAAAGTATTTATTAAACATCTGCTGTTCAGGTGGAAGCACAGCAAAATGATGAATCTCACTAAAGTGACCCTGGAAGCTAAATATATATGTGACCCTGGACCACAAAACCAGTGATAAGTCGCTCGGGTATACACCAATCAGCCATAACATTATGACCACCTGCCTAATATTCTGTAGGTCCCCATTTTGCCACCAAAACAGCCCTGACCCGTCGAGGCATGGATAGACATTTCTATCAGAACCAGCATTCACTTTTTCAGCAATTTCGGCTATAGTAGCTCATCTGTTGAATCGGACCACAATTAACAGATTACAGATTTTTATGCCAAAAATCATAAGGATATTAAAGGAATATTTCATTTTTTTAAAAGAAAAATCCAGATAATTTACTCACCACCATGTCATCCAAAATGTTGATGTCTTTCTTTGTTTAGTCGAGAAGAAATTATGTTTTTTGAGGAAAACATTGCAGGATTTTTCTCATTTTAATGGACTTTAATAGACACCAACAATTAACACTTATCTCAACACGTAACAGTTTTTTTCAACGGAGTTTCAAAGGATTATAAACGATCCCAAACGAGGCATAAGGGTCTTATCGAGCGAAACGATTGTCATTTTTGACAATAAAAATAACAAATATACACTTTTAAAGCACAACTTCTCGTCTAGATCCGGTCCAGCGCGACCTAGCGTAAATGCGTAGTGACGTAGGGAGGTCACGTGTTACATATATAAAAGCACATTTGCGGACCATTGTAAACAACAAACTGACACAAAGACATTAATTTGTATCAGTTGACATACAACAACGTAGGAACGGTCCTCTTTCTCAACACTTGTAAACACTGGGGCGGAGTTTCGCGTTCGTCTTCTGTGACCTCTTGACATCATGACGTATTGCGTGGGGTCACGCTGGCGCACGACTGGATCTAGACGAGAAGTTGTGGTTTAAAAGTGGATATTTGTTATTTTTATTGTCAAAAATGACAATCGTTTTGCTAGATAAGACCCTTATGTCTCGTTTGGAATTGTTTATAGTCCTTTGAAACTCTGTTGAAAAAACTCTTAAGTGTTGAGTTATGTGTTAATTGTTGGTGTCTATTAAAGTCCATTAAAATGAGAAAAATCCTGTTTTCCTCAAAAAACATAATTTCTTCTCGACTGAACAAAAAAAGACATCAACATTTTGGATGACATGGTGGTGAGTAAATTATCTGGATTTTTCTTTTAAGAAAATGGAATATTCCTTTAAGTAAAGTTCATGTCCCATAAAGATATATTGTACATTTCCTACAATACATATATGATAAATGTATTTATTATTAGTACTATGTGTTGCTAAGGACTTCACTAGGACAACTTTAAAGGTGATTTTCCAAATTTTCAAATTGTCGTCCGACATATCGACCAAATATTGTCCTGTCATAACAATCCATACATCTGTGGAAAGCAGATTTATATACAGATGATATATAAATCACCTGAAAGCAAAACATTGACCTTTATGACTGATTCTGTGGTCCAAGGTCACATATGAAAAAGCCCAAGAGGTTTTGATGTGCAGTACACCAAAAGCTGCATGCATAATATTCTGAAAGCTATTAGTGTAAAGGACCTGTACTTTCTATTATTGAGAGGTGATTGTAAATCATGCTCAGTCTGAAACATTTTAAGTACCCTTTCACAAATGTCACAATTTGCATATATTTACTCATTTTCTGACCTTCCTCGATAGCCAATTAGTCAAAATGGGAGGAGGTTATTTTGATTACAGAATGAATACAGCTGTAAATGCAGAATCCTTACCATCAAGGGTGAAATAGAAAGGTTGACTCCATTCACTCCAGTAGTTTAATTCGTTTTGGCATCGCACTTGAACCATGTATCTGATCCCAGAACTAAGTTCATTCAGAGCCACCCACGAGTGACCTCTGACCTTCACCATCTAAAAGAGCCACAGGTAATACAGATATATTTGAAACTGTTTTCCATTTACCAGACTAACTAAAAACATATGTTAGCTAAAACAATCCGAATAAACAAATAAGATCAATATATGAGTAGGAACCAAATCTTTTAGAATGGTCGAAAACATACATTAGTAAAGAAAACCTTGCTTTATAGCTAAAACAAACGAGGAGCTCAGATGAAAAAGCCGCTCAACATGTATTATATGTTCATTACACAGCCATATCACCCTGTACCCCAAGACTGGTTGCCCACTGAAGCTAAGTAGGGTTGAGCCTGGTCAGTACTTGGATGGGAGACCTCCTAGGACAGTGGTTCTCAACGTTATTCCTGGAGGCCCACTGCTCTGCACAATCTGTTTGTGTCCCTTATTTAACACACCTGATTCAAATCATCAGCTCATTAGCAGAGATCTCCATGAACTGAACTGAGGCCGGCAGATAAGAGAGACAAACAAAATGTACAGAGCAGTGGGCCTCCAGAAACGGAGTTGAGAAACACTGTCCTAGGAAAATTTGGTTGCTGCTGGTAGAGGAGTTAGTGAGACTGTGGTCTGTGTGGGTCCTAACAACCCAATATGGTAAAGGGGACACTATACTGTCAAAAAGCTCCGTCCTTCAGATGAGACGTTAAACCGAGATTAAACATCCCAGGATGTTATTCGAAAAGTAGGGGTGGGGTGTGCCCCGGCATTCTGTCCAAACTTGCCCACTGGCCTACTAATCATCCCTAATTGTCTCCTCTTTACTAATAAGCTGGTGTGTGGTGGGCGTTCTGGTGCAATATGGCTGCCGTTGCATCATCCAGGTGGATGCTGCACATTGGTGGTGGTAAAGAAGAATGTAAAGTTCATATGTAAAGTGCTTTGAGTGCTGCAGAAAAGCGCTATTTAAATGTAATTAATTATTATTATTATTATTATTATTATTAAATACCATAACTTCAAATTTGCTTAAAGGAATATTCCATTTTCTTAAAAGAAAAATCCAGGTAATTTACTCACCACCATGTCATCCAAAATGTTGATGTCTTTCTTTGTTCAGTCGAGAAGAAATTATGTTTTATGAGGAAAACATTGCAGAATTTTTCTCATTTTAATGGACTTTAATAGAGCCCAACATTTAATACTTAACTCAACACTTAACAGTTTTTTTTTAACGGAGTTAAAGGACTATAAACAATCCCAAACGAGGCATAAGGGTCTTATCTAGCGAAACGATTGTCATTTTTGACAAGAAAAATAAAAAATATCCACTTTTAAACCACAACTTCTGGTCTAGATCCGGTCGTGATGCGTCAGCGTGACCCCACGCAATACGTCATGACGTCAAGAGGTCACAGAAGACGAACGCGAAACTCCGCCCCAGTGTTTACAAATGTGTTGAAAGAGGACCGTTCCTACGTTGTTGTATGTCAACTGATACTAATTAATATCTTTGTGTCAGTTTATTGTTTACAATGGTCCGCAAATTTGCGTTTTATATATGTAACACGTGACCTCCCTACGTCACTACGCATTTACGTTAGGTCGTGCTGGACCGGATCTAGACGAGACGTTGTGGTTTAAAAGTGGATTTTTTTTTTCTTGTCAAAAATGACAATCGTTTCGCTAGATAAGACCCTTATGCCTCGTTTGGGATCGTTTATAGTCCTTTGAAACTCCGTTGAAAAAAACTGTTGAGTGTTGAGTTAAGTATTGAATGTTGGGCTCTATTAAAGTCCATTAAAATGAGAAAAATCCTGCAATGTTTTCCTCAAAAAACATAATTTCTTCTCGACTGAAAATTATCTGGATTTTTGTTTTAAGAAAATGGAATATTCCTTTAATCCTGGCCTCCGGTCATTCAAAAATGTAGCTTTTTTGTCAGAATTCGCTATATGCCACGCTGATTTTTCAGCAAAGTTTTCTGTGCACATAAGATGAACGACGGCGTGCGAAACGCCCCGTAAATCACATTCAGACTGGGGTCCATTATGAGTAGTCTGTTGTACAGGTAAGGTGATATTTCCTGCTTTGGCTTTCTAGCCTGTCGCACCTCTGCCGGTGACATTAGGTCAGCTGCAGGGTAATCAGCCGGACGCGGCCGTTCACAGATGTTTCGCCCCCAAGACCAGTACATCTCCAGGCGGGCTGCAGCTGCCTTCACTGGTGTGTTATTTCCCACCCAATATCTTTCCTCCTCAACCAAAGCCAATAGCTCCCTCTCTCTGCTTCCTCTCCCAGCACCTTTGTGGCTTCCCTCATGCATGATCCTGATACTCCTATTCTGTGTAGTAGCTGGACTGCTGCTTTGCCTACGAAGCCCCGACAGCCGACCTCCACAGGATGAACACTTGC